>NW_006789022.1:512036-521969 GCF_000442215.2 Lipotes vexillifer
GTGCTCCGCAACGGGAGAGGCCACAACAGTGACAGGCCCGCGTACCGCACCCGCCAAACAAAAAAAAAAAAAAAAAAAAAAAAAAATTATTTAGGCTGCACCAGGTCTAAGTTGCGGCATGCAGCGTCTTTAGTTGTAGCATGCAGACTCCTTAGTTGCGGCATGCATGCGGGACCTAATTCTCGAACCAGGGATTCAATCCGGGCCCCCCGGAATTGGGAGCGTGGAGTCTTACCCACTGGACCACCAGGAAAGTCCCTGCAATAATTTTTAAAAGAGTAAAATCACACAAAGTATCTTTTCCAGTCACAGTGGAACGAAACTAGGAACCAATAATAGAAAAACTGGAAACCTCACAAATATGTGGAAATTAAACAACATGCCCCTAAACAACTAATGGGTTAAAAAATAAATCAAAAGAGAAATTAGAAAATGCTTTGAGACAAATGGAAATGAAGGTAACATACTAAACTTTATGGGATGCAGCAAGAGCAGTGCTGAGAGGAAACTTGCAGCTGTAAATGCCTCATTAAAAAGGAGGATCTCAAGCAAATTCAACCCAAAACTAGCAGAAGGAAGGAGATGATAAAGATTAGAGTGGGCATGCCACGGAGCAACTAAGCCCGCGAGCCACAACTACTGAGCCCGTGTGTCTAGAGCCTGCGCTCCACAATAAGAGAATCCACCGCAATGAGAAGCCTGTGCACCGCAGCAACGGTGTAGCCCCCGCTCACCGCAGCTAGAGTAGCCCCCGCTCACCCCAGCTAGAGAAAGCCTGTGCGCAGCAATGAAGACCCAATGTGGCCAAAAAAGAAAAAAAAAGACTACATTGGAGATAAACAAAATGGAAGATAGAAAAACAACACAGAAAATCAATGAAACCAAAAGTTGGTTCTTTGAAATGGTCAATAAAATTGACACACCTTTGAGTAGACTAAGAAAAAAAGTGAAGACCTGAAAATTACTAAAATCAGAAATGAAAGGGGGTCATTACTATTGATTATACAGAAATAAAAAGCATTATAAGAGAACACTATGAATAACTGTATGCTAACAAATGAGATACCTAGATGAAATGGACAAATTCCTAGAAACACACAAACTACCAAAAGTAACTCAAGAAGAAATAGAAAATATGGACATACATATCTATAACAAGGAATGAGATTGAATCAGTAATCAAAAACCTCCCAGGAAACTCCAGGACCAGATGACTTCCCAGGCAAATTCTACCAATCATTTAAAGGATTAACACCAGTCCTCAAACTCTTCAAAAAAATACAAGAGGAGGGAACACTTCCTAAGTCATTCTGTGTGATCAGCGTTACCCTGATGCCAAAGCTAGATAAAGACATCACAAGAAAAGAAAACTACAAACTAATATCCCTTAGGAATATAGATGTAAAATTCCTCAACAAAATACTAGCAGACTGAACCCAGCAACATATTAAAAGAATTATACACCATGACCAAGTGGGATTTACTCTAGAATGCAAGGTGTTTCAACCTACAAAAATCAATCATTGTAATACACCAAATATGAAATGAAGGGGAAAAACCACATGATCACCTCAACTGAGGTAGAAGCATCTGACAAAATCCAACATCCTCTCAAGATAAAAACACTCAACAAACAAGGAATAAATAAGAACTTCCTCAACCTGATAAAGAGTGTTTATGAAAAATCCACAACCAATTTCATGCTTAATGGTGAAAGACTGAAGTCTTCCCCCTAAGATCAGGAAAAAGACAAGACTGCCTGCTTTCACCATTTCATCTATTCAACTTTGTACTGGACATTCTAGCCAGAGCAACTGGGCAAGAAAGAGAAATAAGAGGCATCCAAATTGGAAAGGAAGAAGGAAAATTATCCACAATCACAAATGATACACACATACAGGAAATCCTAAAGAATACACACACCGACACACACTATTAGAGCTAATAAATGACTTCAGCAAAGTTGCAGGATTCAAGAATACACAAAATTCAGTTTTATTTCTATAAAGACAATTTTGGCATCAATTCTGATGCGTGGGTTTTTTTCCCCCACACCAAGCAATTCTCTGACACCAGCTAAGTGCTCTACAACACAACTCAGTTCTGACATTGTCTACCTGGAGATAGCATCAGATTCCACAAGTTGGAGCCGCAGAATATAGGTCTCCTGATCACTCTTCAACTCAACAACCTTGGCTCCCTACTGTGTGTGGAGTAGCCGGGGAACACCTTATCCTGACGTTCCAGGTCCTCCCCTGACTGTCCTAAAGCACCTTTCCAAGATTCACAGCTCTCGAACAGTTACTACAATACATATCAAAGTACCTGCCCTTCCCCACAGCCTCTTTGAAAGAGTCCATGGAGCAATCATTCCACAAACACTTATCAAGCACCTTCTGTGTACGCTGACTGGTGTTAGACATTCGAGGCCTTCTGCTTAAGTGTGTGTGTGTGTGTGTGTGTGTGTGTGTGTGTGTGTGTGTTGGGGAGGCAGGTGTGTGGATACAAACAAGGTCTCTGCCCTGGGAGAAGTGCTGGCGGAGGGGAATCAGTGCACTGAATAGATTAATAATTTAAATGATCAAGCATCACCGCCACTGCCACCATCAAGTTCCAGTACTTTAGACACAGCAGCTCCTCCAGGGTGGTTTTCTCTAGTTCCTGCAGAAAACATATTGGCCCCCAATTTAGCATTGGCCAGAATTCCGGTTCCGGTTTTTAGGTGCCACCAAACCCCAGGCCCTCTTTCTAGGGAGAAGGAAAAGCACACCTCCAACCTCCTCCCATAAGGTCCGGGTACCTGGAGTATGAAACGGCCAGGAATGCATGTTGAACAAAGACAGAAGAGAGGCCCGGTCCGGACGGAACTGGGTCCCACCTCCTGTTCAGTTCTCTTCGACCCGCTGCTCCAGACATCGGGTTGTGAAAATTAAGAATCATCTCCACTGTAAAACACGACCGACGAGGATGGGATTCGAACCCACGCGTGCAAAGCACAATGGATTAGCAGTCCATCGCCTTAACCACTCGGCCACCTCGTCCCACGTACAAGATTCTTTCCCACATTCCTTTATCTCTCATCTCCGCGCCTCCCGGCACCCTCGCAGGCACTCCTCAGTACAGACCTGATGAGACCTAGAGGAGGGAGAGACGGTGGACAGAAAGGGGCTTTTTGTGTTCCTTTCCGCCTGCCACAGGCGGGAACCCGCGCCATCCTTCACCACTCTGCAGCCAAGCTCTGCCACAATTTCCCCTCTCTAAGTCGGGGACGAGCGCGCCGGGGTTTCAGGACGCGCTTGGTCCAGGAGGTCGCGCACTGACCCGGAGGAGGGGGTGCCTGTCTCTGGGAGCCCAGCAGGCGCGGCGGAGCCGTGGCGGGCAGTTTCCAGCGTTTACAAAGCGCGCGGCGCGGGCAGAGAATGCAGTAGCTCCTCCCGGCGCACAGGGGGCGAGCTGGCGCGCCCGAGGCCGGCGCGGGCGGGCGGGCGCGGCTGCGCGAGGGGCTCGGCTCGCCTCGGCTCGCTTCGGCCGCGCTCGGCAGGCTGCGGTAAATCCGGGCTTGCGGCAGCAGGCAGAGGCTGCGGCCCGGTAGTCTCTGCTGCGCGCCGCGAGCCCCGAGAGCCATGCAGATGTCCTACGCCATACGGTGCGCCTTCTACCAGCTGCTGCTGGCCGCGCTGATGCTGGTGGCGATGCTGCAGCTACTCTACCTGTCGCTGCTGTCCGGGCTGCACGGGCAGGAGGAGCAAGACCAATATTTTGAATTCTTTCCCCCGTCCCCGCGGTCGGTGGACCAAGTCAAGGCGCAGCTCCGCACCGCGCTGGCCTCCGGAGGCGTCCTGGACGCTAGCGGCGACTATCGCGTCTACAGGGGCCTACTGAAGACCACCATGGACCCCAACGATGTGATCCTGGCCACTCACGCCAGTGTGGACAACCTGCTGCACCTATCGGGCCTGTTGGAGCGCTGGGAGGGCCCGCTATCCGTGTCGGTGTTCGCCGCCACCAAGGAGGAGGCGCAGCTGGCCACGGTGCTGACCTACGCGCTGAGCAGCCACTGCCCTGATATGCGTGCCAGGGTTGCCATGCACCTTGTGTGCCCCTCACGCTATGAGGCCGCCGTGCCCGACCCCCGGGAGCCAGGGGAGTTTGCCCTGTTGCGGTCCTGCCAGGAGGTCTTTGACAAGCTAGCCAGGGTGGCCCAGCCCGGGATCAATTACGCACTGGGCACCAATGTCTCCTACCCCAATAACCTGCTGAGGAATCTGGCTCGTGAGGGGGCCAACTATGCCCTGGTAATCGACGTGGACATGGTGCCCAGTGAGGGGCTGTGGAGAGGCCTGCGAGAAATGCTGGATCAGAGCAAGCAGTGGGCGGGCACAGCGCTGGTGGTGCCTGCCTTCGAGATCCGTCGAGCCCGCCGCATGCCCACGAACAAAAACGAGCTGCTGCAGCTCTACCAGGTGGGCGAGGTGCGGCCCTTCTATTATGGGCTGTGCACCCCCTGCCAGGCGCCCACCAACTACTCCCGCTGGGTCAACCTGCCAGAAGAAACCTTGCTCAGGCCTGCCTACGTGGTGCCCTGGCAAGACCCCTGGGAGCCATTCTACGTGGCCGGAGGCAAGGTGCCGAACTTCGACGAGCGCTTTCGGCAGTATGGCTTCAATCGTATCAGCCAGGTGCTCATAAGGGAGAGGGCAGGGGAAATGGGGCAGGATGGATGGTAGGGTCAGGGAGCTATGAGTGGCTCTGGATGGGAAAGAGGCAATGAGGCAGGAGGGATCATAGTTCAGGAGGTGGTTGGATGGTTGGAAGATCCAGGATGCCTCCAGAGGAATAGGAATGCTGGAGCGAGCAGGGATGTCAGTCTCTGCCCTAGGAATGTCATCAAATTTTGCTGACCTGTCTCTTCCCCCACAGGCCTGTGAGCTGCACGTGGCAGGATTCGATTTCGAGGTGCTGAATGAAGGTTTCCTGGTTCATAAGGGCTTCAAAGAAGCTCTGAAATTCCATCCCCAGAAAGAGGCCGAAAATCAGCACAATAAGATCCTTTACCGTCAGTTCAAACAGGAGTTGAAGGCCAAGTACCCTGACTCCCCGCGTCACTGCTGAGCCCTTCCCTCCCCTAGTCTGAGAAGTCTCAGCCTCCTCACTCCTTAGGCCGCCCCTCAGGCCTGACTGGGGTAAGAAATGTCACTCCACTTTACAGTGGTAGCTGTGGTGTTTGAACACTGGACTTGAGTATGGGATGCTGGGATCAAGTCCTAGCTTAACCACTAACTAGTTGTGTGGCCTTGAGCAAATCCCATTCGCTCTCTGAGCCTCAGTTACCCCATCTGTTAAAGGGAGGTGAGAATACCTACCTCACAGAACTGTTGGGAGGTTCAGATGAGATGCTACATGTGAAAACACTCTGTAAGCTTCGTACAAATGTGAAGTATTATTAATATTATTACAGTATTATTATTGTTGTTATTATTGTTATTATTATTAACACTCTTGGGTGGGTGGGCCGTAGGAGAGCAAAAAGTATGAATGGGGCAGAGCTGAGAAGTCTGAGTACTTAACAAAATGGGCATTTTGGAAAGAAATCAGTTGAAGGCGTTGAATTTAGTTCTTAGCTTTTGGGTAACTTCCTGGTTGTCTTAGGCCTCCGTCTCGGGGGCCCTGGAGAAGGGATGGGTCTGCAGGCTCTGTGCGTGGGAGTCTGAGATCTGGACCCCTGAATAGGCTGGGCTGGGTAATTTGCCTACCGACTACAATGTGTAAATAAATGAGTGTCCACACCTAAAGCTGGCTCCATTACTCTCCTGAACCGGGCGGGGTGGGGGAGCAGGTCGCGTGCTCTCCCCTTTCAAGCCGTGGGTGGTGGCTGCGGACCGAGGCGCGCTGGCTGCAAAGCAAGGAACGCACGAGGGCCTTTCCTGCCTGTTGAAAGCCTGTGTGAATTTCAGTCGGTTGCTATGGAAACCGGCCCGCGGTATCCCGGCATGCCTCGCCCCCAGCTGTCCAATTGTGAGCACTCCGACGGGCGCCTGCTGATGACGCATGCGGAAGCGTGGACAGGCTCTTGCCTCAGGAGAAAAGGCTCGCTCGGCGCTTCTGGGAACCCAGCGGTGGTGGCCAGTACCGGCAGCCTCCGGCACCTCTCAGGGAGTCTCGGACGTGAGGCCTGAGGCCCCACTCCCCGCGGGTGCGTAACGCCAACCCTGGCGCCTGGTTCGCCCTCTCCGGCCAGTGGGTCGGAGCCGGCCCAATCTCCAGGGCCGAAGCGGAGACTTAACCGGCCGGATGCGTGCCGGGGGCCGCGGGACCGGTGCTGGCCGTGGAAGAGCCAGTGATTGTCCCGCCCGCGCCCGCGCGTACGCAGATGTAGCGGGACGGGAGGCTCTCGGCGCGCCGTAGAGGGGCTGTGTTGGCTTCTTCGAGGGTAGGGAAGAATCTTCCTTTCGGGGAGGACTGCTCTCGACATGCTCACTTTCTGAGAGATAAACTGCCTGTACACAGTGCCTTATAATTTGCTTTTCCATCCCTTACCGCTTGCAATCTTTATTATTCTCTTTTTATACCCAAGGTAAGGAGGGGGAGGTTGTGATTTAATTCAGCTCACCCAGTAGACTCAGACTGCTGGAGAGACCTCCCCCAACCCCTCACCCTTTCTGGTCCGGAAAGGTAGGACTTACCTACCGCTGCGTCTTCCAAAACACTGAAGAGGAGTTGCGAAGTTTGGGAAATGCAGGAACTGAGGCTTGAGATTGGGAAAGATGAGGCTGGTTTGGAGAACCGAGGTTTTCAGGTCAGGGTCAGATCATTTGTGAAATCATTGAGGAATGTTTCGAAACTGTCCTCTAGGCTAGGCCATTTAATTTACTTGAATTGACGTTTGCTACCACTACAGAGGCCAGGGGCTACCAAGAAGTAAAAGGCAATCCCTGCCCTGCAAAAGTTTGTTTGGTTTAATTTGTATTTGCAAATCCTCCAGTCATCAAATGAGTTAGTACTGTGCTAGGCGAATAAAGCGCATGTGCAGCCCAGCCCTGGTGAGGCTTACAGACTGGTTGGGGAGACAGACATGAGAATGGGCAAATAGACATGTACATAAATAAGGAAGGGTGTCTACACGGAACTAAAGGACTACAAAAAAAGTGCCCAGACAAGCACATCACAGTGAACCAGAAGCCCCCAGTAGACAAAGAGATGATCTGTTGAGAAGACTATTTATTCTTCCTCTTGAGTGATCTTTTGGCCGCACTTGGCACTGTCACGTCTCCTTCATTCTGAAGTTCTCTGCATGCTTTGAGTTTTCCCTCCTCCATCTCTTGCTACTCTCCTTCTGTTTTGCAGGGGTCGCATCATCTGCCCCTTTGGTGACCCTGGGAGTTCCATCACGAGCCCCTTCTCACTCCACACATTCTGCCTTGCTGGTTGCACCCTCTCCCAAGGCCTGAAGAACTCACTATATGTGATGACCAGATCTCTGCAGCCCAGATTTCTCTCTGAGGCTTAGACCCAGGTGCCCCCAACCCTGCCCCTTCTCTCCTTTCAGAGTCTTTGCTCACGCTACTTACTCTGGTTAAATGCTCCCTCCCTCAACCAGCTCAGCTCATCTGTCTGGCCCATCTTCCTCTGCCCTCAAAACTGCAGCAGGCTCCAGGTCCCAGTTTAGCTGTCTCTCCCATATGCCCCTCGTCTTAACTCTTCTCACCCCACAGTAATGATCTGCTTCTTGGCCTCTCTCTCATCCAGGAACTTGTAAACTCCTTGAGGTCAGAGACTGTCTTTCTGTCACACTTGTGTCTGCTCCCTACCATGGTGTCTGATGGTACCTAGCCTATATTAGATTTTCAATAAAGATTAAATGAGTGAATAAATGAAGGAATGCTTAACAGTGTTCAGTGTTGCTGAGAAGTCAACCTGAGGTTAGCACCAAAAAATATTGGCATTAGGTACAGGGAGGTCATCTTTTAACTCTGCAGGATCAGTTTCAGCTGAGAGCGATGCTATAGAAACACTGGAACAAGCGAGAGGTGAGAGTAGGAAGAGCAAGGCCTGGAAAAGGTGGAAAACGGGGGGCGATTGAGTGGAGTGGGGTGAAGTTTTGTGTTTCTGCTTTTTCTATATGGTGGGAAATTCCTGAGTGCGTCTAAAGTTTCATGGGACAGAGCTGTCAAGAGGGAGAGTGGAGGATGCAGAAGACGGGAGCACTGATGACGTGAGGTCTTAGAGGAAGCAGAGGGAGATAAGATTTGAGCACGGTGAGAAGATGAGCATTGTGGAGTGTTCTCAGGAAGAGAAGTGGGTGGCATCATAGGCAGAAGGAGCAGCACGGCGGGGGCGGGGGGCGCTGGGTAGGAAGTGCATGGTATATTTGAGAACTAAGCATTAGAAGGTGGGGTGAAGGAGCTGGACCAGCAGTTCAAGTCCAGTCTGTGCAGGGCCTCGAAAGCCCCAGTCAGATGTTTGGGCCCAGTCCCACAGACAGTGGGGAGCCCACCCTTGGCCTTTCCCATCTTATGGATCGTCACCTTGGCCACTGTTCCCGGGATTGGGATCACCAGCAGCATCCAAGGACATGGGCATTTCTGTGGTTCCCAGGCTTCCGGGAGATGTGCAGGCAGGGCCACTTGCACCTGCCCCACCCAGTGTGTGCCCAGGGTGTGGCGAGTCCAGTCACCCCCCTGGTTGTCCCCGTCTGCAGTGAGGCTTGGTTTGACTTCCCAAGTGGCCACTTTCCCGCTCAGAGCTGTGGGCAGTGGCGAGTGATGGCTCCACTCCTACTCCCAGAGCCCAGATGCCCGTCCAGCCTCCAAGCAAAGACACAGAGGAGATGGAAGCAGAGGGCGACTCAGCCGCCGAGATGAATGTGGAGGAGGAAGAGAGCGAGGAGGAACGGAGCGGCAGCCAGACCGAGTCCGAGGAGGAGAGCTCAGGTGAGCCCCACACGCCCGCGCGCCGCCCGCCCCCACTCCACCCGCCCTGACTGGCCTCTCGTCCCAGAGATGGACGATGAGGGCTATGAGCGCCGCCGCAGCGAGTGCGTCAGTGAAATGCTGGACCTGGAGAAGCAGTTCTCGGAGCTGAAGGAGAAGTGAGCAAGGGACCCTGGGGCCAGGCAGGGCTGGCTGGGGCCTGCGTGGAGCGGCGCTCCGCTCGTGTTTGACGCGCAAGCACACCGGTGTGCGGCTGCCTTTTACCTCCCAGGTTGTTCAGGGAACGGCTGAGTCAGCTGCGGGTGCGGCTGGAGGAGGTGGGAGCTGAGAGGGCGCCCGAATACACAGAGCCTCTCGGCGGGCTGCAGCAGAGCCTCAAGATCCGCATTCAGGTGGCAGGTGTGTGCCCTGTTCCCCTACCAGAAGCCATGGCTCTCTGTCCCCTTCCCCTCTCGTCCCTGCTCTGCCTCACCTGTGCTCCTGGCCCCCCTTTATGGGCCCCTGGGTCCCTGGCCAAGCAGGACCTCCCTCTCCCTCCCTCCACAGGGATTTACAAGGGCTTCTGTCTGGACGTGATCAGGAACAAGTACGAGTGTGAGCTGCAGGGAGCCAAGCAGCACCTGGAGGTGAATGTGCTGGGCGCTGGGCGCTAGGTGGGGACGGAAGTGGCTGCCCCGGCCTGCCTGGCTGAGCCACTCCGCCTCTTCCAGAGTGAGAAGCTGCTGCTCTACGACACCCTGCAGGGGGAGCTGCAGGAGCGGATCCAGAGGCTGCAGGAGGACCGCCAGAGCCTGGACATCAGCTCTGGTGAGGCGAGCGGCTGGCTGGGCACCCCTGCCCCAGGCCCTGTGCTTTCAGTGACTGCCCCCCATCTTGGCCTCAGCTTCCCTGCCTGCACAGGGGGGTTGTAAGAGGACCTGCTTCGTGGTCACTGTGGGGACTGAATGAAAGCAGCCAGGGAAGCGCCTAGCCCAGAGCCTGGCACACAGTGGGGACTCAGGAA
>NW_006789022.1:522251-535873 GCF_000442215.2 Lipotes vexillifer
TTCCAGAACGGGTGTCATTCTGACACACGCACGTGCCATGTCCACAGGCCGACGTTCATACAGGGCACTGGGGAGGGAGGAATTATTATCGTACCCCTGTCCATGAAACAGATGAAGAAAGCGAGGCTCACAAAATCACGGTGACCTCTTTCCCAGGGTTGAACTCAGCTTCCAACCCCAAGCCCAGGCTTCTCTGCACTGCCCTGGTTGGGGTAGGGGCGTGAGTGATGGGGAAGGGCTGGCCTGGCCCGGGTGAGGGACGCAGGCTACAGGGGTGGGGCGTCCTGGGATGGCCGGCACCCCAATCCTGACCATGGTCTGGGGCACAGAGTGGTGGGATGACAAACTGCACGCCAGAGGCAGCTCGAAGACCTGGGGCTCCGTGCCGCCCAGCAAGAGGAAGAAGGCCCCTCTTGTTTCCGGTATCCTTTCCCCCACGGTGGCCTGAGCTGGGCGAGAGGTCAGGGTGGAGAGGGTGGAGGGACACAGAAGACAGAGGCATGCCAGACTCATTTATGGTCATCTGGCATCCTGTGGCCATGTCCAGTCAAAGCCAGCCGTCAGGGATTTTTTGCAGGGTCCTCCTAGGCTGTGTGGACCGTAAAAAAATAGAAACATCCATCCAGAGATTTCCCCATAATTTCCTGAGTGAGATCTCCTTTGAGGCCCTTCTGGCTTTCCCATGATGTCCCAGGCTTTCCGACCCCCATGCCTTTGCTGTCTTTCCATTCTCCTATCGGCTGCCTTTGCCTGTGTGCCTGCTCAGTGCTCGTCTCAGTTGTTACTTCCTCCACGAAGCCTCTCCTGGTTTCCCCGCCGAAATGGCTATTTAGGTATTACCCCTGTACCTAAACTGGGGCACCTGCCTCCCATCTGGGCATGGTCATCTCTGCCCCGCCCCAGGCGTGCGTCCCTTTGGTCCAGGGCCTGCTGTGCCTTCCTCCCTCCTGGCACAGCAGCACGGAGTTGAATTGAATTCTCTTGTGCACCCCACCCCACCCCTCATATTCCTGCAGCAACCAGATTCTCAGGGCACTGACCTCCTGGTGGTGAGAATCAGGTTCACGCAGGGAGGGAGGAAAGAATCTGGACTGCAGAGACTTGGGTGAATGGGAGGTGAGGGTGTGGAGACATCAGGGGGACAGAGTGGCTGGTCCCCACAGGGGAGTGTGAGACCGAAGGAGGGTTGTTTTCAGGACAGAGGAGACTAGAGTCTCTTTGTAGATGGAGAAAGGGGCCAGATCCCTGAGTGGGGAGCATGGACCTTGGCCTTCTGACCCTGAGACTGGAGAAGAGGTGAGGGGAGCTGAGGAGTAGTAGGGTTGAGGCTGGAAGGCCCCCATGGAGTGGGTGAAATAGGCCATAGCCATGCCACCCCTTCACCCTGCCGAGAACCTGGGGGCCCAGAGGTAGGAGGTGGAGCCTGAGCTCTTAACTAGGTCCTCGGCTCCCTGCCCCGCTGTCCACAGCACCACGTCTTCTGAGTGTTGGAGCTCCCGGGCCAAGGCCCGTCACCTGCCCCCTCCACCAGGCTTCCTGCTTCCTTGACCCCCATTGCAGGCCCTTACATCGTGTACATGCTGCAGGAGATCGACATCCTGGAGGACTGGACAGCCATCAAAAAGGTGGGTCTGGTGCTGCCTGTATCAGGATGGGGGCTGGCAGTGCAGCGCCCCCTCCCCAACCAGACGCCAGCTTTGGTCTTTGCAGGCTCTCCACGTGTGGGCTTCCTGAGGGCCTGGGAAGCTCTCTGCTCAGCCCTCGGCACCCTCTGCCTTCAGCCCAGGTTCCCTGGCATTGCTTGAGCCCACAAGCCTCGTTTGGCCTGAGGCTGTTCTGGAGGAGGGAGTCCCTAGTCTACATCAGCCCCTTCCTTGTTGCAGGGCAGGTTTTGATGGGGTGTGGGGGTAAAGGGAGGGCAGGAAGGCGGGAAAGCAGCTGGGCTGCCTGAGTCTCTGACAGGAGAGCACATCAAACCTTTGCCTAGAAGGGGTCTTATCCCCCGGCAACCCCTCTAGTGCAGCCCGGACCCAGCAGCGCCTCCACCCCAGAAAGGCTCATGGTGGAAGGGGGACTTGCCAAGCTGGAGGCAGGCTCTCAGGGGGGTTTTCTTCTTACCCACCCAGGCAAGAGCAGCCGTGTCCCCTCAGAAGAGAAAACCAGATGGTAAGAACCGGCAGGGTCCGGACTTCCCTGACGGTCCAGTGGTTAAGATTCCTCGCTTCCACTGCAGGGGGCGCACGTTCGATCCCTGGTCAAAAAACCCCACAAACCACCGGTGTTGTTCTTCCTCCCCCAGCCCAGCTTCCAGGAAAGGAGCCCAGAGGGAGGCAGGGTCTGTGTCAGATCAGTGGCCTGAGAGAGTCAGGACGGTCTGGGTGTGAGGGCATTGTGGGAGCTAGGGCAGGGGGTGGGTAATGGGGCTAGGTGATGGACCCGCCCCGCCAGCTCTGGTTAGGGAGGGTGGAGTGCTGAGCCCTAGCAGCCGGCCTGGTGGGCGCAGAGTACCAGAGAGGCCCAGGAATCAGGGGTGTGGAGCGGACCTGTGCCCTCCTGGCCTTGCCTGCTCTGGGCCAGACTGAGGCCACTCCTCTCAGTCCCCCATATGAAATGCCTGCTTCCCTCTTGGTTCGGCATCCTCTCACCTGCAGTGATTTTTCCCTTCCTGTGTACCCCCAGGACCTTGACCCTGCTGTTCACAGCCAGGGGGCCCTTGGAGCAGCTGGCAGCAAACCCAGCATTTGAACTTACCTGCTGCAGAAAGGCAGACTGACAGGCCCCTCAGCATCTGCCCAGCCAGCCCTCCAGTGCTGCCGTGGCCCTCCCCTCCAGCCGCCACTGGTCTGGACTCCTCCTCTGCCCCTCCTCGGGGCCCTGTTCAACTGTGGCCTGGAGCTCCCTTAGCCAGGCAACACTGTCTCCTCCATCCCCGGCCAGCCCACCACCTGCCCCCACCGAAGGTCAGCCTTCACGGTGCCCTTCCTGATGAAGATGTGTCTCATCTTAAGCCAAAGCAACATCCTTTCTGCTGACTTGGACCCGGCTCCCTAGTCACCAAGCCAGTGAGCTGGGTCCCACTTCACGGGAACTCTGGGCCAGAAATGATATTTGGGGGACCTTTGTGTCCTGGCTGTTGCTGGAGGTGAGAAGGCAGGCTCCCCAGGTCTTCCTTCTCAAGGCGGTTCCTGGTGTCCGCCTCCCAGATTTCAGGGGCTGGAATTAAAACCTTTTCTGGGACTCTGGCGTGAGCAGCGTGTGTCTAATTTACCTTGCAAGAGAATCAGGGCTCTTATGGAGAGTGCTTGTGACAGGCAGTCTCTTCTGGGGTCCCTGGTACCTCTTCTCACTGCCTAACGGGAGCCTACCCACTCTGACTTGGGGTGTAGCCTGGGGAAGGGGGGTTCTCCCACTCGCCTGCTCCCCAGCGGTGGGGGGCTGGGCCCTGGACTGCCTGGTGCTGGTGAGCAATGTCTGAAGCAACATGTGGCACAGGCAGAGCACGTGGCTTTGGGTGGGGACAAGGACTGGGTACTCGGTGCTTGGAGACTGGATCATGTCTGCACCTGCCCCAGTCACTTGGTAGATTGGCAAGGCAGGCTGGCAGAGCCTGTGTGCGTGGGAGGCAGCTGGCAGCAGCGCCATGTTCTGACGACCTCACAGCCAGACTCCCCCCTGTTTAGCGCTGACTGTTAGAACCACCCCCAGAACCTCAGTTAAGCAAAGAGGTTAGTTTCCATGGAGACACAGCATCCTTTCTCCACGGCAACCTGAAATCCCAAAACGCAAGTTAAGCTCAGGAATGCGTCATCGGTGACCTGTAGGGGGCGCTCTCCCACAAGGCTGACCTCAAGACGGTGGACAGATGAGCAGTTGACCACAGATGTAAAGGTGCCCCGAAGGCGAGGCCTGTGGGGACCTAGATAGGCCCTGCTTAACCCCTTCCTGCCCACCTGTATGATTCGAGGAGGCTGGCAAGGCTGCAGGACGCACTGTGTGGAGGTGGTAACCCCACAGCTGGGGCCCTCGGGGGGCCACTTGCATGGAGACGATCCCTGCCCCCAGAGGCTGGGCCCAGAACAGAGGAAGCAGGCACTGCCCGGGCTGAGTGGACACACAAGAGTTAACTGGCGGCTGTGACAGGGCGAACCGCCCTCAGGAAGTGTTACTCACCACTGGGAATGTGAGTGCTCTTGCCTTGGGGGCTGGATTCTCTTCCTGAGTCCCCGGAGATACCGAAGGATCTCCCAGCCATGGAAGCCCCTGGAGAGTCTGGAGCAGGCCTTCTCGGAGTCCCCAGCCCAACCAGCTTCGCACCTGGGCACCTGGAGAGAGAAAAGTTAGTGAAGTTGGAAGGGCAACCCGGTGGGGCAGGGGGCGGGGGGACCACAGAACTGGGTCTGTCCTGGGGCAAGGAGGGGGAGAGGGTTGGGCAAGGTTCCCAGCCCCTGGCCCCCTGCTCAGGTCTGGCGCCTGCCCCCAGGCCAGCCCAGGACCCGCTGTACGATGTGCCTGATGCCGGCGGGGCACGAGCAGGTGGGCCCCAGCAGCCCGGGCGCACCGTGAGCCTGCGGGAGCGCCTGCTGCTTACCCGGCCCGTGTGGCTGCAGCTGCGGGCCAACGCCGCGGCCGCGCTGCACGTGCTGAGGACCGAGCTCCCCGGGGTGAGTCTTCCCCCACCCCTGGGGCTGGTGGCCGAGGGTGGGAGGGAGAGGGGCTGGACGCGGAGGTCCTGAGCCTCCGACCCCTGTCGACTCGCAGACATTCCTGGTACGGAAATCTAACACTCGCCAGTGCCAAGCCTTGTGCATGCGGCTGCCCGAAGCCAGCGGCCCCTCCTTCGTCTCCAGCCACTACATCCAGGAGAGCCCTGGGGGTGAGAGGGACCGGCCTGGCGGGAGGGGCTGGAAGCCATCAAGGCAGGGCACCGGGGTTCCCCAGAGAACAACCTCACTTCCCGTCTCTCAGGCGTCTCCTTGGAAGGCTCACAGCTTGTGTTCCTGGACCTGGTCCAGCTCATCTGTGCCTACTGCCACACCCGGTGAGCCTGCCTGCAGGGCGCCCGCTGTCCATGGGGCCCTGCTCCCTGGGATACCCTGTCCTCCTCCCACGCAGATGCTCTCAGTGCCCGCAGCCCGGAGCTTTCCTCACTCCTGACTTTTTGCTCCTCAGGGACATTCTTCTCCTCCCGCTTCAGCTCCCCAGAGCCATCTGCCAGGCAGCCACCCGCAAGGAGCTGGAAGCCATCTCCCATCTGGGCATTGGTAAGGGCTCCCCTGCTACCCGCTGCTCAGATGGACAAGCTGAGGCCAAGAGGGACAGGGAAGGCATGGGCACACAGCCTGAAGCCTGTGCCTTTCCCTCGGTTGGGCCCCCTCCCTGAACCCCCAGAGGTCCCAACCTGTTTCTCTTCCCTAGAGTTCTGGAGCTCCTCCCTCAACACCAAGGCTCAGCCAGGCCCATCTGAAGGCCCACTGCTGCCCAGGCTGAAGCCCCGGTCCCCACAAGAGCTGGACCAGGGCACTGGAGCTGCCTTGTGTTTCTTCAACCCCTTGTTCCCAGGGGACCTGGGCCCCACCAAGCGGGAGAAATTCAAGAGGAGCTTCAAAGTGCGTGTGTCCACAGAGACCTCCAGCCCCCTGTCTCCACCAGCTGTGCCGCCTCCCCCAGTCCCAGTGCTGCCAGGGACAGCCCCCAACCAGACAGAAAGGTTGCCCTCTCGCCAGCTGCTGCGGAGGGAGAGCTCAGTGGGGTACCGTGTGCCAGGGGGCACCGGCCCCAGCCTCCCGCCCCTGCCTTCCCTCCAGGAGGTGGATTGCGGCTCCCCCAGCAGCTCAGAGGAGGAGGGGGTGCCAGGGTCCCAGGGGAGCCCAGCAACCTCACCCCGCCTGGGCCGCCGGCGGCCCCTGCTTCGGTCCATGAGCGCTGCCTTCTGCTCCCTGCTGGCGCCCGAGCGGCAGGTGGGCCGGGCAGCCGCAGCGCTGATGCAGGACCGACACACAGCCGTGGGCCAGCTGGTGCAGGACCTACTGACCCAGGTGCGGGCCGGCCCTGAGACCCAGGAGCTGCAGGGCATCCGGGAGGCGCTGAGCCGGGCCCGAGCCATGCTGAGCGCGGAGCTGGGCCCGGAGAAGCTGCTGCCACCAGAAAGGCTGGGTGAGACTCCAGCCCGGGGCTCTGCCACTCTCTCTGCCTCCGCACACTGCCAGTCTGTCTCTCAGTCTGTTCTGCAGCTTTACAAACCCACCTTGTCTCACCACCATTCAAGCAAATTCTGTCCACCGCCTGCCTCCCTGTCACCAAGTTTCCAAATCTTTTTTTAATTTATTATTTATTTTATTTTTGGCCGCGTTGGGTCTTCGTTGCTGAACGCGGCTTTCTGTAGCTGCGGCGAGCAGGGGCTTCTCTTTGTTGTGGTGAGCAGGCTTCTCATTGTGGTGGCTTCTCTTGTTGCAGAGCATGGGCTCTAGGCTTACGGGCTTCAGTAGTTGTGGCGCACAGGCTCAGTAGTTGTCGCACACGGGCTTAGTTGCTCCGCGGCATGTGGGATCTTCCCAGACCAGGGATCGAACCTGTGTCCCCTACATTGGCAGGTGGATTCTTAACCACTGCGCCACCAGGGAAGTCCCAAGGTTCCTCCTCTTTTTCATCCCTCCCCTCTCCTGATCATGCCTTTCCTCCCAGGGACTCTGCTCCCCTGGTTCCCCTGACCCCTGCCTACCTCTCCCCCGCAGAATGCGTCCTGGAGAAGTCGCTGCATCACTCCGTGCTCAAGCCTCTCCGGCCCATCCTGGTGGCCCGCTTGCGGCGCCGTCTTTCCGCCAACGGCTCCCTGGGCCGCCTGGCTGAAGGCTTCTGCCTGGCCCGGGCCCAGGGCCCCAGAGCCTTCGGGTCCCACTTAAGCCTGCCCTCCCCAGTAGAGATGGAACAGGTGCGCCAGAAGCTACTGCAGCTACTTCGTGCCTACTCACCCAGCGCCCAGGTCAAGCGGCTCCTGCAGGCCTGCAAGCTGCTCTACACAGCCTTGAGGACCCAGGCAGGTATGCCCCCTCCCACCACCTCCCACTGGCCCCTGCCAAGTCAGAGGCAGAGGCTCCAGGAATGGCACAGCAGGGAGGGGGAAAAAAAAAAAAAAGGGGCCCAACCCTCCCATTTCACAGATGGTAAAACTGTGGCCCAGAAAGCAGAGCATCCACTCCCCAGGCCTTGCCCCCTGGTTGCCATAGAAACCACAATGCCCAAGGCCTGGCAGGAGGAGGGGAGGGTCCTTATCTAAGACAACTAGTGGATTCTGACCCTGGGGCCCCAGAGAAGCCTGAAACTTCCTCCTCCACCACCCACAGGGGAGGGTGCAGGGGCCGATGAATTCCTCCCACTGCTGAGCCTCGTCCTGGCCCAGTGCGACCTTCCTGAGCTGCTGCTGGAGGCCGAGTACATGTCAGAGCTGCTGGAGCCTGCCTTGCTCACTGGAGAGGGTGAGGAACCCCACACACGCCCCTTTTGTCTGGGTGGGGCTGGGGCGCCCTGACTGAGCAGAGGAGGCGGAAGGAGCAGGTCACTCACGCCCAGCCTGAGCCGCATTCCTCCCCTTGTGTCCCAGGTGGCTACTACCTGACCAGCCTCTCGGCCAGCCTGGTCCTGCTGAGTGGCCTGAACGAGGCCCACACCCTCCCGCTGAGCCCTTCGCAGGAACTGCAGTCCTCCCTCAACCTCTGGGAGCAGCGCCGCCTGCCCGCCACCCACAGCTTCCAGGTAACAGGACTGGCCAACTCTGGGGGGAGTCTGGCATTGTCTGGCGCAGCCCTGTCCTTTCCCCAGTGAGACCCAGGAAAGGAGGGGGAAGGGGAAAGGCCAGTCCTGCATCACCCCCCGTGCGCAACACACGTCCGAGCCAGCCTTTCTGGAGGCTGCGTTCCACGAGCCGGCACTGTGCTCAGTGCTCTGGCGGCCCAGCCTTGAATCTTCACAGAAACTCTGAAGTGGGATCATTATTATCCCCATTTTACAGATGAGGAAACTGAGACATGACATGGGGAGGGAAAGGGACACAGGCAGATCCTGGCTTCTGGCCCCAAACTGGACTCAGGCTTCCAGCCCGTGACCCCCATACCCTCCCATCTGGGCTCAGGTGTGGTGTCCTCAGAGCCAAACAGCATCTCTGCCCTTCACCCTCCTTCCATCCAGTCAAGGGACCCTTTCTAGCCTTGGCTAAGAGTCCAGATTTGATAGCCAGATCCTGGATCCAAATGCTGGCTCTGCTGCTTTTTGGCTCTGGGAGCTTGGGCAAGTTATATAACCTCTTTGTGCCTCAATTTTCTTGTCTATAAAATGGGGTAATAGTATCTACCTCCTGGGGTTGATATTTGGATGAAATGGGTTAATTCAGGACAAGTGCTGAGGGCGCAGAGTAATCTCCACCTGAGTAGGATTGTTAGGCTGTAGAGGCCTGCTGGGGCGTCCTTCGAGCCTGCAGCTGTGACCCGCTAGCCCAAGCACGTCCCTCCCTTCCTCAGAGCCCCTGCTCAGAGCTCACCTTATTCAAAAAGCTTTTGCCACTGGTTCTACCACTGGATATGTACCATCCCAGCCCTGTTCCTGCAGAGCTTCTACTGAGACCTCAAGCTTTGCAGCCAGATTTGCACCAGGCAGGACTGAGTTCTTGATTTTGCTTCTCCTGCACAGCACCTCCTCCGCGTAGCCTATCAGGACCCCAGCAGTGGCTGTACCTCCAAGACGCTAGCCATGCCCCCAGGGGCCTCGATTGCCATGCTGAATAAGCTCTGTGCCACCAAGTTCCGGGTGACCCAGCCTGACACTTTCGGCCTCTTCCTATACAAGGAGGAGGACTACCACCACCTGCCCCCCGGAGCCCTGGCCCACCAGCTCCCCACCACCGGCTACCTCGTCTATCGCCGGACAGAGTGGCGCAAGACCCAGGGCGCCTCCCCGGGGGCTACCACAGAGGAGGGCAGTGGGAGGCCAGAGGCAGAGGGCAGGGAGCAGGAGAAAGGGGGCCGGGGAGATGGGGACACCAAGGTCAAAGCCAGTCCCAGGGACAGCAGGGGAGAGTCTGAGACGATGGCCGAGGGGGGCGAGGACCAGGCCAGGGGAGGCCCTGCTCAGCCAAGGGGGCCAGAGGCTGAGGGAAGCCAGGCAGCAGAGGAGTAGCTGGGAGTGGGCAGAAGGGCCATTTGGGGCAGAAAACTCCGAGCCTGCTGGGAAGGCCTTTCAGAGCCATCCGCCCCACTGGCCAAGGCACAGCCCCCTAGTCTTCCCCACCCCGGGCCGCTCCGTGTCTGCCACCTCCTCTGACTGTCTAGCCCTCTGATCACACCTGCTGGGAGGTGCCTGGACTGGCCACATCTGGGCACTGAAGTAAAGCGCAGGGGGTTTTGGGGGGGCCCCAGACGAAGGGCCTAAGGCCCCTTGGCCTCTCATCCTTCTCCCCCAGCCGGAGGCCAGCCGTCCCGCAGTGGTGAGTGTGCCCGACAGGGGACACATCCAACAGGGGCCCGACCTCTGGCAGTGGAGGGTGGGGCTTCAAGGCCCTGAAAGGCCCCACCCACTCCTGGGTGTCAGGAGGATTTGGGGAGGCAGCAAGATGTCGGGGCCCAGTGCTGCCCAGACCACCTGGAGGCCGAGCACCTCCAAACATCAGTGTCCTCATCTGTGAAGTTGGGGTGCTACTACTGCCCTACCTTCTCCCAGAAGTCTTCCATGGGTCAGAATGGATGGTTTTGTGGCAAAGCAGAGCTCAGACTAGGGGAAAGGGGAGGGAAGGAGGTTGGATGCTAGCAACACACATACACACACCTCTCCAAGGGTCTGTTCTTCACTCTCACGGAAGGGAGAGGCTCTCCAGGCAGCCCTGGGGACTGGGTTGGGTCCAGCTGAGAGAACACCCATGTTCTGGTCTTTCCCAAAGATGGGAAGTCCTCCCAGGCACTGTGATGTCCCAAAGGAATGGGACAGAGGAGACAGGCTTCTGAAGTGAGGTGAGGATTCGGAAATCATCTCTGCCCTTGACTCTCTGGGACCTCACAAGAGCTTTATGGGACACAGGGCCTGGCTTTTAACTCACTGAGGCTTGGGAAAGTGACTCCTAAGACACCACACAGGAGGCCATTGGGATACCCACACCCAAACCAGGGGTCAGGTTCCAGCTACTCCTTGTGTTCTAAACCACCAGTAAATTAACCCTCAAGGTCCAGTAGACCCCAAAGGGAGGCCCAGATCAGGCAACAAATGAGCAAAGAAAATACCAGCAACAACCACAAGGGGGTGCACATGGCTCAGGAAGCTGCTGAGAGGGTGACCTGATGGACGAACGCAGCTCCAGGGCAGCGACAGTGTAGGTGGTCACGGGGTTTGCAGTCTGGCAGCTGCCAGGCAACTTGGGGACAGTGCCAGGGCCAAGACCTCTGGCCCTCAGCTGTCTTGGAGTCAGGGGTCTGAATGAGGCCAGCCTCAGGGGACCACTCCCTGGGAAGGAACTAGCCCCTGGTGGAAGGAGGACCCTAGCCAGTCTCTGAGGTGCTCTCTCAGACACTGAGCACAAAGGGACATCGGCTCATATGTCAGACATGACAGCTGGAAGGTAGAAATCCTGGACATTGGGATTTCAGACCCTCCAGATACAGCCCAGGTTGCAGGGCTCCCAAATTTCTCACTAGGCCATCAGCAGCACTAACTTCCCTCACTTCTACCCGCCCCCCACAAGCTTCTCGCTGGTGGGGAGTCTCCCTTCACTCTTTTGTATGTCCCCCCCAGTCCCGCACCCACCCGAGTGCCCTGTACAGTGCTGGGCACTCCACAGGCGCTCAATAAATATTGTCCACTAATTGAAGTTTGATAACTAAGAGCGAAGGGCAGTGGGGTGGGAGGTGAAGGGAGGGCTGGGTTCTGGGAACCAAACACAGGATGTCTCAAGTTCAGTCTCAGAGGAAGGACCTGGAATGGTTGCAGGGGGTGTTCAGAGAACCCCAGGGCCGGATGAAGAGCTGGTCTCATGGGGACTAGGACTGGCTGAGGCTTCTGGGCCCCAGCGAGGGGGCCTCTGCAAGCCCTTCCCACCTCCTTCCCATGCTCAGTCTTAATTCCTGGCTCTGAGAATTCAGCATGCCCCCAGCAGTGGCTCACTGGAGCACTGCCAGGCCCTGCCTGCTCCCTGAATCTTCTGGTTTACCTTCTGAAGAAATTCTGATGGGTTAGGGGTCCCGGCCAGATAAATCAACATGACCAAGGGTCATGAGACAGGGGTTGGGGCTCCAGGCAGGGCAGGCAATGACAGGCTGGTCTAGAACTGATCTTATTGTCCCCATTTTATAGATGAGGAAACTGAGGCTTGCTCAGGCAAAGTGGCTTGTTACAGGGCAGAGGACTCAGACACCAGGTTCCGTGGAGCTTCGGATTCTGCAATCCTCCAAAACAGAAGGAGTTGTTTACTCATCCACTCAGCAATCTGTTGTGTCCGTATGGACCAAGCACCCGCAGCCCCAGCCAGAGGGAGACAGCTGTGATCTGGGCAGTAACAGCCTACTGTGCGCTCGGACTCTGTACTGCCCACCCCCCCACTCCCACTACTGCCTTCCACCTTTGGCCTTCTGGAAGAGGAAGTCAGGGCTCTGAGAGGTGCCGTGCCATTTCCAGCATCCACTGCTGCAGGGCAGGGCTGGAACCCTGATGCTTGGATCTCTGGAGGAGCAGCAGAGTCATTTCCTCACTTGGAAATGTTGCACTTATCACCTCACAGTAGTTCCCTGTGTGAGTTTGTTTATTGTCTGTCTTCCTCACTAGAAGGCCAGAGCCAAGTCGGCCTTGTTCCCTGCTGAATCTTGGGGGCCTAGACCAATGCCTGGCCCGGAACTGGCATGTAGTAAATATATATGGAGTGATTGAAGACTCAGCCTAACTGTTCATCCCATGGCTTGGGACATGGGGCGGCACATCCTCCATTGCTGCCACCAGGGGGCGGGTGTGCCCCACTCCCAGTCACATGCCAGGTTCCCTTCTCTCCTGAGGCCACCCGGGGACCCAGGGCATTCAGAGGACCTGTGCGGGGCCTGGTGCCAGGAAGGGCCCTGGGACCATCCTGCGAATGGGGATCCTGCTAATGGAGGTTGGGAAGGGAATGAGAGAGCGGCCTCTTGCCCCCAGGGCTCTCTGGCCAGGCAGGCTCAGGAGCCAGGCCTGTGGGGTGGCCTGAGAGAGGACCCTGCCAGGGTGGCGAGGAAAGCGGTCATTGAGACCCACAACACCCTGACTCAACTTCAACACCAAGCAATTAACTCCCCGCCATGGCCTTGTGACCGCCTTCATGCCCACAACTTAACACGCAAACACCGTGACTCACATTTGCACACAGGCTGTGTGACACCCTGCCCTGCCAGGGTTACCTACAGTGAAGCCTGAGCACCGCCACCCTTAACAGGAACACCCAGAGTGTTAGGACACCCTGACACTGTTAGCCATTCATGCCCTGCAGGATGGGACACAGTGACACACATTGACCCCTCCTCTGAGCCACACCCTGACGCAGACATCCCTAGATCTGCAAACTCAAAAAATCCCTCACACTCTCCCTCTCGGGTTCAGAATGTGACACCCTGACACACATACATGGAGACAGGCCAACACAGAGACATGTGGTGACCTGCTCCACAAGGACTCCCATGGCACGCTTACACCTACCCCTGCAGGACTGCCGCTGACACACCCAAGGCCCCCTCTCGGACACGTCTGCTGCTTCCCACGCTGCACAGGTGTGGAAGTGCAGACACACACACACAAACTCAGAGACAAGTGCAGACACACACAGAGATACACAGACAACGTAATGACACACATACTTTTTTGTATATTTGATGATGCAAAAGAGGTCCAAGTCCTTCTCCTGACTAATCTCACCCCCTGCCGTGGCCTATCCCTGCCACCACTCAGCTACCCCACCCCATGGTGGACCCTGGTGGGGGCTCGGAGTTGCTGAGAAGACCCTCGTGGGGGCGTGGTGACCCCACTGGCCAGGCAGAAGGCAGAGGCCGGCAGCACTGGGCGGGGAGGCCTGAGCTCATCAGATTCCAGCCTGAGTGATTCACGGGAAGTGCCTGGGGAAGGGGGGCGGGGGGACTGGTCCAGGGGCAGGGGCTTTGGAGGCCTGGGTGGGCTTCAGACCAGAGGGTCTTGGGTCCAGAGCAAGCCTCTGGTCTGGGAGGGGGGCTTCCCGAGGGGATGGCCCAGGCTGAAGGGGTGTCTGCTGGGTCTGGCTCCTGGGAGGGGCTTAAGACACAGATCTGAGTCGCAGGATGAGACAATCAGTCCCTCCCGCCCACCCCGCCCATGGCCTGGGCCCCTGACCCCGTGCCTTCCCGGCCCCAGCAGCTGGGTGTCTTTAGCAGGGGTTAGGCCAAGGGTGGGGGGCAGGGGTGGGGTAACCTTCACGGCCATCTTGGCCCCTTGGGCCCTGGGGCAGGCAGCCCGAGTGGCCCCCAGAGGCCTCGAGGGGCTGGACCAGCCTGGCCCAGTCGGGGCCGACAGGGTTACAGACCCTCGCTGCCCTGCCAGGCAAGACCTCTGCCAGAGAGCTGAGAACGTGCGCCTGTCCCAGCGCCAGGGATGTTTTCCTGCTG
>NW_006789022.1:535919-568775 GCF_000442215.2 Lipotes vexillifer
GATGCAGCCCTCTGCTCCTTTTGCCCCAGGAGCCCCTGCCTCCCAGGCCAGGCTGATGCTCAGAGGACCCAGCTGCTCCTGCAGGGTGACAGAAAGAAAGAAAGGAGGGGACAGGGCGGGGGTGCAGGAAGTGCCTTTCTTGGAACTCTGCACCAAAATAGCCCACTCCGTTCCTACTCTGGGTCTCAGTGTCCCCACGGGGGAGGTGTGTGTCACCAAGGAGACCCTCACCAGGGAGGGGCCTGAGTTGACCTCAGTCTGGCTTCTGCCCACCATCCTCCCACCCCTCCCACCCCTGACAGCCCTCACCACCCCCGCCTCGGGCTCTGCTCCACTTTGAAGTCCTAACATAAATATCATGTCTGCTTGGGTTCCCCTTCCCGGCCCGGTCACAGCCCCCAGACCTGGCTCCCACCCCAGCCAGCACTGGGGGTGTGAGCTGGGGGAGGGGAGCGAGGGAGGCCTGGACCACCCAGGGAAGGTGGCGAGCCAGAGACCCGGGGACAGGAACAGGGAGACAGAGCGGGTGAGACACCAGAGATGGAGAGGGGGGAAACAGAAGAGGGCAGAGAACAGAGAGACCCCAGAAACCAACAAGGTGACAATGCTGGGGACAGGAGAGGAGAAAGAGGGACCCCAGAGACAGAAAGGGGAGCTAGAGACCCCGACGGAGAGGGAAGAGAGGAACAGGGAGGAAGAGACCCTGCAGTCAGAGGGAGGGACAGTGAGACACAGAGGTCCCCGGGGAACGTGAATGGGCAGGAAGAGAAGGGGAAAGTTCCAGGTGCCAGTGGAGATGGCAGGGGCGGAGACCAGGGTAGCAATGGAAAGGAAAGAGAAATGTCCCTGGAGACAGGGTGACCAACCATCTTTGTTTGCCCGGGGCTGAGGGTGCTCCAGGGACACGGCACTTGCAGTGCTGAGACCAGGCAAGTCCTCAGCAAACGGGGAAGAGTGGGTCACCCTGGCTGGCAGGCCTTTGCCAGATGCCACAGGGATCAGAGAGTCCACTCGCATAGGTACCCTTCACACAGGTGAGGAAGCTGTGGCCCGAGAAGGGCCATCAGGGACGTCCCTAGAGGACATGGCAGGGCCAAGGCAGGGCCAGCTTCAGGGACACTCCATGGAGCTGCACGGGCAAAGGGCTCCAGAGGGAGGACAAGAACAGTGAGGGCTGGGAGAGCACCTGTCCTGGGATCCCCAGGCTCGGGTACAGTCCCCGCTCTGCCTCCGCCTGTGTGACCTAGGGCAAGCCTCGTCCCTCTCTGGGCCGTGTGAACACTGAGTGGAAGGGTCGGGCCCCTCTAGCTCTGATGGGGGCTCCAGGACTCATGGCCCCCTGGGCAGATGTGGCCAGATGTTCAGGTCAGGCATCTGCCAGGAGACAGACTGGGGCTCCAGCTGGGCCCAGGTTGGGCAATCCAGGGGCAGCCATATGCTTCTCCCCTCACAGCTGTGGGCACACGTGCGGGCCCTCAAGGACACACGTGTCACCCAGCTGTGCACACCCACAGCAGTGCCAGGCTTTCACAAGCGTGCGCACGCACGTGCGCGCACACACACACACACACACACACACACACACGGTCATGCACAGACACCAAGGTACATCCACAAACACACAGTCTCTCTGTATGACAAAGACACCTCTGCCCCACCTCAGCCCTCTCCAGCTGTCAGAATCCTTTACCCCAGGGGCCAGGCCTGGAAGACAACCCTTCTTCCTGGGTCCCACCTTCTCCAAGCCTCTCTCTCCCACCCTGTCTGGTCCAGCAACACACCCCTCCTGTGGGTCTCTCCCATCCAGAAGCACACAGGGTGTGGCACAGCACGTGGGGCAGGGGAGGGGGCTGCAATCAACCCCCTCCTTCCCAGATTCCCCTCCCTCCCCACTCCTGCCCTGGGACCTCTCCCACCCAAGACCAGGCGCCTCCCGCCCACCCGTTGGCCCTTCCTCCTGAAGCCTGAAGGCTGGGGTGATTTGGGAAGAATTTAGAAATGGAGAGAGGTGGGGGGATGGGGACAAAAGAGAAAGGAGGAAAGGAGGTGATTTGTACACAAAGCAATGTGCTGGCTCAGCGGCCCTCGTGCCAATGCTCTCTAGGACTCCTGCCCGGGGGGGCGCCCCCCAATCACACTCAGCTCCCCCATGCTGGCTGCTCCACTGGGGCCTCTGAGGGCCAGCCCCTCTGCAAGCCGCCTTCACCCCAACACCAACAGGCCCGCATACTGCATCCAGAATCACCGTCTGGCTTGTCCCAGTAGCTGGAAGACAATGTTCCTTCTGGGGAAGTGGGCTTCTGTTTCCATGGCCCTCCTGAGGTGAGCTCTCCCCAAAAGGGCCATGATCAGAGCAGGGAACCCCAGCCTCCTGACTCCCAATGTGAGTCAGCCACGCCTGGTGTCCTGAGCTGTCCCCACCCCAGCCAGGGAGACACATTGGCCTCAGGCCCCAACAGAGAAAACAGGCTGTGTGGTAACAGGGAAGCATCACACATGCTGCCTGCTGATGGTGCCCAAGCTGTCCCGTCCTCCTGGGCTGCACTCCTACAGATCCATAGGGTTACATTCTGAGTGTGCCATCCAGCACGGTGGCAGCTAATTATAAATTAGCATTTCTGCCTGGTTCCCTGTACCCAACCACGCATCTAAACATTTTCTCATCCACACACCCATCTACTTAGCCATCTATCCATCCATCCACTTACTCATTCCTAAATCTATCCATCTATCCTTCCATCCACCCATCCATCTATCCATCCATCCCCCCCATCCTCCAAGCAGTTATTGCATCAGTTAGCATCTTTGTGCTATGGGGGAACCAAGATGAGTCAGGCTGAACGGGACTGGCATGAAGACCACAGCAAGCCCCCCTCTATCCCCTCACCCCCAGACCCATGATGCTGCGCCCACTATATACCTTCTCCTGACGAAGGTAGGAAATTCTTTTTTTTTAATTCATTCATTCATTCATTTGTTTATTTTTGGCTGGGTTAGGTCTTCATTGCTTTGCATGGGCTTTCTCTACTTGCGGTGAGCAGGGGCTACTCTTTGTTGTGGTGCGCGGGCTTCTCATTGCGGTGGCTTCTCTTGTTGCAGAGCACGGGCTCTAGGCGTGCAGGCTTCAGTAGTTGTGGCACGTGGGCTCAGCAGTTGTGGCTCGCGGGCTCTAGAGCTCAGGCTCAGTAGTTGTGGCGCACGGGCTTAGTTGCTCCGTGGCATGTGGGATTTTCCTGGACCAGGGCTCGAACCTGTGTCCCCTGCACTGGCAGGTGGATTCTTAACCACTGCGCCACCAGGGAAACCCTAGGGTAGGAAATTCTTAGGCAGCCTCCACCCCACCTCTCCCAACATGGATGGCCCTGGGGGTGGGGGGTAGGTGAGTGCTAGATGCCCACCCGAACTGGGCACCAAGGTGCATCTCCAAGTCTCATTCTCTACCTACCAAACCCTTAGTCTTGTTGGGGTCAGGGTGTCCCACTCCTCCCCACTACCGCCCGCCTCCTGGCTCAGGCTTCCCTCCACTTGCCCAGCCAGGCCATCTGGAATTTGGCCTTTGACCCTCCTCCTCCTGCCTGCCCCCCAATGCCTCACCCCCACTGAGGCTGTAGTCCTGACCTCTGATCTGACCCGCCCACTCGCCAGACGGCCTGCAGCCTCCCCTCAGACGCCCCAGCACTGGCCATTGCCCGAATCATGACTGGGACCGCCACACCCTTGGACCAGGCTCCGGCCAGCCCCCGCCCGCCCCTGAAGAACCTCTAGCGGCTGCCTTCCCCAGCCTGCCCCGCCTTGCTACCCAGATCTACAGCCAGCTCCCTCCCCTCTCCCAGACTATTGCAGCAACCTCCTGACTGGTCCCTGGCCTCCAGTCCCCCCTCCACCCACCGCATACCAGCCCCAGGGATCTCTCATCACGCCTCTTCCCCGTGACCCCCATGATGGAGGCCAGCCTTCCAGGGGCAGCTCCACTGCTTTCCAGGCCAGGCCTCTACCCCGTTTCTGGTACTTTCTCTCCAGTCTTCACTGTCCCTCTAACCCTAAACCTCCCTCCGGGCCCCGGCAGAGTCCTTTGTATTCTCCAAACACATCTTGAGCTCTGCCAGCTCAGTAACTTTGTCTAGGCTGTGCCTTCTTCCCATCATGCCTTCCTTCCATCCTCATTTCTTGACATCATACCCAACTCTCAGACCGCTCCAACGACTCCTCAGGGCACTGCAGCAAAAAGAACTGGAAGAAGGGTCCGAGGTCTTGGTTCTGGTCCCAGCCCTGCCACACACTCTCTGAGACTCCCTGGGCCTCAGTGTACCCACCCACAAAAAAGCTTGCTGATTTCCAGGGATCTCCCAGGCCTAGGATGGTATGACTTCTGGGGAAGGCTGGGTGAATGTGGGGAGCAGGTGGGCTTTGGCTCCAGGCAGAATCGCATCATCCCCCCTGCGTTGCCTTGAGCCAGATTCTTCACTTAGCTGAGTCTCATTCACTCATTCATGCATGCATTCATTCATTCTTTCGTTCAGCAAACCCCATTGAGCAGCATCTGTGGGCCAGGAGCTTTCCAGGCTCAGGGGATACAGTAGGAAATAAGACAATGACCCTGCCAAAATGGAGCTCGCAGTCTCCTAGGGCTGGAGTTCTCCACTAGGGGCAATGCTGCCCCCAGGGGACATGACATTTGGCAATGTCTGGAGTCTTTTTTTTTTTTTTGGCCGCACCGTGAGTCCTGCGGGATCTTAGTTCCCCAGGATCGAACCTGCGCCCCCTGCAGTGGAAGCGTGGAGTCTTAACCACTGGAACACCAGGGAAGTCCCAGGGAGTCATTTTTTATTGTCCCAACTGGAGGGATGCTACTGGCATCTAGACAGAAGCCAGGGATGCTGCTAAACATCTTACAGTGCACAACACAGTCTCTAGAAGATATCATTACCCAGCCCTGAATCTCAATAATACCGAAGGTGAGAAACCCTGGCTATGGGGGAATTCAGGCCAGCAAGCAAATATATACCACATCAGATAGGGGTAAGTGCAAAGAAGAAAAATGGAACAAGACCAGGGGGCCAGGGAGCCCCAGGGCATGGCGGAGGAGGGTGGTGGTCTGGGATGTTGATGCCTGAGCTGAGACCTGAAGAAAGTGAAGAAGCAGAGACTTTGCATCTTTCAGGAAGAGTGTTCTAAGCAGAGGAGCAGCCAGTACAAAGGCCCTGAGGTAGACATGTGCCTGGTGAGTTTAGGGAACATCCACAGGCCAGAGTGGCTGGAGCAGAGGGAATGAGGGGAAGGGAGAGGGATGAGTCTGCGGGGAGATCACAAGAGCCTGGAGGCCGAGCATGGTAAAGACTGGCCTTTCTTCTGAGTTGAGACGGGGGCCTCGAGGGTTCTGAGCAGGAGGGTGACTGAATCTGACTTGGGTTTAAAAAGATCCCTCTGGCAGGATGGAGAAGGCAAGAGAGAGACCAGAGGATAGGGTGTTGCACAAATCTAAATGGACAAGTGTAGTGGCTTGGGCCAGACATGGGTGGCAAAGGTGGTGAGACGCAGTCAGATTCTGGATCTGTTCTGAAGGTGAAGACAACAGGATTTTCTGAGAGATTGGATGTGGGGTGTGGGAGAAAGAGGAGTCAAGGATGACCTCAAGGCTTTGGGTCTGAGCCAGTGGAAGGATGAACTGCCCCGCATTGACTTTCCTCTCATGAGAAGGGGGATAATTCTCTGTGCTTCACAGATGTAAACCTTGAAAGAACGACCCTCCTGGCATATAGCAAGCCCTTCTAAAGTCTTGGTTCTCAAGGGGATTGGCCGTCTGCAAGGCCAGCCCTGCCACTGTAAGAAGGTTAGCAAAGCCGCCCTGGTTCCATCCCCACCCCGCCCCAGATTTGCTCAGAAGACTAAGGAACATTTGTCTCATGCTTTGCAGCTGACAAAGCACATTTGCACACACTGAGTGCCATGATACAATAGCCCTGCTGAGCTGAAGGGCCCTGACACATTAGCCCCGTTTTGTAGGTAAGAAAAATGGAGACCCAGAGAAGGTCAGCGACTTCCTGCAGTCACACAGCCGATTGTGGCAGAGTGGGAAGCCGGATCAGGACAGCATGCTGAGGGGCAGAACCTCTTCTCAGCATCCCCACCCCGGCTCAAATTTCTGCTAAGAGTGCAGTGGGTGTGCACGGGTTAATCTGACAGCCAGCTCCCCAGGGACCATCCTGAATGATGGGCTCAGTACACATGCCTCCAGAGGCTTCCAGGAGGGGCGGGAAGAGGACCCCAGCCAGGCCTGCGCAGCAGGCCCTGTCTGGGGGCAAGGAGGGCTCCACACATGTGACGCCTGTGTCACACACACGTGTGTACCATTGTGCGCCCCATGTCCATACGTGGCCTCTCACCAGTCCCCTCCCAGCCAGCCCAGCTCACCCTGCCCACCCCCTCCCCCATGCACCCTGCCCTCCTGCAGTAGGGAGCCCAGAGAAGCATTTCCTGTTTGGGGGCCGCCTCCTCCCCCTCTAAGTCCAGGTTCCCAGGGCCCCAGGCTGAGCAGAGGTGAAGGGAGGGCAGCCCCCTGCCCCTCCTCCTTCCCCGGCCACCCCCAACACCCGGTCCAGCTGGAGCCAGGAGGCTTGAGGGCAGAGGTAGGAGCTCAGTATATAAATGAGGGCTGCGGATGCCCACGCCTGTGGGATCGAGGTGCTTCCCACATCCAGGGCCTGCATGCGAAGGTGGGTGACTTCCTGTGTTAGGGCCTGCAGAACGCCACACCACTTTCGCATGTACACCTAAAGGGTTTAGCATGTCAGAGTATGTGCAACTCTGGGGCGAAGGGACAGAGTATCGAGAGAATGCCCTTGTGTGTGGAGAGGAGCATACACACGTGTGTGATGTGAAAGCGTGAGTCAGAGCATGTTTCCACACACATGACGAGCAGTTGTTCACGGATGTGATGAGGTCAGTGTGTCCCGATTGGGGTCTCTGTGAGTCTCTGGGAAGCGACCTCAACCCTCCGCCAAGAGCCCCAGATGGCGCTGGAGTTTTCTGAGGGTCGTCCAGCCTCCTCTCCTTGACTCCCAGCCCGTTAGCAGCGCCTCCTCCCCTCCCCTGCCCCCACTCCCAGCACCCCTCACCCCTGCCCCCCGCCCGACTGCTTCCTGCTCTGGCGGCCCCCGGGGAGCGAGAGAAGGGAGCTGGCAGCGGCCCCAGACCACTCCTTACAAGGCCTGAGCCCGGCCCGGGCCCGCCCCCGGCCCGCCCGCCGGAGGCCCCAGTCCCTCCCCCTGTCAAGAGCGGCTGCCGGCCGGGCCCGGGCCCGCCCCCGGCCCGCCCGCCGGAGGCCCCAGTCCCTCCCCCTGTCAAGAGCGGCTGCCGGCCGGGCCCGGGCCCGCCCCCGGCCCGCCCGCCGGAGGCCCCAGTCCCTCCCCCTGTCAAGAGCGGCTGCCGGCCGGGCCCGGGCCCGCCCCCGGCCCGCCCGCCGGAGGCCCCAGTCCCTCCCCCTGTCAAGAGCGGCTGCCGGCCGGGCCCGGGCCAGTCAGGGGGCGTCGCGATGCTGCTGCGCCTGCTGCTGGCCTGGGCGGCCGCGGTGCCTACGCTGGGCCAGGCCCCCTGGGCCGCCGAGCCCCGTGCTGCCTGCGGCCCCGGCAGCTGTTACGCGCTCTTCCCGCGGCGCCGCACCTTCCTGGAGGCCTGGCGGGCCTGCCGTGAGCTGGGGGGCGACCTGGCCACGCCGCGGACCCCCGAGGAGGCCCGGCGCGTGGACAGCCTGGTGGGCCCCGGCCCGGCCAGCCGGCTGCTGTGGATCGGGCTGCAGCGGCAGGCCCGGCACTGCCAGCCTCAGCGCCCACTGCGGGGCTTCACGTGGACCACAGGGGACCAGGACACGGCCTTCACCAACTGGGCCCAGCCCGCCACGGGTGGGCCCTGCCCGGCCCAGCGCTGTGCGGCCCTTGAGGCGAGTGGCGAGCATCGCTGGCTCGAGGGCTCGTGCACGCTGGCCGTCGATGGCTACCTGTGCCAGTTTGGCTTCGAGGGCTCCTGCCCAGCGCTGCCCGATGAGGCAGGCCAGGCCGGCCCTGCCGTCTACACCACGCCGTTCCACCTGGTCTCCGCAGAGTTTCAGTGGCTGCCCTTCGGCTCTGTGGCTGCCGTGCCGTGCCAGGCTGGCAGAGAAGCCTCTCTGCTCTGCGTGAAGCAGCCTGACGGTGGCGTGGGCTGGTCGCGGACTGGGCCCTTGTGCCCCGGTACCGGCTGCGGCCCGGACAACGGAGGCTGTGAACACGAGTGCGTGGAGGAGGCGGACGGTCGGGTGTCCTGTCGCTGCACCGAGGGCTTCCGGCTGGCAGTGGATGGGCGCAGCTGCGAGGACCCCTGTGCCCATGCCCTGTGTGAGCAGCAGTGTGAGCCTGGAGGGCCACAGGGCTACAGCTGCCACTGTCGCCTGGGTTTCCGGCCAGCCGAGGATGAGCCGCACCGCTGCGTGGACACAGATGAATGCCAGATTGCCGGCGTGTGCCAGCAGATGTGCGTCAACTACGTTGGTGGCTTTGAGTGCTACTGCAGCGAGGGCCACGAGCTGGAGGCTGATGGCATCAGCTGCAGCCCCGCTGGGGCCATGGGTGCCCGGGCTTCCCAGGACCTTGGGGACGAGTTGCTGGACGATGGGGAGGATGAAGAGGATGAAGATGAAGGCTGGGAGGTCTTCCATGGTGGCTGGACAGAGATGCCTGGGATCCCATGGATGGAGGCCACGCAGTCACCTGACTTTGGCCTGGCCTATAGACCTAGCTTCCCAGAGGACAGAGAGTCACGGATGCCCTACCTGGACCCCACCTGGCCACCCCCGCTTAGTGCCCCTAGGGTCCCCTACCACTCCTCAGTGCTCTCTGTCACCCGGCCTGTGGTGGTCTCTGCCACACGCCCCCCACTGCCTTCTGCCCACCAACCCCCTATTGTCTCTGCCACGCGTCCACCCCTGACCCCTGCCCCTCAGCCCCCCGTGATCCCTGTAGCACAGCCAGCTTTGCCCTCTGACCACCAGTTCCCCAAGATCTCAGCCAACTATCCAGATCTGCCTTCTGCCCACCGACCCCCCGTTATCTCTGCCACACACCCAGGACCGACCCCTGCCCACCGGCCCCCAATTATCTCAGCCAAATATCCTGAACTGTTCCCCACTCACCAGTCCCCCATGTTTCCAGATACCCAGGTCGTTGATACCCAGAACACCACTCATTTGCCTCGAATCCCAGCTAACCACGCCCCTCTGGTCACCACCTCCAGCGCCCGTCAAACCCCTGTGACCCCAGATATCCCGGTCCTCAAAGCCCAGGCCACCCACCATCCCATTACTTCCACTGTCCAGTCTTCTCTGATCACTACCTCCAGGCCCCCTGTGTCGCCTGCCCATCAAGTCCCCGTGCCTGCTGCCACCCAACCCCCAGCCTTCCACACTCCCCTGCCCCCAGAGAGCCCCACTAACCAGACCTCACTCGCTAGCCCGACACACCCCAATTCCAAAGCCCGACAAGTCCCAAGGGAAGGTACCCTTGACCCCAACCTGGCCCCGTGGCTGCCCTCGGCAGTCCCCACAGCCCTGGGGGAGGCCAGTCCAGCAGGCCGCAGCCGCAGGGATGATCGGTGGCTGCTGGTGGCACTCCTAGTGCCAACATGCGTCTTCTTGGTGGTCCTACTTGCACTGGGCATCGTGTACTGTACCCGCTGTGGCCCCCACGCGCCCAATAAGCGCGTGACCGACTGCTATCGCTGGGTCACCCACGCCGGGAGCAAGGGCTCGACGGAACCCGTGCCCCACCGGGGCAGCCTCACAGGGGTGCAGACCTGCAGAACCAGCGTGTGATGGGGCGCAGCCCCCGCTCTGTGGGGGGGGGGAAGGGCCATGCGTTGGACACATGGGCCAGGCTGCACCAGGGACCCACGGGGGCTGCCCAGCTGGACAGAAGGCTTCCTGGTCCCCCGGGCCCAGCCAGGCTCCTCTCTCAGTCAACCGCTAGACCTGACTCTTGGGAGCTCTGTTTCCTGGCCCAGCACTCACGACGGAGGAGATGCCGAGGCCCCCCAGCACCTCAGGGGGTGGGTTCTGGGGTCTTCTCCAATAAACAGGGTGCCAACCTCACCCAAAGCTCCTGACCCCCATTGGTGCCTGAGGGGAGGGTCTGGGAGGACTCAGAAAAAAGAAGGAGGGGATCTTCCTTCAGCTTGTTTGGGCTCCCCAGGAAATAAGGTAAGACTCCTCAAGGCAGGGTATGCTTTAGAGGTTCTCAGGGAAACAGGAGCCCAGAGAGGGCAGAACTTTGCCCAAGGTCACACAGAGAGCCTAGGGGTGGGAGGTTCGGCATGAAGAGAATTTCGTATTGGTTCCTCTTTTTACCATAACTCTTAGAAGGTGGGACTGAATCTGGAATGAGGGCTTCTGCTGAACTGGAGCCAAACTGGGGTTTAGGGGGTCAAAGGAAAGTTCTAGGCCTGGTGATTCTGGGGAGTGAAGGCGGTCTAGAGAGTGAGCTCTGGTACTTCCCTTCCCCTCCTCAAAGGCCGCCCAGAAGTTGGTGGCTGGGGCTCAGGCGGCTTGAGTCAAGGGTGCTGTCACCCCCCTGGGTTGTAGGTGATGGGAGGCACTCCTCCTCTCTGCTCTGGGAAGGCGGTGGGAGTCAGAGCCTAGAAGCTGGGCTGCGGAGAGCCAGGAGCTCAGGAGCGAGATCCCACATGCAGCTCCCTGGGCAACCTCCTGAGCAAGGCCTTCCCATCTTGGGCCACACTGTGCCCTTCTCTGTGTGGATGGTGCTGGGAGAGGGAGAACTGCAGACCGAGCAAGGCTCAGGCTGCTCCAGGCTGAGATGTGCCATGAACGGGAGGAGGGGATGGTAAAAAAAAATCACAGCCTGTGGGGACCCAGCAACCTCCCTCATCCTGGGCTCATTGCCTTGGGGGGACCAAGGAGGGGGAGGCGTGGCAGGGGGAGGGGGAGGGGGAGGCGTGGGTTCCCACCACCTCTGTGATTTTTCAGTTGCAGCTTCTAAGGGACCTCTAATTAGGAAGGAGCAGAACCACCACGACCACCCGGGCAGGCGAGGAGGGGTGATCCAGAGCCCCCTTTCCTATGCAGTGCCCTTTGCCACCCTCTGACCCCAGGGGCTGGGCCTGGGCTAGAAGGCTGAGCTGGGCCCCAAGGGACCAGGAGAGGAGGGGCGGGAGTTGGGGACGAATAGAGGCGCAGGGTCGGGGGTGGCACGGAGGGGGCGGAGGGAACGCTACGCACCGCCCCCCCCTCCGCTCTCACGTTCCCCTAACTCAAACCAGACGCCCCCGACAGACCCAGCCCAAGCTTTTAACGTTGGAGGCGCCGCCAGAGAGGTTCACTGGATGGGAGTGGGGGTCGCGAGGTTGTCCAAAGGCCTAGGACTGAGAAGAAGGTGGGGGGAGCAGACTGGGGGTTGACAAAGCCTGCCAGGACGGGAAGAACTAGAGCTCCCTCCTGTGACCCTGGGCAGGAGATCCACAGCGCCCCGAGGGCAGGAAGGAGTTAAAAGCACTGCTGTCAGAGGGCGGGGATGGGAGTGGGGAAGGGGGCCCAGAGCCGTCTCTTTGTCATCCTGTAATGAGCACCAGATGCGGAGCTGCGTGCGGCCCTAAACAGACAGCCTCCCAGGGCAGAGCCCCCACTAGCGCCGAAATGGGGCTCCGCCCAGACCCAGAGCTGCGTTTGAGGCTCCGCCCACTGATTCAGGCCCCGCCTCCTCCAGGCGCGACCCGGGCCTGCACTATCAGCTTGGCTTCTCGAAGCTACGAGCCACGCCCACCCACTGCTGTCTGGCGTCCCCTCGGGAACTCTCCAGAGGCAACGCCCACCAAGGCCACAAGCCTCGCCCCCTGCCAGCTCAGAGGTTCTCGCCGAGCGATTGCCCCGCCCCTCTGCTCTATCAGCTCCGCCCCTGCCAAGGCAGTACCTAGGCCCCGCCCACCAGGGCCATAGCCCCGCCTCCTAAGCGCAGCTTGCGCTAGGAGACTGGAGGCTATTAGTTGCAGCTTCCAGGAGGTATGAACTCCGCCCAGAGTTTACACATTCTCCTCACGCAGCTCCGCCCTTTGCAGAGCTGGGGACTAGGTCCACGAGGGTAGGGAATCCCTCAGAGACATTAACTCTGTCCGGTAGAGATGCAGACTCCGCGCTCCAGGAGTTCACCGCGTTCCATTCTAGCGTCTCTTCAGGCTACACACCCAGCTACAAGCCACGCCCCCCCCCAGCATCCAAAATCATAGGGTCGGGACCCCAGACCGGCCTCACCAAGGGAAGAGCTCCGCCCACGTATGGCTAACACACTTTCGCTTCTTACTGAGGTAATGGCCCACCTACACAGAGCCCCAGGGCCCTCCCACTAAGAATGCCCAGAAGCCCCGCCCTTGATGGTCCCTTAAGTCCCGCCCACCCAGGGCGCTGCTCTCTGGGGCTTTGAGCACAGGCATCAACCACGCAGAGAAAGTAACCCAACCTCTCCTCTCAGGCTCCGCCTCCTGTTAATGTTAGCCCCACCCACCCTAGGCCCCACCTTCTCAGGACGGAAGGCACGCCCGCTCCGGACCTGGGATCCTCGAAGTCCTCACTGCCTCTGGGTATGCTCAGACTACTGGGTCCGAACCCTATTGACCAGGATGCCCCTTGGACCCGACCCGGGCGCCCACTCTCCTTCCCTGCCCCCGGTTTCCGTTCGTCTAGATCGCGGGTTCTTTGGAGGGAGCTCCGAGACGGTATCAAGAGTACGGCGGACGGTGTCCATGAATGGGCCTTTGGCGCCATCTACCTTCGGTGGCTTGAAGCCACCAGAAGGCCTCAATCCGGTCTCTCCCAGAGCACACTAGTGTTCAATGAATAGTTGCTTAATTTATTAAATGTTTATTGCTGTAATATCTGCCGAGTTTCCCCGGCAAAACGGCAGATCTGCTCGCAGGTGCCCTCCGTCGTATTTGGAAGACCCCAAGAGGGCTTCACACTGGTCCTCAAGCTGAGGCTGTCCCTGCCAGTCTTCATAGCAGCCGGTGGGACTCTTGCTGTTCTTCCTCTTGAATCCTGTTTCCCGGGGGCGAAAGAACAGCGTCTCACCTGGGGGTCAAGAACTGTTAGTGCTGGGCCCTCCCTTCCCCCAACTAGCGCTCGGATGTGTGGACACATTTCATAGGGGTGTGTGTTTAGCGGGAGCGAGTGGGTTTGGGCTCAGAGGTCCTCAGCTGGGATCTGACAGTCACAGTTTTTGGAGCGGAATTGATCTCAAGGCCGACCTCTATATCAGTGCTCATCCCTACATTTGAAAATATTAGTCTGCTGACTCCTACACTAGACGGGGTTTGGGGGGGTCTCCAGGGAGCCTTGGAGATCCTGGAGTTCAGCGCTAGGAACTCAATAAAATATTCTTCAAACAATATTGGAACAGGCTGTGGGGAGCTATAATTGAGGGGGGTTGGATCTAACACCTACTGAGCTCAACTAGGTGCCAGCACTCCCTGCTTCAGAACCACCCCCGGCAAACTCAGGCCTGGGGAGTGGGATGCCTTCCAGAGGGGATTCCACCTCTGGTGTCCTGGCCTCTACAAATGCAAGTGGGGTTTGGTGCCAAATACTAATTAAAAGAATAGTAGATGATTGCAGCACTTATTATATGCCTAGCCCAGTTCTAAGGGCTTTACATTTAAGAATCTTTTAAGAGCCATAGCATTTAAAGAACATTTAAAAAGGCTTCCCTGGTGGTGCAGTGGTTAAGAATCCACCTGCCAATGCAGGGGACACGGCTTCGAGCCCTGGTCCAGGAAGATTCCCACATGCCGTGGAGCAACTAAGCCCGTGCACCACAACTACTGAGCCTACGCTCTAGAGCCCGTGAGCCACAACTACCGGATCCGCGTGCCACAACTACTGAAGCCCACACGCCTAGAGCCCATGCTCCGCAACAAGAGAAGCCACCGCAATGAGAAGCCTGTGCACCTCAACAAAGAGTAGCCCCTGATCGCCGCAACTAGAGAAAGCCCGCATGCAGCAACAAAGACCCAACACAGCCAAAAATAAATAAATAAAATAAGTAAATTTTAAAAAAAGAACATTTAAGAACCATAACAATCCCCACGAATTGCCATTTTTACCACAATTTATGAATGAGGAAGCTGAAGGCACTTGCCTGAGTGCCTTGTGTTAAGCCACCTGCCCTACTTGACCAAGTTAGCAAGTAGAGGTTTGAATCCAGGTAGATTCTGTGATCCTCACCCTTAGAGCAGAGCCAGTGCATAATGACCGCCACGTCTCTAATCAGAAAATGCCCACTTCCCAGGGAACTTGCTTTTAGGGGTGAGGCTGCAAGATGTGGGCTCCCAGGCTGATCATGATGTGATTGGGTGTGGGGGAAAAGTGAAGCCTTCCTCACAGTGAGTTGTTGTGGTTTTGGTGAATGATGATGCTAAGTGAGGCGTGGCCTGTGACCTTGTGGGATCCAGACAAGGGGCCCAGACCAGATGCAGCTTTAGGGCCCCTGCGAGTGGCCATGCTTTAGCGTGATTTTGGTGAGTTTGGGGATTTCTTTCCAGGAGACCACCTGGCAGTGGTTAAGACCAGGCACCCTAGGGACTTCCCTGGTGGCACAGTGGTTAAGAATCTGCCTGCCAATGCAGGGGACACAGGTTCGAGCCCTGGTCTGGGATGATCCCACATGCTGTGGAGCAACTGGGCCCGTGCGCCACAACTACTAAAGCCCGCGCGCCTACAGCCAGAGCTCCACAACAAGAGAAGCCACCGCAATGAGAAGCCCAAGCACCGCAAAAAAGAGTAGCCCCAGCTCGCTGTGTCTAGAGAAAGCCCGCGCAGCAATGAAGACCCAACGCAGCCAAAAAACAGAAGACCAGGCACCCTGCACCAAACAGCCTTGCTTTGATTCCAGCTCCACTACCTGAGGGTTGGGGACATTAGGCAGGTTCCCTAATTGTTCCTCATTTGAACAATGTGTATGCTATAATACCCATGATAGCCACAATAATCTGCTGGAGACGAGAAAGGTCTCTCTATGAGGAGAGGCAGGTTTCTTGATGGAAGCCTATGAGGACATTCAGGGTGGCTGCAAGAACCTCCTGTAGGAAGTGCTGTCTGCTTTAGCTGGCAGTGGGGAGCCCTGAAGACAGAGTCCAGAAACTGATCATGGGAGAACTGAATCCACAGAAACTGACATCCTATGCCCACCAAGTCCCTATGGCAGAGGTTCCCAAACACTGTCGGTTCACCAGGTCCTGAGTGTCTCAGCTGATTTTTTCATGGTGTCCCTTGGTCACCCAACAGTTCCATTTAATAAATAGTTAGGTTCAAATGACGTAAGAAGTCCCTGTGTTTTAATACCTCAGTGGTCATTTGAGAAAATAATACACACACATTGAAAGATACAAAAATATTTTATTCTTAAATAACCACAATCACTTGCTGATGGGTGTGTGCCCCACTTCTAAAAACTTGGAGTGAGACAGGACATCGTCACCTTCATTTCCTGTTCTGCACTGACTTTCCCTGTGGTACTTGCTTTTTATCGTGGAAGCTGCCAAAAATCCAGCTGTGCAAAGATATTATGTCATCGAAAGGAACGTACTGCAATCCGATGTGGAAGCTCTGAACTGCCTCGAGCTAGCAGCTTGCCAATTGTCTGACAGATATCCAGTATCTCTGTGTTTCCCTCAAAGTTTTATAATATTTCATGACGTCCCCATGAGTTTGCTGCAGTGCATGGGCCCTGCATCAAAGGAAGGATTCTGTAAGATGCCAGGATTCTGAAGGAGGACGCCTGTGAGGAGTGGGAAGAAGGTGCGAGGTTGCGGGTGCCTGGAGCCCTTTCCCTCCCCCTTGCTCTACTCCACTGCCAGTTTCGTCCCATGATAAATGAAAACAAAACGGTGGGGTGGGGGTGTGATGAATTGGGAGATTGGGATTGACATGTATACACTGATGTGTATAAAATGGATGACTAATAAGAAAATAAATAAATAAATAAACATTTAAAAAAAACCCAAAAACCAAAACGGGCCTGTGGGTGGGCAAAATCAGATTAGAAAGATGATATCACTCCCAAGATGAATGACGGAAGCCTGTGGAGAAGAGGCAAACCTGGCTTTGGGGGTACACTACCAGGCAGCAGAAAGTAAAGATTTAGGTCTTAACTCATGGATTGTCTTGGAGGGCCTTATGGGAAGCTGGATTTTCTTACTCTGACGCAGGCATCTGACAGCAGCTTTTTCAGAGGGCTCACTCCAGCCCCAACCTAGCACTGGTCACACCGGGAAGAGTCAGACTTCCGTGGAATAATACAGAGGAAAAACTTCCTAGGCTTTGGAGAACAGAATGGTAAAATCAGTCTTGCCCACCTGTTAGCTGACCAACCTCACAGACTGATGTGTCACCGGGTCCCAGAGATTCTCTGCTCTCAGTGGCCATTGAAAATAGCCTGATTAGGACTTCCTTGGTGGTCCAGTGGTTAAGACTCTGTGTTTCCACTGCAGGGGGCATGAGTTCGATCCCTAAATGGGGAAGTTCTGCATGCTGTGCGGTGCGGCCCCAATAAATAAATAAATAAATTTTTACATTAAAAAAAAAAGAAGACAGGCTGATTAAAGAAGCCCTCGAAGGACTGATTAAAGTGGGTGCTCTACCTGGATATTTCAGGATAATAATCTCCTTCTGTCAAGGTTCTTAACCTTAATCATATCTGCAAAATCCCCTTTTCCATGTAAGGTAATATACTCACAGGTTCCAGGGGATTAAGATGTGGGCATATTTGGGGCCATCATTCTGACAGCCACACTTAGGGACCAGGAAAACAGTGCTGGGTTGGTGTGAGATCCCTCTAGCCACAGCGAGTAGGTCCTGCAGTGGAGCGCCCAGGAGGACAGATGATAAAATCTTCTTTTTATTGTCGACTTGTTTACTAGTGAGAGGTTGCCAGCCACTTTCTGCTGCAGCCAGACTGCTGGGAGAGGTGGTGATAGCTGCCAATTTTCACCCAACAGTCATCCCTGGTCATGTGGCCATGGCACTGGAGGGGACAGTGTGCTGCCACAGCTGTCACAGCCTTGGGAGTGAGGGGCTGCATCAGGAGATGTTTCCAGCTTTGGCCCCTATCCAGACCCTCGTACTGAATTTACGTCTAGCCACCCCCTCTTGGGGGCCCTTGGGGTTCTTTCCTGCCATCTGATTTCAGTTTAAGTCCATCACCAGCATCTGGGGCTGTGTAATCACTTTATGTGTTGTTGTTTTTGTTGTTTCTTGTGTATTTATGTATTTATTGGCTGCGTTGGGTCTTCATTGCTGGGTGCAGGCTTTCTCTTGTGGCGAGCGGGGGCTACTCTTTGTTGTGGTGCGCGGGCTTCTCATCGCAGTGGCTTCTCTTGTTGCGGAGCACGAGCTCTAGGCACGCGGGCTTCAGTAGCTGTGGCACACGGGCTCGGTAGTTGTAGCTCGCGGGCTCTAGAGCACAGGCTCAGTAGCTGTGGCTCACGGGCTTAGTTGCTCCGCGGCATGTGGGATCTTCCCGGACCAGGGCTCAAACCCGTGTCCCCTGCATTGGCAGGCGGATTCTTAAGCACTGCGCCACCAGGGAAGTCTCTATGTAATCACTTTAAACCTCGAAAGGAAAGGAGGTCTCAAATGCTCTCCTCCCGGGGGCACCTTGGCCCCCAGCCAGTCAGCAAACTTCGATGTCAAGCAAAACAGAAGGGAATCTTTGGTAGGACATTGGGAGCTGTGGGGTTAATGTGGACTGAAAGTCAGACCTGGAAATAAGCAGAAGCTGGGGTAGCTTGGGAGGCTGGAGCAGGGACTCAGGAGCAGCGTGATCAGGCCACTGCCGGATGCTTGTCCCCAGCCAGTCTCAGAATATTTGAGACTTCGCCTAAAATTTACATTCCAAGCATCCATTTGGCCTTTCTTGGATCATGTGCCTGCAATTGTGTTGGTTGAAGAGGAGGGGAAGTCTTTCAGAAGGGGAAGATTACAGAGCCACCAGCTGGTTTAAAGCGGCAGGCAACCTCTAAGTGGCAGTTTCTCTCACTAATAAGGAAATAATTAGAGTAGATTTTAATTTTCTTCCCTAGTAGAGGCTCCACCACAGAGCTTGCTTACAGAGGACCCACCTCGGACTATTTTCCTGGTTCCTGTGTGTAATTTAGGACATTTTGACACATGCAGAGCCCCATATCCCCATGGGAACAAGGGCTATTACAGGGAGAAGGGTCAAGTAGAGGCCACTGGAACCCCCGCAGCCACTAAAACAACAAACCATTCACTCACTTGTCCAATATTTATCAAGACCGTACTATGCATCAGAGACTCCACAAGGGATCAGGGTTACAAAAGTAACCAGACAGGAGAGCAGCAAGAATACATAAGGTAAGGAGAGGGGTGAGGGGCAGGGAGAGAAATAGGTGAGGGAGATTAAGAGGTACAAACTTTCAGTACAACATAAATGAGTCATGGGTATGAAATGTACAGTGTGGGGAATATAGTCAATAATTAGGTAATATATTTGTATGTGACAGATGACAGCTAGACTTATCATGGTGATTATTTTGAAAGGTATAGAAATATTGAATCACTATATTGTATACAAGGAATTAACAGTGTCATAGATCAGTCATATTTCAAAAACAAACAAACTCATAAACAAAGAGATCAGATTTGTGGTTACCAGAGGTGGGGGCTAGGAGGAAGGGGAATTGGATGAATGTAGTCAAAGGTACAAAGTTCCAGTTATAAGACAAATAAGTACTAAGGATGTAATGTACAACATGACAAGATAATTAACAGTGCTGTATGTATTATATGAAAGTTGTGAAGTAAATAAATTCTAAGAGTTTTCATCACAAGGAAAAAAATTTTTCTATTACTTTAATGTAAGTCAAATCATTATGTTGTACACCTTAAATGTATACAGTGCTATATGCCAATTATATCTCAATAAAACTGGGAAAAAGAGGAATACGTAAGGTGAGACCACCCAGGGCCCTGCCCAGGCAGGAGAGGGTGGTGATCTGAACCAAGGCAGAAGCAGAGTTGGGATGGGAGGATAGAGTAAAGTTGAGAGGTGGTTGGCAAGTGGATTTGGACCAGATCCAGTGACTGGCTGAATGTGAAGGAGGACTGTGGCCGCCGGGTTTTGGCTCCCCCTGGTGGTGCCATTCATGGAGGCGGAGACACGGAAGAAGCAGCCACTTTGGAGAGATGGGTGATATTCAGTGTGGGCTCTATTGCGTTTGCCGTATTTGGAGGTCACCCAAGTGGGCTACTCAAGAAGGTACCTGTATGCCTGAATCCAGAGCTCAAGGAAGAGGGCCAGGTTGAAGATGGAGATTGGAGTTTCCTTTCTACCCCACAGTTGGCGGTCCCTGAAACTACCGGAGCTACCACCTTCACTGGTGAATCCTTATCGTTCCACCCCTTGCTTTCCCAGCAAACAAACGAATGATGCGCTTTTTTTTGTTTTTGTTTTGTTTTGTTTGGTTGCACCGCGTGGCTTGCGCGATCTTAGTTCCCCAACCAGGGATCAATCCCGGGCCCCAGGTGGTGAGAGCAAGGAGTCCTAACCACTGGACCACCGGGGAATTCCCCTCCAACTCCTAACTTCATAACTGTCCACAGAGTCTGAAATTTTCAAGGATCTTATATTTGTTTTATAAGTGTTTTTAGAGTTTTGAACTTGATTTTTATTAAAATATTAGTCTAATATTAAAATATTAGTTATAACACATTGTGGTTTTTTACAATATTTATTTATTTGGCTGCATTGGGGTTTTTTTTAAATTAATTAATTAATTAATTTTTGGCTGCATTGAGTCTTCGTTGCTGCACACGGGCTTTCTCTAGTTGCAGCCAGCGGGGGCTACTCTTTGTTGTGGTGTGCAGGCTTCCCACTGCGGTGGCTTCTCTTGTTGCAGAAAACGGCCTCTAGGCGCGTGAGCTTCAGTAGTTGTAGCATATGGGCTCAGTAGTTGTGGCTCGCGGGCTCTAGAGCGCAGGCTCAGTAGTTGTGGCGCACGGGCTTAGTTGTTCCATGGCATGTGGGATCTTCCCGGACCAGGACTCGAACCCATGTCCCCTGCATTGGCAGGTGGATTCTTAACCACTGCACCACCAGGGAAGTCCACCCACATTGTGTTTTATAACACAAAAATTAAAACTCTTCCACTGAAAAAAAAATCAGTATTTTTATTTTGGTCAGTTTTATTTTATGTTTTACAAACAGCAGCCAAAAAGAAGAAAAATACAACTGCCTTTTCCTGGGCAACCACAGGTTACTGAAAATTAGCCGATTTTGGTCTCAGCTGACATACAGGACAGAAACTCCTCCTTGGAGCAGAGCCAGCACGGCCTCTGGCACTTGGTGTGCAGTTATCAATTTGGCCACTCTGCTTTTCTTCATTGCTGTTGATCTGACTCCCAGGGGCTTTTTGCCTTCACCCAGCAGGGCAGCAGCTCGCCTTTCCACCCCGGCTCAGGGACATGTCCTTGTCCTTTCCAGCCACTTCAGTGATAAATTCATACTCAGGGGCTCTGGAGGACAGAGGGCAGTGGGTGTGACCTGGGAAGGAAGATGAAACTCACAAAAAGTGCACGGGCCTACCACCTGGGGGTGCTCTAGGGGTCCGGTAGTTCTGGGTCTGCATCCACAAAGGGGACACAAAACCTCATGGGCTGCTCTGGGTTGGGGAGGCAGCACACACTTCCCTGGCTGCCCTTCTCGGGCCCATGGGCCAAGGAAGACAAAGCTCCACTTCCAGTGAGGCTGAGTGATGCAAATCTCCTTTGGCAGGTCTGGGCCACAGGATAAGGTGAAACGGGCCACCAGCCAATCCTCAGGACCTTGTAGCCCCAGTAACGCCAGAGGTGTTGGTAGAAGCTGTGGAATCATTCACTTAACACATGTTCACTGGACATCGACTGTATGCCAGGCACTGTGCTGGCTGTTGGTGAGTGTGTGTGCGCATGTGCAATATGGACCTATTTATCTATTTATTTATTTATCTATTTATTTATTTATTATTTTATTTATTTTGGCTGCATTGGGTGTTCGTTGCTGCGCGCGGGCTTTCTCTAGCTGTGGCGAGCGGGGGCTACTCTTCGTTGTGGTGTGCAGGCTGATCATCGCGGTGGCTTCTCTTGTTGCGGAGCACGGGCTCTAGGCACGCGGGCTTCAGAAGTTGTGGCATGTGGGCTCAGTAGTTGTGGCTCGCGGGCTTAGTTGCTCCGAGGCACGTGGGATCTTCCCCGACCAGGGCTCAAACCCGTGTCCCCTGCATTGGCAGGCGGATTTTTAACCACTGGGCCACCAGGGAAGCCCTGCAGTACCTATTTATAATTAATAACAATAATAGTACAAATGGTAATGATAGCTAAATTTATTGAGCACTTGCTATGCTGCAAACCCTGTTTTTAGCATGGTGGCATATTATCTTTTTTTTAATACTGTTGTGATTTTATTTACTTATTTATTTTTATAGTTGATTTACAATCTTATGATGGTGGCATATTATCTTATTTAATCCTTATGACAACCCGTGGAAGCCAGAAGATTCTATTATTATCTCCCATTTTGTAGCTGAGAGAGAGGATAAGTAACTTGCCCAGGACCACTCAGGTGGTAGTGGCAGAATTGGAACTCCGTCAGACTGAAAGTTTTGCACCTGTTACCATTTCCCTCCCATAGCTTAATTCTAAGAGAAGAAACAAATAATAAACTCATGCATACATAAATAAAAATAATTGCCACTTATGGCAAGTGGCAGAAAGGAAATGCAAAGGGATCTGAGGTAGAACAGTGGATGGCTTCAGACAGAGTGTTCAGGGCATCTCGAGAAGAGCTGGGGATGAGGAAGGCTCCTGGAGCTAGCACAGCATGTGCCGAGACCTCGAGGCGGGAAGGAGCCTGGTTTGTTGTAGGATCAGGCACGAGGCCACCGTGGCTGGAGCTCCAAAATGAGAGGGGGGCTTGGGGATGTCCGCCAGACCTCACAGGGGTCTGAGGGCCAGGGCAGGAGTCTGGGTTTTCCTTGAGGCACTGATATATAGATATAGATATAGATATAGATATTTTTTCACCACGTGGCATGCGGGATCTTCCTTCCCTGACCAGGGATGGAACCCGTGCCCCCTGCAGTGGAAGCACAGAGTCTTAGCTGCTGGACCGCCAGGGAAGTCCTGAGGCACTGGTATATTTTGAGTGAGGTGGAGATGTGATTTGGTTTATATTTTAAGGTGATTCGGCATGGGCTGGAGGGGATGCGAGGAAGGGGAGGCTTGTTGGAGTCCAAGGTTGTCACTGGAAGAGGACCCCCTAGGGGGACCTGGAGCAAGGTGGTGGCTTGGAGAGGACTGGGGGTGTTTAGAGAGATGTGTTGTAGGCAGAATCCTGGGTGTAGATGTCACGTCAGGGGTGAGGGAGGTGTTCATGGATCAAATTTTACAACTTCCAGATCTTCAAGATAGTCCAGTTGGAGCGGGGAGAAGTGGGGCGGGGGGGTGTGGGTGAAATAAGACTGGTCCTGGTGGGCGATGGCTGCGGTGCTGGGTGCTGGAGACAAAGGGCCTTGTTGCATCAATCTCTCTACTTTTGTGGTCCTTGAAATTTTACGTAATACAAAGTTTAAAAAAAAAAGCTATGAAGACGAAGATTGCTATACAAGCGCCTGGCTTAAGCAACAGTGGTGACACTATTTCCTGAGATGGAAAAGATCGAGAGAAGCAGGGTTGGGGGTGTGGAGATCGGGCACCTTGTTTCAGCCGTGCTGTGTGGAGCCGAGTCAGGCCTCGATCAGAGAGCAGAGGCAGAGGTCTCTGGGATCTGGGGACAAAGCTCTGCCCCCTTCCTCAGCCATTATTCTCCTTTGAGAATGGTTTAGAATGGGGTATCCTGGTTCACTGTTGGCTCAAATAGAGACCAAACATGTGAACGAGAGACACCAGACCACCAGATGGGAGCTGTCCAGCAGACACTGGGGTTTCCAGTTTCACCAGGCTGTGCAGGCCCAGTGACCCTGCAGTAAGAGGTGGAAATGGGTTCAGAGCCTGTATCAGCTATCCATTCATTGCATGTAACAAACCACTCCAAAACTTAGTGGCTTGAAACGACAAGGATTTCTTATTTCTCACCATTCTGTAGGTCAGCAGTTTGGGCTGGGATCAGCTCAGTGGTTCGTCTGCTAGTCTGCTACTCTTACCTGGGGGTCATTCTTGTGGCTACAGTCATGTGTGGCTCCATTTGGGCTGGCATGTCCGGGCTCTTGTCTGGGGCATGTGACCTCTCATCTGTCAGGAGACTAGGCTGGGCATCTTCACAGCCTGGTGGTCTCGGGGCTCCAAGAGAGCACAGGTGGAAGCTGCAAGTCCTCTTGAGGCCTAGCCTCCAAAGCTGTGCAGCCTCACTTCTGCCACATTCTACTGGACAAAGCAAGTCATAAGGCCAGCCCAGGTTTAGAGAGCAAGGAAATAGATTCCACCTCTTGCGGGGATGAGCTACGAAGAGTTTGTGGCCATATTTAATCTACTGTAGGCTAGAGGGCCCAAATAAATGACCTAAGCATGTCATTCTGCCCCTAGTAGGCCCACATCTGATATACCACCACCTTCTCCCTCAAACAAGCATTATAAAATGGTTGGTGTTCAGGAATTCCCTGGCGGTCTACCGCCGAGGCCTGGGTTCAACCTCTGGTCAATCCCACAAGCTACACGGTGCAGCCAAAAAAACCCCCCAAAAACAAACAAAACAAAACAAAACAAAACAAAAAAAAACAGTTGGTGCTAATTTTTCAGACCAGTCTATAGATGTTGATTTGTTAGGAATGGCATTTGGCTCATTGGCCAATTGCATTTTTGAAGATGGCCACTAATATATCTGCCATCCCACATGCTAATCTTACAATGTGATGTTGACAAGCCTCCAGCGAGAGGTGGGGTCTTATGTTCCCTCACCTTGAAACTGGGTGGACCTTTGTAATAGCTTTAACCAATAGAAAGGGGCAGAAGTGATGCATGTGACTTCTGAGGCTAGATCGCAAAGGGCAATACAGCCTCCACTCTCTTGGTACACTTGTCCTTGGAACCTAGACACCAAGTTAAAAGGAAGCCCAAGCCACATGGAGAGGCCCTCTTTTGGTGTTCCAGCCAATAGCCCTAGTTAGGCCCTCAGCCATCAGCCAGCATCAACTGCCAGACATGTGAATGAACAAGCCTTATGGATGATTCCTGGCTTTTGATTCTTCCAGCAGAGGCCCTAGACATCATGGAACAGAGATAAGCCACTCCCATTGTGCCATGTCTGAATTCTTGACCCACAGAAACCAGGAGAGATAATAATGATTATTGACGTTGTAAGCCGCTAAGTTTGGGGGTAATTTGTGATGCAGCAGTAAATAGGTAATAATATGGGCTGCTGGTAATAGAGACAAGAAAAAACAGTGGCTTAAACAAACTAATGGTTTATTTCTCTTTTTCACTGAGAGGGTTTGGAAGCAGGCAACCCAGGGATGATGTGGACACACCTATGGTGTCATCAGAAGCCTAGGGTCTTTTTCCTTTTTTGGCCACGCCGCACGGCATGCAGGATCCTAGTTCCCTGACCAGGGATCGAAACTGTGCTCCCCCGCAGTGGAAGCTCAGAGTCCTAACCACTGGACCATTAGGGAATTCCCAGCCCCAGGTCTTTTATCTTGCTTCTCTGCTATCCTCAGCACATGGCTACAATTCTCAAGGTCATCTCCAGGTCCCAAGTAGCTACTGGAGTTCCAAATATCACATCTGCACTCCAGGTGGAATGCAGGATGAAGCAGAGAGGACAGAACTAGCCTTCACCGATATTGTTTCTATTTCAAGGAGCATTTTTAGAAATCCCTTCCAAGACCTTCTCCGTATATCTCATACCCTAAAATTAGGTCACACAGCCACACCATATGTGCAAGGGAGGCTGGAAATATTGCCTTTTAGCTGGGCTCATCGCTATGTAAAGTAAAACTGGGGTTCTGGTATTGAGGAGGGGAGAATGGATAATGGTTGGTGGGCCATCAGTGGCTGAGGTGTTAGAGCAGGATGATGGAAGAGGGAAATCTTCCCCATGGGGACGAGCTGGAGCCACACATTGCCCCCCTGCCTGCTGCAGCCTCCTTGAATGTTTGGGCACCACGGAGTTTTCCACCTAAGTTGCTTCTGAACAAAGGTTTGACTTCACCCACTGTGAGGCAGTGGGCTGATGCACAGGGAAAGCTCTGGTCTCTAACTCCACCCTCCCCATGTGGCCAGCAGGCAGCTGGAATTCTGCTAAAAATCCTAATATGCAGTCCTGAGCTTGTCACTTCCCTGCTCAACCACCTTCCAGGGCTCCAGTTTGCCCCAGTTTAAGGGCAATCCCCCAGTTAAGGGATTGGTGTTGAAGGCCTCAGCCACCTCTTCCACAGCTCTGCTTCCACCCTTGCTTCATGCCCTGCACCCAAGCCCTTGTGCAGGCAGCTCCCACTGCCCAGAGCACCCTTCGCCCTGTCTCTGCCTGGGGGAATCCCATCCATTCTCAGCACTCTTCTAGGGCCACCACTGGCCCTTATGGTGCCTTTGCATGGATTAGAAAAGGGTGCCCTTCATCCAAGTGGATGCAGCTTCATGCCAGGGCTTGAGGAGTGGCCCACAGGTGGGATTCCACCCACACTTGCCTCTTGCACAGTGAACACCCTGCACAGCTGTACAGGAAGATGTCACTTTCAAGGGCCGCTCGACCTCCACCACTGGGGGAGGCCCTTCCTTTGCCCTCTTCCATCTTCAGACCCCATGCCCTGATTTGGGGCTGGCTGTTTCCAGCTTTGCGTCCTCTGACCTGCTCAGTGCCCATTCCCCCAGATCCATGACACCAACAGCCATCAGGGGAACTGAATTTGCGCCACAGGCCATACCTCTTCCTTCCCACTTTGGGGACCAGCCACACTCCCTTAGTCCTCAGCACACCCAGCAGCAGAATGGAAACCGCTGCTGGGCTGGAGGAGGGGCCATTTGGACAGTCTCTTAGAAGTGACCCAGACACCGGTCGGTTGGAGTCAGCTGCTCAGAGCAATGTACATCTGAGCCTCAGAGAGCCCAGGCCAGGCAGGGAGCTCGCCCGCTCCTGGGGGCGCTGCAGCCCCACCCCGCATCCCCTCCCAGACCCAACGTGGCCCACTGTGTTTGTTGTAGTGGCCTTGAACCCACCACCCAGGAATGTACGTGAGAAGATGTTCCATTTCATACCTTTTATTTTAGCTGCATCTTCTCTGCCTCCTCCCTCCCCCACCGGCCCATGAGAGCGGGTGGAAGCCCCAGTTGGAAGGGAAGGGACTACTCTCTCTTCCCTGGGGGAGGGCTGGTGTCCCCTGGGCCAAGCCCCAGGGACGGGGGAAGCAGGGGCCTCCATGGCAGAGCAAGGGCATCGTCCAAGAGGCTGTGGCCGAGGCCAAGGCCTCTCGGATGCCCGATAGCCCTGAGCCCCGTGGGTCATCAGGAAGGTAAAGAGCAGAGAAGTCAGGGGGCGATGAGAGGACACAGCCTGGAAGGTGTGTGCGCGGCTGACAGAGGCGGACGTGGACTTCTGGGGCCAGGAGCAGAGACCAGAGAATATGGAATTGGGATGGGGCCCTGGGAAAGAACCCCGGGTTACAGGGGTGACTGGATGTGCAGGGGAGGGTGGACCAGGGAAGACAGGGGGGTGGGGTGGGACAGGGCTGTGCTCCAAGAACCAGGCTCCTGGTAGAGGGGCCGCGCCACAGGGTCTGATCAGGGACTGGCCCTGAGCAGAGGCCAGAGGGCAGGCAGGGACGGGCCTGTCAGGGAAGGAGGATGGGGACTTTGGGAGCGTAGTGGGGCCGAGGCCGTGGTGCTGCCGTAGCCGGCTCTTCAGGTTCGTGGATGCCAGCCCAGCTGGGTGGCCCCAAACCACCGATTTGTGCTTCTGGGTTGCTCGAGGGCCCCTGCCGTGGCTTCAGCCATGCAGAGAAGAGTCCACAGGCAGCCCTCTGCTGCAGGCAACAGCTGTCTCTGGGACTCCTCCCCCAGCCCAGGCTTTCTGGAAACTTCTTTCCCTGCGCAGCCTGAGAGGCCCCCAGGCTAGGTCGTCCGCCATCGCAGGGGGTGGGACGTGGTGGTGGTTGGAGGGGAGCCATGCTGGGACGGTTCGTAGACCCAACCGCAGTGGTGTCCCTCCGCCCCCAAAATGACCGTGGGTCCCTGCATGTTAGCCTAAGGGCTCCAACCCCACCCCATCCCTTGTGTGCTGGTCTGTCTTCCCTCCTGTTCTGGATAACAATTACTCAGGCATGGAAGCCCTGTGGTAGGATGGTGGGGGGAGGGCCAGTGTGGGGGCCGCGTGGGTCTCAGAGCGCACCCTGCCCGTCCCCCTGGCAGCCGCTGTCACCGTGAACGATGAGCACGGGGAAGTAAAGGGCGTCCTCATAGCACGGTGGGCTTTCCAGGGGCTCCGTGTCCTCTCCACGGCGCCCCAGCGGCCCCCCGCTTAGGCTTCGGAAGACCCCCGGCGTGGCGCGGCCCCCGGCTCCCAGTGAGAGGCGGCTGCGGCTAAAAGGCAGGCGGGGCCCGCTGGGCCGGGCGGGAGGCAGCGAGTTGCTGCTGACGGAGCGGCGGCAGCGCTGGCAGCCACGGAGGTAGGCGCCCGAGCTGGCGTCCATGACCACGGCCTCTGAGTAGCTGGGCACCAGCTGCCGGTTGGAGCAGATGTGCCACTCAAGCTCGGTGAAGTCCACCGTGGCCACACGGGAGAGCGGGGGCCCGCTGGGCCCGGCCCCGGGTGCGGGCGAGCTGGCGCCGAAGAGCTTCTCCACCTGGTAATGCACGTGGGCCGTGCCGTAGGCCGCCACAACGCGCAGCGGCCAGGACAGCGTGGCCGCCGACACCAGCCAGAAGACCCAGGCGCGCGCGTACCACGGCGGGCTGCGAGGGTCGGCGAAGACCATGAGGGACTCGCGGAAGTCCACGTCCTTCAGGTGCATGCCCTCCCGGGCCTCCAGGTAGTCATCCAGGCCCTCGTTGGCACTGAAGAAGCGGGCCCGCTGCGTGAGGTATGAGGCCTCGGCCTCGGCGCTGCCGAAGCTGAAGCACTTGGTGAAGCGCAGCCGCGTGGCCGCGTGGTCGGCCAGGCCCACGAGCTCCTTGGAGACGTCGCGGACGCCGTGGGCCGAGTAGTCGAACTCGCCCCGAGCCGAGCGGCTGTCGGCCCTCTCGTGGTAGACCTGCGTGGTGGTGTAGGCGTCGCCGTTGCGGTAGCGGGTGATCTGGCGGGTGCGCCGCACGTAGTGGTAGCTGGTGGCCTTCCACCAGACGCAGGGCGGCGCCTGCTGCAGCCGGCGGATCAGGGCGAGCACGGTGTTGGCGTCGGTGCGCGGCGCCTGGCAGGAGCGCACGTGACAGTGCCAGCACTCGGCCAGGTAGAGGAGGTAGAGGAGGGAGACAAAGGCCAGTGGGATGTACAGGTAGCCATCCGAGCAGGGGCTGGCTGGGTAGGTGGGCGGCGGGCCCCCAGCCCCCTGGGCCAGGGCCGCCTCGGGCCCCAGGATCAGCCGTGGCACCGTGGCCAGGCGACACCAGGCCACCACGGCGCCGCAGGCGTGGATGAGCAGTGTGAGAAGCAGGCACTTCCAGTGCGACTCGCGGCACAGGGAGCTCCCCAGGGACTGTTTCAGGGGCCGCTGCTGCAGGGTGGGCAGAGAGAGGAGAGGCGTGGGTCAGCACGCAGCTGTCAGCTGTGCCTGCTGCTCTGCGGAAGCCCCTGAAGGAGGTGGTGCTGTGCCCCCACTTTACAGAGGAGGAAACCAAGGCTCTGAGGGACGGGGCAACTTGCTCCAGGCCTCACCCTTCTAGCCAACTGACAGTCGAGCTGCAGGACTCAAACCCAGGCCTCTCTGCCCCAAGCCTATCCTCCACCATGCCCTGTCACCTCTCGGTCAGGGGCACGTAGGACAAAATAGACCCATCTCTGCCAAAAGAGGAGAGGACCCCCCTCTCCCCCACGACTGGCCACTGAGAAAACTGAGCTCTGGTCCTGACTTTGCTCCCGATTTGCTGTGTGACTGTGGCCATATCCCTGCCCTCTCTGGGCACTGATTCCTGGACCTGGTGGTGTGGGAAGCCAGGGTGGCAGGGGTCCTAGTGGTGAAGAGCATGGGCTTAGGAGCCCAGGATTGGGTGCTGGCTCCACCCCTCACTGTATGACTTGGGCAGTTCCCTCATCCCCTCTGGACCTCAACTTCCTCCTCTGTAAACTGGGGTTGTTGTGAGGATTCATCGAGATCATAATGTGTGAAGATCCTGGCACAGGGTCTGGCCATGGGAATAAATATTATTACTGTTACCCTGCAACTCCCTCTGGTCCCTTGGTCTCGCTAGGGACAGCAGGAGACTTGGGCAAGGCTTTCAAGTAAACAAGAAAGAGGAAGAGAGGGAGAGGTGTGAGTCTGGGCGGTGGGGTGGGGAGCAGATGGAGTGCCGTCCTCCACTCCCTGTCTGTGCTGGGGGTGGGGCGGGACACAGCTGCTGGGCAGCAGGGACCACTCCCTGGCCCGGGCTGCCAGCCTGGCTCCTGCCTCATCCCCAGGTGCCTAAGGAGAGAGAAGGGGTGAAAAGGGGGAGAAGGTAGACGTGGTCTGGAGGAAGCCGCGGGGGTGGGGGGTTAAGGGGCCACCTTTTGCCCCACAGTCCCACCCCCACCGGGCTGTGAGAAACCAGGAGGAGAGGAGCTGTCCCCACCCCAGCCCAGAGCAGCCGCCCACCAGAGGCATACCACTACCTGACCTGCGGGCCAGAGGGATGCACCTGCCCTCATCCGCGACCCCCAGCCCACCCTAAGTTCACGGAAGAACCTCCCACCGGGAATGTGACCACTGCCTGTCTATCCAGCGCGCAGCAGACCCTCACCAGAGCCCAGGGCGCAACCCCCCTCCCCCACTGTAACTTGGCGCACAGGTGCACACGCATCCCCTCCCCCAACCCACCCACCACAGGACACAGATGCACATAAATGTTACACATTCACTGAAGCGCAGGGACACGGCAGCCCCTTACCTACCACGGTGCGCATGCCCCCACCCCTACTGCGACCTGACACCCACACCCTACAGACTACCGGGAGAGACCCACACACCGCAGGACAATACACTCACATGCACCCACACGTGAGCATTTCACCCAAGCCACCAGACCCTCACCTGCCTATAGGGCACGTATATCCCATTCGAGGTGTGCGGAGCACGCACTGACATTCACACACCCACAAGCAACCTCTGTCCACCGAAACACACACAGAGATCTACTCACCACCCACCACCCCCAACACCCCACACTGGGCCCTACAGCCCTGCAGACCCTCTTCGTGGCTAGGACTGAGGAGGGGCCATTCTGAGGGTCCCAACCAGGAGGATGGGCCCTGGGGCCTCACCTCAGGGGGAGGGAGAAGGGGTACCAAAGGCCACCTCCCTCCCTCTTTCCCCTCCTCCCTCGAGTCCCTCCCTCCTTTCCCCGCTCCCCGAGTCCCCGCTACCGCTGCTGCATTGCGGGCGCCGCCCCGGCACCTCGTGAGTGCCTGGGGGCCTGACCCCGGGGCTCTGGGGGTGAGGGGCAGCGCTGCAGAATGGGGCCGCGCAGGGGCCAGGTGCTGACGTCACAGGAAGGCGAGGCAGGATGAGGGGGCGTCGGGGGCGGGAGTTGCCCCCATATCCCTTCCCAGCCAACCCCACCCCTACCCCCACGTGGGCCCCTAGGTCCCAGGACCTCTTGCAGGACGCAGGCTACCCCAGTGACGTCATTGGCCACAGGGTCTCCGGACTTCCCTCCTCAGCCCCCGCCTCGGGGGTCGCCCCTTCCCTTGTCCCCCTCTTCCCGCTCCAGCCCCGGCTCCGGCCCCCACCACACAGAGCCGGTACCTCCTCCCGCAGCGGCTCGCCGTCCGGGATGAGCGCGGGCACCTCCCCGCCGTCGCCGCCACCGCCGCCCTCGGGCATGGTGTCCTGGCTGCTTGGGCGGCCCCCGCCTGGGCCCGGGGCATGATAGGGGGGAGCGCGGAGGGCTGCGGCGCGGCCCCGGAGGGCGTCCGTTCGGCTCAGCGGCCGCGGAGGGAGTGCGCGGAGCTAGAGCCTGAGCGCGGCGGAGGCGTTGGCAGCCGCGGTGGCGTTGGCAGCCGCGGTGCCCGGCGCCCCGCCTTCCGCTGACCCCGCCCCCGCGGCACCCTCTGCGCCGCCGGCAGCGCCTGGCACCGCGGGTGCTGCCCCCGCCCCTGAGAAGCCCAGGCTGGGCGGACGGACGCCTGGGTTCCCTTCCTGCCGCGATCGAGCTTGCGACCTTGGACGAGTCCTTGCTCTCTGGGGCCTGAGCCTCCCCTGCTGTGAAATGAATCTCGAAGAGGGTGGGTACCCGCGGGGTCCTATCTCTATGTAGGCCCAGGCCTGAGCTCACCCAGACCCCACCCCTGAGGCCTCGCTTGTGGTGGTGGAGGGGGCAGTTACAGCCTTGAAAGCTGTGGTGAGGCTCGTTAGCTGGACAGAGGAGCTGGGCTCCACTTAGAGCGGGCAAGCAGGAGGCCAGGACAGCCGGGGCCCTAGGCTTTGTGATCTTGAGTCGGCACCCTTCACCCCCAACCTCAGTTTTCCCACCGGAGAAATGGGGATGGAAAGGTGCTGGATTCAATGCACATTCATCATGCTGTGCAGGCGAGTGGATTCGTCCTGCATGAGAGGACCCCCTCCCAGGTACTGGTGGCCCCAGTGCTGCTCTCTGACCCTCAGGGGCCTCAGACCTTCACATCTGCCCCGGGCCAGGGCCTAGCCCCCAAGGTAGACAATCAGTGGGTGGGACATAGGGAGCTGCAATGCTAGGTGGGGTTTGTTTTGTGATTTTTTTTTTCCCCCAAAGAGCAACTCAAAGACCATTCTGTTCAACACCCCTACCCATTTAAAGATGAAGTAACCGAAACGGTAGAGAGAAAAAAGGACTGAACCAGAGTTTCATCCATTAAAAAAAAAAATTATTAGGCGCAGATGTTTATTAGGTGTCTTCTATATGCAAGTACTGTGAAGCATTCACGAGCATCGCGAAGACAAGTGTAGAAGTGGAGAATGACACAGTCCCTGTCCTCATGGAATTTACATCCAGAGCAAACTACTGCACCCAGAGGGAGCCTAGAGGCTGGCCTCCGGCCTCCGTCCCAAGCCAGGACTCTTTCCTCTGTCTCTCTGAGAGGCACAAGTTGAACTGACTCTTAAAGGATAATTAGGTTTTGGACAAGTGGATATGAGGGGGAAGGGCATCCCAGGCGAAGGGGACTTCTGGGCAAAGGCACTGCAATTGGACCACGTGGACTGAGTTCGGAGAGCAGGAGGGTCACCTGGTGTAACTGGACACTGGGTAGCTAACTAGAGGCAGGTCGAAGAGGACCTGATCTTGCTCTGTAGAAAGTGGTGGCTGGAGGTCTGTGTGAAGGGAAGCCCTGAAGACTGTCTCCGGGGAAGGTGGGAATGAGAGAAAGGTGGAGAGAAAGGAGCCCCTGAGGTCATGAGTGAGGCTTGGGGGGTCTCACTTCGAGATGACTGAAGGGCTGGCAATGACTCAGGAGTTGCAACCACAGCTTCAGGAGGCGAATCGGCACACCTCCACCCACACATCATCTGGACCACGGGAGAGTCGACGGGATAAGCCTGGCGCAGGATCCTATCCCAACTATTACCACCCAATTTATTACCACCCAATTTCTGGGACTTCAGACACGGACCTCGGTTTTTCAATACATGTAGTGTGTGTGTGTGTGTGTGTGTGTGTGTGTGTGTGTGTGTGTGTGTGTG
>NW_006789022.1:568896-578366 GCF_000442215.2 Lipotes vexillifer
GCAGGATGGCGGCAGTGGCGGTAGGGAATTTCAGCACCAGACAGCGGACAGCACCCGCCTGGAAAGGAGTGGTGGGAGGCGGGAGGAGGAGTCAGCATCCCGGAGCTCGCTGGGCCGCGCAGTCACTGCTCGGCCCGGGCTCCTACCAGCACCCCGCCCCGGCTGCCCGGGCTCCGCGCCAGTACTGGGGGAAGTATGGAGGACGGGGAAGGAAAGCTAGCATTGAGAAGGAGGGGAAAGAGCCCCGAGGGACAGGGCTTGGTCATAGCCCCACCGTCCCACTCCCTCTTGGAGTACGTCCCGCGAGCGAAACTTCATTCCCGGACTCCAGCCGCCGCCAGCCTCCGCCGGGTCTCTTCCCGCTGTAGTCGTGGCAGGGAGAGCGTCAAGTGCTCCAGTGCGCAGGCGCGGAAATACTTCTCAACCTCCTCCTACTTTAACCCTTCTATTGGCTGCTCCGCCGCGAACTAACAACCACACTATCCAATCCTAGAGCGCCTCAAGTTGCCCCGCCTATTCCCCCGCCCGGAAGTTGGTTACTGCCGAATCCGCTTCGGCGAGGGCACGCCAGTAGCCAATTGGGAGAGGGGATGGGCGAGCCGGCGCCGCCGAGGAGCCAATGGCAGGTGGCAGAGGATGACGCTGCGGACATGCTGTTGTCGGACAGGACGGGGACGTGTCTGGCTGCTCGGTAACCTCGGTCGGTGCCCAGGAAACGAAGCAGCTGCCTCACTAGTATTCGTACCACGAGGCGACGCAGCGGGCCCTCGGAAAGAGCGAGCGTCGGGGCCATGGCTTATCATTCGGGCTACGGAGCCCACGGTGCGTGGGGCGCGGGGTGGGCGGGGGCGCGGGCCGACCGGCCCGAGGAGTGTCGGCTGCGCGGCCCGCTCACCCTGAGGGAGAGGGGCGGCCGTGACCGCTGCCCAGGGCGGCGGATGTCATTCGGATTCCTGCCCCCTGAGACTCTGCAACGCGTCCTGGACTTCGCCCTCTCGGCCCAAACCTGAGATCAGATCGGGCGGTGACAGCACTGCTGGGATCCCCGTGCCCGACTCGGGCATGAATGGGGTTTGCCTCCCAAACTTCCTTTCCCTGTCATGACCCTGGTAGGGTTCCTCACCACTGCCCAGAGCCTCCGCGTACCCAGCCGTCGCCTTTCCTACCCTTGTTCGTGCGGGGATGCCCTGCCAATTGTCTTCACCTAGCAAACTCTGTCTCCAAGGCTCAGTTCAGAGATCAGTCCCCTTGAGGAGGCCCCCAGGAGCCCTCAGACGGGCAACCACTTCCAGGGGCTGCCTCAGCTCTTTCTTTGCCTACATTTAGCATCTCTCCAAAAGGATCCCTCATCAAAGTTCTTTCTGGGTCAGCTACTCCTCAACCAGCTAGTTTCCCGCACTGATTGCTTGGTGCTCCCAGGACCCATACAGGGCTTCCCAGCTTGGGGAAGGGGCAGTGGTTTGGGCTCATGCTTGGTATTCCTGTCACCTACTCTGGTACCTACAAACCCACAGGCTCCAAGCACAGGGTCCGGGCAGCTCCGGATCCCCCTCCCCTCTTCGATGACACAAGCGGTGGTTACTCCAGCCAGCCGGGGGGATACCCAGCCCCAGGAGCCGACGTGGCCTTCAATGTCAACCACTTGATTGGGGACCCAATGGCCAACATGGCTATGGCCTATGGCGGCTCCATCGCATCCCATGGGAAGGACATGGTGCACAAGGAGGTGTGGCCCACCCCCAGGGCAAGGGTGGCAGGATTTCTGGCCAGGGCTGGGGCATCACGGGATCCCACCTAATCCTCACAGCAGCCCTCAGGGAAGGAGCACATAGAGGAGCACCCCGAGGTTTGGGGTGCAGCTTGCCCACAGCCTCCTCTCTCCCCTCCCAGCTGCACCGTTTTGTGTCTGTGAACAAACTCAAGTATTTTTTCGCTGTGGACACAGCCTATGTGGCCAAGAAGCTAGGGCTACTGGTCTTCCCCTACACACACCAGGTGAGCTGCCTACCAGGTGAGCTGGTGGACCCCCTTGCCTCCCTCATCCTGCCCCAGAGTCTGGCCCCCAGATCTCAACCCCCTTCTTTCCTCTCTTGTCTTTTCCTCCTAACCTGGCTGCTGCTGCCACCACCAGAACTGGGAAGTGCAGTACAGTCGTGATGTGCCTTTGCCTCCGCGGCAAGACCTCAACGCCCCCGACCTCTATATCCCCAGTGAGTCTTTGACCTGGGCTAGGGGTTACGGGGGGACTTGTGCCTTGAGGCGCCAACAAGAAGAGAGGCTCATGTGTTGGTTCAGCATCTGCTCTTGGTGCTTTTGTGTGTGGCTTTTGTGGTGTCCCTAGATGCCAGGTAGACCAGGTAGACAGAGTGGGGTGACCAGTAAGCAGCTTCCTGGGTGTGCTCTCAGGGTACTCCCTTTTGAGACCTTCCTGCCACTTGACTTAGACCATGTCCCTCCCCAGCCTGGAGCCTTGGGTTTAGACCTGGCCCTGTAACTTCCAGCTATGGGACCTCAGGTGGCTACTTTCATGCTCCTGAAAAACTGGAATAACAACAGTTCCTACCACAGAGGACTGTTATGGAAATTCAGCGAAGGGATGTGTGTGCTCAGCCAGCACGTGGCACACAGGAAGCACGCAGTAAATATTAGCTGTTATCACTGTTATTACTTGTCCTCCAAGGCCTGCTTCAGTATGCCCTTCTTTGAGGAGGTGGTCACTCCCTTCTGGGTTCCCACAACTGCCTGTCTACATGGCATGGGTCAGGCCGCCCACACTGTGCAGTGGCTGGCAGACTCTGCATCTGACTTCTCTCTGTCCTGGGGCCTGCACAAGGCGAGGCCCCTGGTGGACACGCTGGAGGAGGGGTGAGTATGCCTGGGCCAGCCCTCAGAAGGGCTACCAGGAGGGCAGCCAAACAGCCCAGTTGCCCTGGGAGAGACACAGGTTCTTCTTCCCTCCTTCATTGTTTCCCTCTCATAGTCACTGTGTAAGGCAGGAACTGCCATCCCTGTTTTACACGTTGAAGCCAAGGCTCAGAGAGAATTGAGTATCTTTGAGGATACACAGCTTATAGGTGGTAGGGTTGGTTTGCTGTCTCCAGACACTGTGCCCTCTTGTGGGCACATCAGTTCTGGTGCTTGAAGTGGGCAGAGGACAGGACTGAGGAGTTGAAATTGCTGTGAAAACCCAGCTGCCGTCTGAGCTTTTGTGAAAATAGCAGAGGTGACTCTGGCCTGTGATGTAGTTTCTGAGACACAGCAGGAAACTTTGGTGAGTTTCCTAGTACAGGGACGGGGAAGGAGGTGGCTTGGTGGTCCTGAGAGAAGCGTCAGGTAGCACTTACACAGTGGGAGAGGGCTGAGCAGGAAAAGGCATCCCAGGCAGGGCACTGGGGAGCTGAGTGTGGAGGTCGAGCCTGTTGGGATATGCAGGGAAGGAAGCACGGGGGTGTCAGTGGCTCTGAATACCTAGTGGGGGGTGGCTCTGCTTAAGGAAACCAGGCTGATGGCATCTCTCTGGCTCTTGGCAGCAATGGCCTTCATCACCTACGTGCTGCTGGCTGGGATGGCGCTGGGCATTCAGAAAAGGTCAGTGCCAACCCCTTCCCCATTCCCACCACTTCCGCACTCCTGACTCCTCTCCTCACCTCCCTAGGGGATTTGTGCCAGCTCCCAAGTCCACCCGTACCCCCAGTCTTGCACCTGCCACGGGATGGCTGGTTTGGGGCTCCCCTCACTCCAGCCCCACACGGCCACAGGTTCTCCCCAGAGGTGCTGGGCCTGTGTGCAAGCACGGCACTGGTGTGGGTTGTGATGGAGGTGCTAGCTTTGCTCCTGGGCGTCTACCTGGCCACCGTGCACAGCGACCTGAGCACCTTCCACCTGCTGGCCTACAGCGGCTACAAATATGTGGGGTGAGCACCTGTGGGCCAAGAGGGAGGCTCGCCTGGGTTGGGGGTGCCTACCGCTCTGGGTTCCCGGCCTGTATAGCTACAGCCTCGAACTGTGACCCTGGACCCCCTCTAGCTCCTCTCTACTAGAGGGAGCGCCTGTTTTCAGAAGCCTCCTCAGGGACTGCGCAGTGTTGCTCAGGAAGTCAGGAATGTGTTGAGAGTCACCCTGGGAGCACAGGGGAGAGGGGTGAGCTGGGGTAGTGAAGGGGGTCTCAGATCCAGGTCCTAGGGCTGAGTCCTGGCCCTCCCAATTCATTTTGAGTCTAGGTCCCTGGGGGGACAGGTTGGGGGTAAAGGGCCCTGGTGATGGTAGGCGGGGTCTAGGCTGGGCTCTGGGGCCTGGACCCTTGCGAGGTCTCCAGCCTTCTCTTCCTCCCTCCCCGACCCCTGCCCGCTGCAGGATGATCCTCAGTGTTCTCACGGGCCTGTTCTTTGGCAGCCACGGCTACTACGTGGCGCTGGCCTGGACTTCGTCCGCGCTCGTGTACTTCATGGTGAGTCTGGGGCTGGCTCCTCTTCTCCTGGGATCGGAGATGGGGACAAGCTTCCCCTTCCCGGCCCAGCTTCAGCTCTCTCCTTTATTCCAGGTGCGCTCTTTGCGAACAGCAGCCCTGGGCCCCGACAGCATGGGGAACCCGGCCCCCCGGCAACGTCTCCAGCTCTACCTGACTCTGGGAGCTGCAGCCTTTCAGCCCCTCATGATATACTGGCTGACCTTCCACCTGGTCCGGTGACCCCCGGTCCCCACTGGCACTGATTTTTCCATACATTGAAGATTTGGTTTCCTTGATTTCGTCTGAGCCTTGTTTCTGGGGCTTATGGGGGGATTTGCCAACACTTCTGGGCCTTTGCATTGCCCAGGGGACCAGGCTTGGGCTTTCTCCAAGGACGGGGATCCAGGGAGGGCTCCCTGGAGTTGGTGGCCTTGATACTGTCTCGGAGGGCAGATGGAAGTGTTTCAGCAGAAATAGTTGTTTATCTGTGGCTGAGAAAGTGAGAATGGAGGTGGGCAGCTGCTAAGGAGACCTCAAAGGCCTCTGATCCATCTGAGGAGGTCCCTAGTGGGGTCTGTAGGCTAGTGGCGTGAGGCCAGCTGTGCTCAGGATTTAGCTCACGACTGCCCCCTATGCAGTCCCTTTCCCCCATCTCCTCTTTAAGCCTTTTAGGAGCAGACGTGTTTGCAGTAGTTTATTCATATTTTGTCACAAACGGCCGGGGAGGGGGTGCCGGACTCCTCCAGGCAACATAGAAAATAGGTCCAAGAGACAGGGTGGCTGGGGTTGGGGCAAGGAGGAACAGGGAGGGGTCTGGAGAGAAAGCCTGGGGGAGGGGGGAGGGCAGACTAGGGGTGGGGCTGCCCCCCTGCTGAGCCTGCTCATTCACGGTGTGGGTACCGCCCCACCTGCAGGGGGAGCCCCAGGATGTGGGGGGGGGGCGTGGAGGGGGCGGCCCAGAACTTCCAGGGTCAAGCCCTGCCCCGTGGCAGGGCCTAAATGCCCTCTGAAGTGGACAAGGCCGGAGGTCCCGCCCCTTCCAGGACTGACTGCCATGCCCACAGGCTGGCAAAGGAGCTCCTGCCCCTATTTAGAGCTCTGCCAAGCCCTAGTCCAAGGGGAGGGGGCTCTGAAGGCGGGAAGTCCCCGCAGCAGCAGTTTGGGGGTGGGGGAGAGGAGGCTGGGGGCACCAGTGCCCCCTCCCTCCCCAGGGCTGAGGCCTCTGCGGCCCAGGGGCAGGGCTGGGGGTGCACAGGCGTCCGGTCCGTTCTGGGCTCGCTCCCTGGCCGGCTTCCCCCTTAGAAACTCACCAACGTATAAACCATACTGTGGGAAGACAAGGCAGTGAGCCAAGTCGCGAGCATGCCCGCTACTGGCCACCCACCCTGTTGTGCCCTAGGTTGCCCTCAGTCATCAAGGGCAAAGGGCAGGAACTTGGGGCCCAGCCATTCCTGGGATTGGAGGGATGGTGCCTGGAGCATCCCTTCCCAGACTTCTGACCGCCATGGGCAGGACCTCACCTGTACAGGTAATAGAAGAAGGAGAGCAGGTAGAAGGCGAGTTTGCACCAGGACTCCTTCTGGCAGTAGTTGAGGATGTCAGCATTCATGATGGAGACCGCGTCATACATGACCTCAGAGCCATCCGCAGGACGGTGGAAGTACCTGGGGGGAGGGAGGGCCCTGAGTGCCCACCCTCAAGGCTCCCACCCACATCCTGCCCCACTCTCCCACCTCACCCTCCCGAAGGCAGCTGCTACCCTCACCTCCAGAGGTGGTAGAAGAGGAGGGGGATGTTGAGGCCCAGGGTCACCCACTCTGCTGCACACAGAAACATCAGACAGAAGAGGCCGTGGATGGAGTATTCTGGGACCACCAGCTGGGGAGTGAGGGTGAGAGGTCAGCGGCCAGGTGCTAGGACAGATCCAAGCTTCAAGGGCACTTGGGAGGTGCCCACCCATCATCACCTCTGGGGACTGAAAGGGCTTCTAGCCTCCCACTCCCTCCCACGTGGCAGAGCAGATCAAACAGGCCGCAGAGGCGGAAGGCCCGGCTCTGGGTTACAGTGGCGCTGAGCTCGGCTAGGAGCCTCCTGCCCCTAGCCCTGACACTGACCTTCCTCAGGAGGCAGCAGATGCGTTCGATGTTTTTTAAACGCTCGCGCTGTAGGGAGAGTTAAAGACCGCAATGGTGGAGGTGAAGGAGCGGGCACTGGGGGCGCCCCGCCACCCTCCCACGCCCCCCACTCCCTGCACGTGGCCGCCAGGGGGCGCCAGAGGCGTTTCCGGCGGCGCGGCAGGAAAGCAACCGCGCCGTCCCCATAGCGACCGTCACCATGGAGGGATCTTCACCCGCGTCTCCATGGCAACGGCCCAGAGCCTGGCAACGGCTGCCCCGCCAGGAGGAACCCGAGCCAGGTGTTTGCTGGGGGCGGGGACAAGGCAGAGGAAGGGGCACGGCCACCGTCGCTCCGCCGTCCTCCACCCGCGACATATGGTAAGACGGACGGACGGACACACCTCGCACAACACATGTATCACTTACTGCCCGCGCTGGGTTCCCCTGGTCGATGGGGTTCTTGAAGTCGGTCCGCAGCTCGTCAAAGGCTATGATCTGGGGGAGGGGCGTGTGCCCGTCAGGGTTGGGGCAGCAGCTTATGGCCCCCCACGCATTCTTCTGTGGCATAAGATTCACACATGGGGATCGGACCAGATGGGACGTGCTGCAAAGGTGGAGAAACTGAGGCCCAGAGAGGGGTGGGGCCTGGCCCAAGGTCACACAACAATTTGGAATGGAATTCTAGTGTGCTGATGCCCAGTTCAGGACATGTCCACTACACCTCCATCCAAAACATCCCAAGAGATAGTGTCTTCTCCGCTGGGCCCTGTGCTGAACACTGGGGTCCCAGAAGCCTGGGACACAGCCCCTGCCCGGGAGGAACCCCAGACTTGGGAGAAAAACTGTGAACTACATCCAGGGTGATCAGGGCTGTGGCGTGCAGGAAGAACCTGGGGTGGGTGCCTGATCCAGCGTGGCGTGGGGATGGGGAGTTCAGGCTGGACTCGAGTAGGCGTTTGTCTGGTGAACAAATGCGGGCAAGGCAGTCTGAACAGCAGGAACAGCAGGTACCAAGGCAGAGGGTTGAAAGAACAAGGAACTTTCAGGAAGCTTGCAGGTTCTATATGGCTAAAGTGAAAGTGTGAGGCGAGCGGGAAGAAAGACGGGAATGGTGAAAGATGGGCTGGATAGGTCAGCAGCGCCAGACGTGGGTGCCTTGTGAGGCCGGACCAAATGTTTGGACTTCAACACAGAAGTAAAGGGGAGCCATCGAGGGGTATAAAGCAGCAAAGCAGGGTGGTTAGGTTGATGTTTTAGGAAGTACAAACTGGCTAACGGTCCCAGCCAAGATATACATGATGCTTCCTCCGTGCCAACAGGCTTTATGTTTGTTAACTCATTTGATGCTTACAACAACCTGATGACGTAGGTGCTGGCATTATCACTTCCATTTTGCAGATGAGGAAACTGAGATAGATTAAATGACTTGTCCAAGGCCACATAGCTAGTTAGTGGCAAGCCAGGTTTCTAAACCCGTTAGATTCCAGAGTTAAAATTTTAACCACTTTACTACACTCAGGCCAGACCAGTCAGGGGACTATTGGAATGTTGCGGCTGGGGCTTGCAGGGGGAGGTGTGGTGATCTGAGTGAAGAGAGGGACAGTGGGGATGGAGAGGTGGGGATGGATTCCAGAGCTATTTAGAAGCCAGAATCCAGTGGGCTTGAATGGCAGTGAAGTGGAGGCAAAGGGGCCCAAAGTGACTTTGGGTGTTGGGGCATCTGGTGGACGGCACTGTCCTCACTGGGATGGGAAACTCTTGGGTGGAGCAGGTGTTTGAGAGGATGATGGGATGGGACAGACCTGGGGGGAGCTGTCATGGGAGGAAGGCTGGCAGAGGAGCCTTCTGGAGTCCCCTCCCCTGAGCACCAGCCCTAGGATGAAGCAGCGGGCCCACCACCCCCAAGCATCCCGGACCCCTTAAGTCTCGAAGGGAGAGAACACGGGCTTCCTGGAGGGAGCTGGGGCCATCTGGAGCAGCCCCACCAACTCCCCATTGACTCTGGGCAGCCGCCTGCCTGTCAGGCACAGCAACAGGGTCCAGCAGGGAGCGGAAGGGTGCCGTCTGTCTGCCCCAGAGCTGGCACCACCAGCAGGCGGCGAGTGTTGCACCTCCCACCCCCCAGGCTGCCTGGCGCTGACTCAGCCCCCTGGAACAAACAATCCCCCACGGTGACAGCAGACACGCGTCACTCCCCACCAGGGTTGCCTAGCGACCAGTGGGGCCTAGGCTCAGGGTCTGTCGTGGGATCTGGGGTCCTGCCCTGTAAGGTTCTATCTAGTTCTTACCAATTTGGATTGAGGACCACACCTCCTCTCCCCACCTGCACACCCCTTGGCAAGCCTTGCTCTGGGCTTATATACACTCTGCTGTATATAAAACAAGCCCACTTTACCGATGAGGAAACAGACTCAGGACAAGAGACTTGCTATGATCGCCCAGCTAAACAGCTGAGCGAACACAGTGCCTGACACGTAGTCGGTACTCAGTATTTTTTGGGAGCACTTGGGCCCCCTCTCCCAGCCTGGGAGCCCCAGAAGGGTGAAGCCTGAGTCTTGTTCATCCTTGTCTCTCCCAAAGCCGCCCAGAGCCTGGTTCTCAGGAGCATCGACAGGTGTGTTGGATGGAGGTCTGCTCTGAGCATCCCCTGAGGACAGGGACCCCCATAGAGGCTGCTGGAGGCCTCTGGGTGGGGAGGAGCCCAAAAAGGGGCTTCTTGAATTCCAGGAGCCTTCCTCCCAGGAGCTGGTTAGCTCTGTGTGCCCAGGCCGTGACTCTCAATTCCTTCCAGTCCTCAGGACTCCAGCCCTCCTGCCACCACCCCACAGGATTTTCCAAGACCCTGGGATGAGATAGGAGGCTCAGAGACACCAAGATGGACCTAGGGGAGATGGAGGAAGGGAAAG
>NW_006789022.1:578431-581224 GCF_000442215.2 Lipotes vexillifer
GGAAAGAGAAACAGAGAAGGCGGCAGAGAGAAGAAAAAGCAACTGAGAGACCCAAAGAGAGAGAGGGCTGCAGATGGGGTGTGTGTGTCTGAAGGTGTCTATGGGGGCTCACTCCTCACACAAAAGGGGCGCAGTCAGAGTCCATGGAATCCTGATGTAAAAGAGACAGACAGCAAGGTGACAGCAGGGGAGGATGAAGGGAGAGACTGATCAAGGGCCAGGGAGGACCACGGAGCAGGCAGGCAGCAGGTCCCAGGAAAAGAAAGGAGTGATGAAGTGGGGAGACCAAGAAAGAAGCAGGTGAGGCAATGGGGAGGAAGAGGAAGGAAGCGGGTACAGAGAGACCGATGGGGGATAACGCGATGATCAGGGAGGTGTGTGCTGGACGTACAAGCAGAGGATGCTGAGCTGAGCGGGCCAGGGCCAAGATGCACAGGCCGTGTGGAGGGGATAGGGTGGTGGCTGAAACCTCAGGGTACATAGGAGAAGAGAGGGCAGTAAAGGGGGTGGGGGGCAAGGGTCCCAAAAAATAAGCTGGAGGCTGATTGATAGTTCTGTAGTGAGTAGAAGGGAGACAGGCAGGGGACCACTGAGAAGGCCCCAGAGAGTGGGGAAGAGGGACCCTCTCTAAAGGGAGGCAATCAGGATAAGGGATGAGAAATGGACGTTTTGAAGAACCAGGTGTGAGGCAAGGCTGGAGAGAGAGACAGACCAAAGGAAACAGGAGACAAAGAGGAAAGTGGGGGGCAGGAAGAGGAGGAAAGCTGGAAAGTGGGGAGGAAACCTAGTAGGGGGAAGCCCGAACAGGAGGGGGTAGGGAAACCCAAGGTGAGCTGGTGGTCGGGGTTAGGTCTCTGGGGCTGCTTAGAGCCAATCACTGCTGGGTCAGGGAGTGGGGGTGGGGGGCGGGAATGGAAAGGGTTAATGGGCTCTGCGATCTGTGGGTCCTGTAAACAGATGCAGTTGCCATAGCAACTGGCTCCATCACTCTGGCTGGAAAAACCCACAAAGGGGGTGGGGAGAGTAGACAGACAAACTGCCCGACGGACAAACGGGGGCGACTAGATGGCGGGGGTTGGGGGGTGGGGAAATAGGAGGGAAAGGAACAAGAATCCCAGAATTCCGTCCCACACCCCAAGGCTGCCATGGGGCAGGGGAGGGGGGGCGGTCAGAGACCGACTGACATACCCACAGACAGTCGGGGGCGGCGGAGAAAGGGGGGGCCCCGGGAAGGAAGCCGATGATGGGGGGTGTTTATGGGGCGAACAGTAGCCGACTGATGGGGGATAGCGGAGAGGAGGCACCAAGTTTCTCCGGGCCCTGAGACCATCCGTCCGTCCCCCTCCTGCTCCCAGCGCCCCCTGCCCCCACTCCGACCCCAGCCCCAGCCTCAGCCCCAGCCCGGCCTTACGTGCCAGATGACAAAGAAGATGAGAGAGGCGCACAGCACCAGGGTGAGCATGTAGCAGAACGCGGCGAAGGTGAACGCCATGGCCCCCGCGCCGGGCGGCGGCCCGGGGGGCGCCAGCGCGGGGCCCGGGCGCAAGGGGACGCCCCCCCGGCCCGCGCTTAGGGCCGGCCGGGCATGGCCCGTAGGGCTCGGGCGCGGGCTCGGGGGACGCGGGCGGCGCGGCCGGGATCCGGGCCGGTGGGCTCGGGGGGCGCGTCCGCTGCCGGCTGCCCGGGCCCCAATCGCTCATCCTGCGATCCCTCGCCCGCGGGTCCCTCGCTCTCCAGCCCGCGAAGCCGGCGGGGCGGAGCCGGGGGCGGGGCCGCCGTGCGAGCAGCCTCGGGCGGGCGGGGCTGGGTCTTTGTGCGCCCCTCCACCAGCGCGGCCCGGGCGCCACCCCCGCCCCAACCTCAGGGACACGTAAGCATGGACGCACATCCCTGGCATACCCCCCCACCACGTCACACAACGAGCCCACCACTGCCACACTCGGCCCACTCGGACGGGTGCCCGTACCTCTGCCCTCATTTACCGGCCACGGAGGTCGGACCGAGGTCTTAAGTGCAAAGCACTTGTCACCGTCCGAGGGGTCAGAGACACCTGGCTTGAACCCAGAAAAAGCCGGGAGAGGGGGCTGAGCCAGGGGGCTGAAGGGGACGCAGGCCAGACAGAGCGGGGCACAAGGTCTGCGGCCCAACTCCCCATCCCGGACCCGCCTGTGTGGGTGTTGGCGGCGGCGGCGGCGGCTCACCAGGTGCTCACTGACGGCCGCCAGCCGCCCTCCCGGCCGGCCGGAACCGTGCTGGGCCCGTGGGGGCAGACCATAGAACCACAAGCAGGCAGCTCTCCTGGTTTCAGGAAATGGGTCAAGGCCTTTCAACAGCAACCCTAGGACACACAGCCCAAGCCAGGACCCCCTGTGCAGCCCACCAAGACCAGGGCTCCAGTTCCTTCCCCGCCACCCAAAGGCAGCTCCCACCACAGACCACACTCAGCCACCACAACTTCCTTGCAAAAACCCTCGGCTCACCCGAGGGCCAGTGGAAATTTATTTATTTATTTTTTGTCCTTTCCGTCTTTCCCCAAGTGGCTTTTCCTTGCAAAATGCCTGACATGACACCAGAGGGGAACCTGGGAGTTGGGAGGGCACCCCAAGGGGCAGCCCAGGGACTTAAATACAAGCTGGAGGGGAGGGCACAGGTGGGACAGGCAAGAGACAGCACAAGGGACATGGCTTCTCAGGTAGAGATCAAAGGTTTGTTTTTCTGCAGGAAGAAGCTGTGTCAGAGGCAGGGGGCTAGCATCCTGGGTGGGAGGGAGTTAAGTGGAGAGGCCCCCCCCCC
>NW_006789022.1:581541-598681 GCF_000442215.2 Lipotes vexillifer
GGCCCCCCCCCCCCACCCTGGGTTGCACCCACATTCCCAGAGAAGTAGCGACAGGGGATGAGGATCCGCCCTCATAGGCTCCAAGGGACGGATGGGGGAGAATAAGCCAGATGTGCTGCCTCAGGGAAAGGGAGGAGGTGCTGGCAGAGTGAGGGTTAAGGCTGGTGCCCAGCCTCTGGCACGGTGGGCCTTCCGCCTCCACCTGCCTTGGGGACAAAGGGGCACGGTGGGCAGGCAGCACATGGGCCTGGCTCTGGCAGGGCAGGGAGTGGCAGGAGCAGGCTCCCTCTGGGCTCAAGACACAGGCCCAGCGTGGCTGCCCACCCACCTGCCCTAGATGTGCTCAGACCCCACCGCAGCTGGACGGCTTGAGCTGTGAGTGTGTGTGTCGGGGGGGAGGCAGGGAGAAGAGGAAAGTGGGCTGCTGGGCCCCTGTGGCCCCATGCCCATCCTGAGGTCCAGCCCAGGGCCCTGCATTCCAGGGCCCTGGATCCCCTGGTCCCATTCCTGGCCCCAGGTGCTGACTACAGCCGGGGGCAGTAGAGGCCAGGGAGGCCCTCGGCTCCTGGGGAAGGAGGATGGCGCAGGGGAGGGGAGGAAGGAGAGTAAGGAGGGAAACCCGCCGCAGCACACACGGGGGAGCAGGCGGAGGGAGACAGGCAGAGGAGAGCCCTCATCCCAAAGGTGTGTGGTGGGGTATCTTTTAAAGTCACCCAGAGGCAGCAGCAGAGCAAGCCTGCACCCTCACCCCAGCCAAAGGTCCTGGGCGTCCTCTCTTGGGGGCCCTGACAGAACCGGGGCACAGGGCGGCAGGCAGACAGGCCAGAGGGAGATGGGGAGCCCAGGACACCCCAAAGCCCCAGATTCAAATGCCCCGGGAGAGGGAAGTACCTCCTGCCCCCTCCAGGGGCATCATCTGGAGAAGGTGCCACCTCCGGTCCCACCCCACGAGCCCCTCCTAGCAACAGCCGCCACCAGCCTGCTTCACGGGGGTGCTGTCAATCTTGAGGTTGGGCCGCTCACCCCCTGACGCTGCCCCAGGCCCCATCCGCTTTTTGATCTCAGCAGCCATGGTCATGAACGCCTGCTCGACATTGGTAGCGTTCTTGGCACTCGTCTCCAGGAAGGGGATGCCCAGAGAATCTGCAAACTCCTGATAAGGGGAGAGGAGAAAAGAGAAGGGGAGAGGAGGTGAGGGGCAGCAGGCCCCAGCCCACCCGGGTGGCCTGGCCCAGGCCTGCTCACCTTGGCTGTGGTGTTATCCACCACCTTCTTGGTGGTGAGGTCGCTCTTGTTGCCCACCAGGAGCTTATTGACATTCTCACTGGCATAGCGGTCGATCTCCTGTAGCCACTGCTTCACGTTGGCATAGGATTCCTAGAGGGACCAGATCAAAAGTTACTTTGCTCCCACCTCCCGCCCCTACGCCAGGCCTGGAGAACAAGGGTTTTCAGGGGAAGATGGCTGTCCCGGGCTCCTGAGAAAGGCAGGCGCCTTGGGCTCAGGGACCCAGAGGAAGCTCCTCCAGGCTTAGCGCTCCTTCCTGCCCTCCTCTGTCTGAGACCCCAAGAGCCAGGCCCAGCAGAGCCCCGGCTGTCTACCAACAGCCCCGACACCTCAACAGCTTAGACCAAGGGCCAGCCAGCTCTGCTTCCTGCAGCTGCTCGTGTTTACCCGAGACACAGAAAAGGCCTAACCACGTGGAGGGAGCAAATGGCATCAGGGGAGAGGCCAGAGGAAAGACAGAAACAAAGGATAACAGGTTAGCCAGAATTACAAAGTCCCCACAGTGGCCTTAAAATCCCTTTAAGGTTTGAAACCTTGGAGCCCAGTGGTAGGTAGAGGATCCTCACAGAGGAGACCCTGGCCTACGGGGGAGACAGGTATCCTGGGAACAGGGCCTGACATTCGTCCTACTTCTGGCACTGACAGCCTCCGTGCTCGGCCTGGCTCTCCCGGCAGCCTGCTGCGCCCCACCCCCCGACGCCTGGCATGCCGACAAAGGACAGAACTTTTAGGAATATGCTTGAGCTAGAGCCACTTTCCCTTCTTAGGAGCCAGAGGTCTGGTGATATCACACTGGGCTCAAACGTACACCTCCTGCCATGTCCCAGGCGGGGCCCTGTGCTGGGCACTGGGTTCAAATAATGGAATCATGCCTGGGCCCTGCCCTAAAGCACTCAGGGGACAATGGAGGACTAGACTAGGGCACACACAATGGCAAGACAGGGCGACCAAGCGCTGCAGGGATAGAAGGCAGGAGCAGGTGGAGCTCCAGGATCATCTCTGCCTGGGGAGATGACAGCCGACCTACACCTGCAGGGACAAACTACCCCATGTGGGTGCCAGTGGAGGGACGGGGAAAGGTGCAAGGGGAGAAGCAGACATATGCTGGGTCACGGGATGGGATGGGATGGGCGTGCTGTCTTTGGGGAGGGGGAAAAGCTAAAAGCGGCTGGGACACAGTCTCTGAGCAGGGAAGGAAAGGAAGAGGAAGCAGGCCCAAGCAGGGAGGGTCTTAGCCTGGCCAAATCTGAGACAACCAGGGCCAGTAGAGGTTTTCTTAGGAAGGAAGCAGCAAGAGCACACCTGTGTTCTGGGAAGATAGTCCTGGCAGGAGTGCAGAGGCCAGATCAGACCGGCAAGGAGACGGAGAACAACTGGGAGATGGTTGGCATAATCCAGGGAAGAGAAGATGTGCCCTGAGCCAGGGAATGAGGCAGGCAAGAGCACAGGATTTAGAGTCAGACCACCCTGGGTTAAGCCCCACCTCTGCCACTTATTGTATGATCCTAGATATGTCACTTGGCTTCTCTGAACCTCAGTTTCCTCACTTCTATAAAACAGTACCTCCTGGTGGGGCTGTTGTGAGCATGGGATAATGAATGCAGGCTGGTCTCATAACAAGTGCTTAATTAGCAAGAGCTGCCATTATCCTCATCACTGCTATTATTACAAGGGAACGGATCTGGGAGAGATGATGGGGGAGAACAGAGGGGCCCAGGGACTGACAGGATGGGGGAGGGAAGAGTTTTCTGGTCAGGCCAACAGGGACTCTGTTAGAAAGATGAGGATGCAGAAGCCAGTTCAAGAAGAGATGGGGAGACCAGCACCAGACAAGCTGAGTTCTGCAGATGGTCTGGAGCTCTGCAGATGGCCTGAAGGCGGTCTAGAGGCAGGAAAGGATGTGCTGGGAAGCAAAGAACCCTGGGTTCAAAACACAGGCTTTGCCTTTCCTGACTGTGAAGCCACACGCAGGTAACTCAACATACGTCTAAGTGTGTTTCCTCATCTGGAAAAGAGGGATGCCACCATTGAGTTCCCTGGGTTATACTGTGAACATGAGAATTAACACAGACATAAAGTGCCAGCAGAATGCAGGACTCAGGAGGAGATCCACAGTGATAGCTCTTTAGTTGTAGAAATCACAAAACAAGAAGCCAAACCACAAGGTGGCCAGAATTGTGCAGGGAGAGTCAGGAGGCGGCTTGGGGCAATCAAGAAGCACAGAATCTGGGGCTGTAGTGGGGCAGGATACGACGGACCAGTAAGAAGTCACTGAAAAGAGAATCTGCTGCAGCAGGAGGTGGCAAAGCTTGAGACAGTAACTTTTTCAAAGACAGGGAATAGAACAGAGTTAAAAGCCATGAGAGATCAATCATGGCAAAAAGTGAAATGAAGTCACAAGTTTTGGCAGTTAGAGGTCCTTGGTGACCTCTGAGTGGAGCAAAGTTCACCCACAGCTTGTTGTCCAGGAGGCATCATGAGTCCCTGGTGAGCTGAAGAGCCCAGCTGCCCCTCAGAGCAGGGACTCCTCCTGGCCTGGGGCTGATACAAGTATCTCCATGTCCCCAGGGCCTGACCCACATGAAGCAACAAAGTTTAAAAAAAAACAAAGCAAAAAAACAACAACAACAACAACAAAGCGGGTAGAATCAGCAGGCCTGGGCTTTCTGTCTCTGCCACTTAACTAGCTGCAGGGCCTAAGAAAGTCCTACCACCCCGACCCATTTCTTCAACTGTAAAATGGGAATATAACACACAGCTCTTTGGAGTGTTACAAGCATCAAAGGGCTGTGACAGAACCTGTGAACTCTAACGCGTGACAGGACTGTTTCCCGCTGTTAACATCACCACTGATGCCAATGACACAAGACTAACGCCGCCACAGCAGACACAGGGCTCCCAGAACTCTGCTCACACTGGGCCCAGAGTGCAGGACTCCCTCACTTCCTTGTGTAAGGCCCTCCAATCGCTTCTCCACGGTGTCTTTACCCAGGAGGCCACGGGCCCAGCACAGCAACCAATCAGCTGACTAACCCCCCCACAAAAGACAGGTGCCTGGAAGGTCTAGAATAAGGTGGCAAGTCTGACAGGGAGGTGAGGCCTGGTTCTGCCAAGGCCCTGCAGCGGGGCCTGGGGAGGATCCGGGCCTGCAGCTATTTCCCTCCTTGTGAAATGAGTCCGAGAACAGTCTCCTTTCCGGGCAGCATAAGAAAGAGAGGATGGGAACAGTAAAAAGCAGCAAAAGCCAAAGACCTGAGGCTTGAGGAGGCAAAGTGGGGGATGGTGAGCCCAGGAGTACCTGGTCGGTGACGTCGTACACCACGATGATGCCGTGAGCCCCCCGGTAGTAGCTGGAAGTGATGGTCCGGAACCGTTCCTGACCAGCTGTGTCCCACTACAAGATAGCAGGAGAGAGGGGCAGGTCAGCCCTGGGCTCCATGCCCAGGGCCCCTCCCCTCCCAAGGGAGATGTCTCTGCACCAGGGATTCTGGGAGGAGCAACACTCACGATCTGAAGTTTGATGGTTTTGCCATCCAGCTCAATGGTTCGGATCTTGAAGTCCACCCCGATGGTGCTGATGTAGCTCTCTGTGTATGTGTCATCCTGAAAGATCAGGGACCAGTGAAATGGCCTCTGAGTGAACAGGTCTGAGGCCCATCTGGAAAACCTCCCTCCACTGTCCTGCCCCAGCTGAGCTCCTAACTGCTGAGCCCCAGTTCTCAGCACCCCAACTTGCCAGCCCTGTGCCCCTGTTCAGTCAGATATGTTGCTGGCAAGTCCTGCAACTTCATCCTTGGTCTCCCAGGTCTTGCAACCACTATTCTCTGGGTTGCCCCCCTCTCCCTCCGGCCACCAGCCAGGACCCCAGATGGATGGTAGGGGAAGCTTCTTACTTACAGCAAACCGCAGGAGCAGGCAGGACTTGCCCACGCCCGAGTCACCAATCAAAAGCAGCTTAAATAGGTAGTCACTGGAGAGAAAGGATGGGAAGGTGTGAAGGAAGGCAGGGAGCCCACCCGCCATTATCCTGGAGTCAAAACTATAGCATTCTCCCACACTGTGAGATGTGCCTTGGATTAGAGTATTAAAGCACTCACAAGATCCTCCCACAAGTCCTGGGATGGGGAGGGTTGACCACTCCCCATTAACACAGCTGGCCCAAAGGGGTGCATCTGAATTCCCACTTTACAAAAAAGGAAACGGAGACACAGAGAGGGATGTGACTTGCCAAGGATCACATCAGTTAGGTGACAGAGCTGGGTATCCTACCCTGATTCCTGATAGACTCCATGGTTTCGGGTCCAGTAGGGGCTCTTTAGGGAAACCCTCCTACACTGCCCTGTGCCGTACCTGACTTGGCAGGGGAGGCCCCAGAAGTGGAAGCCAGGGCCCAGCCTAAAACTCAACTGAATACCTATGTAAAGAGCCTGGTATGAAGCTTCCAGAAAGAGATGGTCAACAAGCGGCAATGATAATAGCAGTTAAAACGTATCCACTTCCTACTTGTGCCTGGCCTGGTGCTAAGTACTTCAAATGCCTCATCTCATTTAAGCCTCACAACAGTCCAATGAAGTGAGTGCCGGTTATTCCCAACTAATGAAGAAACCAGAGGCCAGAGAAGGGAAGCGACTTGCCCTAAGTTACACAGCTGTTAACTTTAATACTGGAAACCAGGTTCAGACTCCAAAGTCTCTGTGAAAGCATGTTGGTTCCCTTCTCTGTTACCCCTTATAAGCCAGCTCAGAGCTTCACCCTTCCCCGAGGAAATCTGAGGCCAGGATCTGGAGGAGAAAAAGGAAGTGGCAAAAGAGGAAGAAGATAACTGACACTAAGGGAAAACTGTCGATGAGAAGTCGGGGTAGAGATGTGGGCCACCTACCCGTAGGGGGAGTGACCAAGAAGTGAGGAAAGTTTGAGGAACAAAGAATCCCACTGGAAGGGAGAAAGCAAATGCCACATTCATCTGAACTTCGGCAGGGTGACGGCGAAGGGAAGGGGTGTGACGGCGACGCCGGGGGCTTGCGCAAAGGTGAGGGGAAGGCGGGAGGGGACCAGCCTCTGGGAGCGGCAGAGCATTTTGATCCAGGTAAAGGGCAAAGCGGCAGCCCCGGAGGGGTGAACCTGCGGAAAAGCTACCCAGCGGATTCTGGGAGGACTGGAGAGCAGAATATACGACCCGACCTAAAGGGCCCGAATCTGGACCGAGACCAGAAACTCTGGGGATGGGCTCCACAATGCCAGGACCGTCGTCAGCACCCAGACCGCTACTCTCAGGCAGCAGGTGGGGAAACTGAGGCCTGGAAAGACCGGGGCTGCGGGGTCACCTGACCGACAAGGCCTGCTAGTGCCGGTGCCTCGGGATCCAAGTGGTGCCCCTCGGTGTCGCAGTCTCCGGGGCCGGGTGCAAGAACTCGGGGCGTCGAGCCGGGGTTCTGGGGACCCCGGGGGAGGGGCAGAACCCGGATGTGAGGGGGGGGGGAGGTCAGCGGAAGAGGGACCCGGATGTGGGGGCGCCGCGCAGTCCTGACCCGGGCCGGACAACCCCGGTAAGCGTACAGCCCCGTACTCGGGATCGAGGCTGCGCCGGACGGCGCGGGCGGGGCGCACTCACTATTCGGGGTTCATGGCGGCAGCGGCGGCCCGCTCGGTCGCTCCCAGTCGGCTCTGCTCCGCCTCCCGTTTCAAGATGGTGGCCGCTCCGCCCCAGAGGCCCTGCCCGCGACGCGCAGGCGCAAACACTCGGGACTGGGACCTCGCCGCGTGGCTCCTCGGAACTTGTAGTCTCCTTACATTGTGCAACTCACACCCCACCCCCGCCCCCGCGCTGCGCAGGCGTAATCCTAGCCCACGCCCCACCATCGCCGCGCGTTGCCTTCTGGAGCTTGTAGTTCCCTCCCTAGAAGTACCTGGGCTTGAGGACCGCGCTCGGGAGCCTGACAGCGTCCCGGCGTTAGATCCTCAATTTAGTGCTGGCGTTGACACGTTTCACGTCTGTCTGACAGAGGCATTCATCCTTACACTCCCCGCAGCGTTAGTAAAAGTTCATTTATCCAGGGTTCTTCGTGTGCTGGCGCTCCTAACTCCCAGCAGAAACCCCAGGAAGGTGTCACCCACATTTTAGAGATGAAGAAATCGAGACTCGGTAACTCGCTCAAGGTCAAACAGCTTGGTAAAGGGGCAAAGCTCGATCAAAGCCCGTGGTCTCCAGAATCTCAGAGATGAAGGTTGTTAGAAAAAAATCCTGAATCTGTGGGGCTCCCGAACAATTCCGGGATAGGAGAAGCCTATCTGGGTTGCAGCTGCGCGGGACCAGACGTGAGCGAGACACACACACACACACACACACACACACACACACACACAACACACACTCGCAGCCTCTCCTGTACCCACCCCCAATGTAGAGACGTAGAGACGCCAGGAGCCCTCGGGCTCCGCCCCAAAGCAAGCCCAGCTCAGAGACAAACTGTCTTTATTTCTACAGCAACATTTGAAAATAGAGAGCGACCGCCTCACCTCCCAGCTGGGGCAGCCCCTCCTGCCACAGGGGTCCATCACTGCCTCTAGCAAGAAGCTGCAGGCGTGGGAGGAGGCATGGCAGGATGGCTCTACGGGCGGTGCCCGGGGCGGGGTCAGGCCGAGCCTGGGCAGGCCGGGCGGGAGGAGCAGTGCATAAGACCGGGCTGCAGGGCAGAGCCCGGCGGTGAGAGGACTGGACACGGGGTGGGCTCTCCGTCCTGGTGCATGGGGCAGGGCGCACCATTCAGAGCCCGGGAGGAAAGCGAGAATGCCTAGGGAACCCTTTGGGGAGGCACCGCCCCTGAGATGTGGAGCCTGGGAGATACCACCGCGCGGAATGGGGGTGATTAAGGCCTGGGCGGTACCACTAGAGAAGGGTGGGGTGAGGGGAGGCCGGATAGTACCAAGGACTGAGGGGAGGAGTGCGGCCAATAACTTATTTCTCTATATACAGAAGCAACGGCCGGGGGAGGGCAGGGTGCTGAAGGGACGGCAGGTGCTTAGTGTTCTTGGATTTGGGGTCTGCGGAGGGGGGGCCACTGAGCCTCTCTCTACCTTTGGAGACCCCGGCCAGCCCCTCCGCTGGCCCTGAACCTAGGGAAGAGGGGGCCCTGCTGGAAGGAATAAATAAGGGGTAGAACTGGAGTGGGCAGGCCCAGCCTCCAGGGCTCAGGCTGAGATGACAAGGGAGGAGGTTACCCTGAGATTGAACAGAAAAGACAGGGGTCCTTGGGAGAGACAGGAGGGGCAAGCAGCAGGCCCATGCGCAGGGCTGGGGTGGGGGATGGTGCCGGGTGGAGGCTCTGGCGACCGGCTGCCCCTTCAGGATTAGCCCACAAGGGAGCTTCGTCGGGAGAGGTCCATGGAGCTGGAGCTGAGGGTGCGGCTATCAGAGAGGCCTGTGCCTCCAGGCTGTGGGCAGAGGGGCAGGTGGCTCAGCCTTGTGCTGCCGCCATTGCGTGCTTCCCTGGCCCGAAGGGGCCTGACTAGTCAATCCCTGGGGTCCTGACACTCCCACCCACCTCCACAGTTACTGTGCTGCCACAGGCAGGAGCTGAGTTTCCCTCATTTGTCTCCCCAGGGTCCAGCCCAAAGCCAGGCCTGGGATGGAGACAGGAAGTGTGGCTGGATGAACAGACATGCTTGAGAAGCTCAGCAAGTACACAGAACATGCAGGCCTGGGGCCGGGGCCTCAGCTGCCCAGTGCCGACAACTATCCACCTGTATGTACCTGGACTGGCTCTTCCACACCTTTGTTGAGGAAGTTGAGGGAACTGGCCCGCTTCATCCTGAGGGGAAAGGGCGGTCAGGATTTGCCCATGGTGGAACTGGGGGAGGGTGGGGGAAGGGGTCAGCTTGGGGTAGGGGAGGGAGGCTGATGGGAAGGGAGATTGGTGGGGGGTGGAGCTTGAGCAAGACAGGGAGTTCACCCTGGGTCTGAAGTTCAGCTGGGGTTGGTAGCTTGTGGGGAGGGTTCTCGAGAGGCTCACCAGGGTGGACGGCTCACCTGGGGTTTGGGGGCTCCTGGGGGCCACCACCCTGCAGCTTCTTCACCAGCATCTCACTGCTGCGCCTCAGGGCATCTCGGAGCTTCCCGAAGGAGCCACTGCGCCGCAAGGAGCCGCTGCCGTCCTGTGGGGTGGACGGGTTCGTCTCTGTGCCATGCCGGCTACACAGCCTCCTGGCCCAGTCCAGCCCCTAGACTCACCCCGCTCCACTCGGCTGCAGGCCCTGCCTCCTCGAGGTCAGCCTCAGACCGAGCCCCGGCACCCGCGGGCATGTCTCGGCTGCCACGGCGGTCTCCACGCCCACCGCTGCCGTCTTTCAGCAGCTCCACCACCTTGGTCTGACTTGCAGGGTCCAGGCCCTGAGGGGGGGGCGGGCGCATCAGGTGGAGCTACGGGCCCTGACTGGATCACACACAGGGCCACGCAGGTCCCTGCCCACACCCCTGGTGCCTGTCGCCCTACCTGCTTGCGGCTGCGGCTGGCGCAGTCCTCCAGCGTGTGTGCGGCTTCTAGCTTGCCCTGGCGCCGGTACAGGGCCCCCAAGCTGCGCAACGTGGTGTTGACCGTGGGGCTGCGGATGGGAGAGCGGGACGGTCTCCAACTCCGTGTTCCCCATGAGCCAGGGCCCATCCTGACACCCAGCCCACGCTGGCCCTGAGGAGCCGTCCAGCCGACCAAAATCGAGCCTTTCCTGCGTGTCAGGCCCTGTGCTAGGTCCGCCTGGATTCCCCTGTTTTGGGGAATCACCTGAGGGCCCTAGGTGGGATGTTGCCACCAGGACTAAAGGCTGGGAAACCCAGGAGTGAGATAATCAGGCTGTCCTGGGACAGAAAAGCTTCTTGGGACAGGTGGCCTGTGACCTGGGCCTTGAAAGATGAGCTGACAGAGAAGAGGTGTGTGTTCTGGGGCTGAGCAGTATGGAGTGTGGAGCCTGGCCCCGGCCCCCACCCAGGATGCCGCTTCCCAGCTCTCTGCTAGCCCAGCAGTCCCACCCCACTGTCCTCACCTGTCTACTTTACAGGCCTTGTACCAGCTGCCATATTCCCCATAAGGGGTGCTGTCCCGGCGCTTATCCTGGGGGAGAGAGAAGCGGAAGGTAGGAGAAGGCCCTCCCCTCTACACACCCCCAGCCTCATGCTCCCTCCACAGACATCTGCCCCGGCCCTGCCCCACAGAGCTACCTTGCTCTCCTCCCGTTCCTCTGCGTGCATCCAGATGGGCTTGTTGTTCCCTGTAGGGAGAGAGGGGGCTGCCACCAGCCTCTCATGTGGGCCTCTCCTGGTTGGGCTGGACACATGACTGGGGCCTGGGGGAAGGTCGGGGTACTCAAGAAGGACCAGGGTTGGGCTTCACTGAATGAATGAATCGACAAGAAACAGACCCAAAACATGACTGACGCTCCTCTGGAACAGAGATGCCTGTGGCACAGGCCTGTGCTTGAGGGGCCTGTGACTGGGGGGTGGCGGGGAGGACACCCTTACAAACCTCAGGCCCACGGTGTGAGACGATGCGAGGCCTGAATGATGGGCCGGGCCGAGGGGTCCCTGACAGGAAGTGACTGACCGTGAAGGACCAGAAGGTGGCTTCCCAGAGTGGGAAACATCTGGGCTGGGCCCTCACGGTGAGCGTGAGTTGCCCAGTGGAGAAAGGGGAAGAGGCTCTGGGCCGAGGGCACGGGTATGCAAAGGGAGGGCACTGCATGGGTACAGCCTCCCAGGGGGCTGTGTGAGTTGGGTGTGTGCGCTCACGTGTGCACACAAGTGGCTGCGGACCAGCCAGACCCTAGGCATGAGGCCTGCCCCGCTGAGGTATTCGTCCTAGATGCTGACGGCTGAGCGGGCCTGCGAGCTGGGGCACACAGCAGCCATGCTCACCGCTGACAGAGCCGAACTCCTTCTCATGAGCGCGGGTGAGGATCTCCTTGTACAGGGTCTCTGCATCCTGGTACTTGCCCTGTTTCAGGTAGCAGGAGGCCTGGAGGGGCAGGGCCCAGAGGGTGAGCAGGATGCAAGGAGTCAAGCCTTTTCCTCTCCTCCCTCCCCCCCCTTTCCTCCAGCCCCCTCTAGCGCAGGACACCAGGTTGTTCTTGGTCTTGGCAACGTTGGGGTCGTCAGGCCCAAGGCGTGTGGCGTAGATCTCCAGTGCCCGCCGGTAGTAGTATTCCACCTCCTCGGCTTTGCCCTGGTTCTGGCACAGCAGGGCCAGGTTGCTCAGCTGCTTGGCCACGTCTGGATGAAACTTGCCCAGAACCTGGGACAGGAGCGGGAGCCGATGGCTGGGCTCGGGGCCAGCCTACGTCCCCCGTCTGCCCAGCCCACCTGGCCTGCCCAGCCCTGCCTGCTCCCACCTTCTCCCGGATCTCCAGTGCCCGCTTGCAGAGGGGCTCAGCCTCCTTGTACTTGCCCCGCTTGCCATACAGGACCGCCAGGTTGTTCAGTGTCGCAGCCACCTAGGGGGTGGGAGAATGGAGGCTCCATGACCTGGGACCTGGGAGCTGCAGGGGGGAGGGGAAGCCCCACCTCCCACCCAGCCTCACTCACAGCTGGGTGGTCCTTGCCCAGCGTCTTCTCGCGGATGGCCAGGGCATCATTGAGCAGGTGTGCAGCCTCCTTGTACTTGTTTTGGTCCCTGGGGGCAGGTGGGAGCATGATGAGGGTTATCCTCCAGCCCAAGGCCCTCCTCCTATAGTGGCCCAAGATCCCTGTGGTCACTCTCCCTATACTTACTAATGAGTGAGCATGATGGGGCATGACCCAGAGCGTGGGGAGACGTGGTCAGCCCCTGCTCTCTGGCTTAGGGGCCTTTGTGCAGGAAGGGCATGCGGTGCTGGGGTACAAGCCAGACTCCCCCAGATCCCACCCTCACTGCCCCATGCCCAGTGCACCTTGTCCTCTGTTCCCCAGGGCCTCTGCTCATGGTGTCCTTTCTGCCAAGGAGAGCTTCTCCCACCCTCTTGTGCTCTGGGCAAACTCAACTTTCACCAAAGGCCCTCCTCAAGCCTTGGTGCCTGGAGAAGGTGTGCCCCCCACGTCCTCGTGTGCCTTCCCCTCCCTGGTTATGTCCAAGCCTTTGTCCACCACTAGACTGAGGCATATTCATGTCTGTAGCTCAGGCACCCTGTGGGCTTGGCCCTCTCCAGGGACAAGATCCTTCTTTCTCTGTCACCCAACTGCCTGGTGGAACCCGAGTCCTGGCCCACTGCAGGCACTGAGGATTTGTGACCAGGGCTGGAGCCTTCAGGAAGAATGCTCCCATGGGTGACCGAAGCCGGAGGAGCCCTCACCGATAGACCAGCGCCAGGATGTTCAGCATGGTGGCCACGTCAGGGTGGTCGTGGCCTGACGTCTTCTCCAGGTCCTCGAGGGCCTGCTTGCAGAGTGGCACGGCCACCTCATAGCGGCCCTGAGAGGCGTACTGGATCACCAGATTGTGCAGGGTGCGGAGCCGTGCTGGGATTTCATAGCCCCCGTGCTGGGCAGCCACGTCTCCTCCTCCAGGGCTCGGGGCTGCAAAGCCAAGGGCGGGAGGTCAGATGTACCAAGTGCCTCCTGAGCTGGGCTGGCACATGCCAGCCATACCTTTGACCGACCTCACACGTGGCCCTGGGCAAGTCACCATCAGCTCTCAGTTTCCCCATCTGCAGAGTGGGTCTAGTCACCCCGCAAGAAGAGTCCCAGCTCCGGTGCTTCAAGCTGTGTGTCCCAAGGCAGGTCGCCTAACCCCCGAGCCTCAGCCTCGTCACGTGCAGAAGAGAGGCTCTGATACACAGGCCACACGATCAGCAAGGCCAGTACTGGCCCGCGGATCAGCACTGTGCATGCGTCCTCCTTTAACCCTCAGAGGAGGCTCAGAGGGGAAAGAAACTCTACCAGTGGCCACAGCGCAAATGCAGGCAGAGCAGGGCCCGCACCCAGGCTGGACAGCTCCAAAGCTCTGAACTGTGATGCCTGCTCCTCACAGAACTTGGAAGATGAGAAAAGCAACATGTAAAACCTGCCTTTTGCCTTTTAAGCTCTAATGCTGGGATGTTATAATCAGAAACGAGGCAGGAGAGAACACGGCAGCCACTCAGACCTTGTTTTCTGTGACCTCTGGGTCCCAAGGACCAGGAGTTCACACAGCCTTCCTTTCCCGCCCCCAGAGCCAGCTGCCCCTCCGCACCTGGGCTCTGCTCCTCCTCACTAGGGAACAGGTCATCCAGAGAGTCTTTGGGGACGTCCCCCTTCTCCTCCTGGGGAGGAAGACGGGATGGGCGTCAGGGAAGCAGGCGGCCCAGGGGTCGGCGGGCTGGGTCGGAGCAGCGTCTGCTCCCTGCCGCCCCTCCCTGCTCCCAGGTGCCCCTGCCCCGCCCAGTGGCCGTGGTAGGGCTTACGCTGGCGGACGTGTCCTCGTCCAGCTTGCGGATCTGGCTCATGAACAGCAAGTGCTGCTTCTCCTCCTCGAGCTGGGCCACGGCCTGCTCGCTGCGCTGCAGCTTCTGCTGCGTCCCTGCCAGCTCCTCCCGCAGCCACTGGTTCTCCTGCACCAGGCGCCGTACCTGAGCCCGCAGCTTCTGCTTCTCCGACTCTACGGCCCCCAGGTGGCTCGACAGAGCCAAGATCACCTGCGCAGCCAGCCGGAACAGAGGTCAGAGCCCTGCTGACCCCCCAGCCTGGGCCCCAGAGAAGAGCCAGGCCCGGAGGAGCTGCAGGGCTGAGGGCCCCGAAGTTCTCATCAAGGGAGTTTTGCCCCAGGGCCCCAAACAGACCAACATAGCCTGAGACCTGAAACCAGGAGGGTTGGGGATTCCTAAGTCCTTCCTTCTGCGGTCAGGACCCAGGCTGGCTGTGCTGGACTCTGAAATAGCCCATCCCCTTTCCTGGGCCTCCAGCTAGTCCTCCACATCGATGGTCCAGTTCCCACCTTGTTGGGGTGCTCGGATCATTAAGAGCGCTAGCTGGGGTGCTGCCCTTTCCCCGAGCTGTCTACTCATTCCCTGTCTCTCCTAGGAGTTGTACTCAAGCCCGGTAGCCAGAGCCACTATACCGCTGCCCCTGGCCCAGGGCTAGCGCTTTCCCAAAGACCTTGATAGACGACTGAAGGGCTACCGAAAGACCCCATCCTGACTTCTGCCAGGGGGCCAGGGCAGCCCCTGTCCTCCTGCAGCTCCCAGGGAGGGAAGCGGGTGTGTGTCCTAAACCCCCACTGTCTGGAAAACCACAGGAGCAGGTAAGGGGATCCAGAGTCCTCAGCCTCAGCCCCCATCCCTCTCCCCAAACTCCACGACTCCTTTCCTGAGCTTCCAGGCTCTTCCCACCTTGGGGCCTTGCCTAGACTCTACCCTTTCTCCGTCCTTCATGGTCAGGGTCATTTCTGCAGTGAAGCCTCTTATGCCCTCAGCCCCCGGAAAGCATGGCACCTCCCCCACCTCCATGCCATCCTGTTGTCCATCTGTGCCTGTATACACTGGGAGGGGGCCCTGGTGTGTTCACCTCCGCACCTGGCAGTCAGCCGGCCGAGGAGTGAATGCCCGACACATTGCCCTCCCAGAGAGCCAGGCAGTCTGGGACCTTGTACTTTCTAGTTGATTAGCAAACGCCTAAGTGACAGGTGTTTTCACAACCACTAGCTATTTTTTAAAAATATCCTAAACAGCCTGTAAGTATTTACGGCAGATGGCACGATCCCTATTTTAAAAACAAGGAAACCAAGGTGATACCACCTGCCCAGGATTCACAGAGCCAGGCAGTGTCTCAGCCAAGATCTGAGTGGACCAAGACTCTCTGCCCGAGAGTCTAACTCCTTGTACACCCCAGCACCTCCTGGATAGCTCTGTCTGCATGTCATCCTGGCAGCCCCAACTTAAGAGGGCCCAAACAGAACTCCTGACCCATCCAGACTCTCTCCTCAATTTCCTCAAACCACAAACCTGGGACTTTCCCTGCCCCTGTCTGTCTCCTTTAGTCCATCCCCAGGCCCTACTGGACCTAATTCCAGAATGTCTAGGACTGACCCCCTTCTTACTACCCTCATGGCCCAACCCACCATTTCTCATTGGAATTCTAGCAGTGGCTTCCTAACACCTGCTACCTCCTTCCACCCTGACCCACAATCGTTCATTCTCCACCCCTCAGCCAGAGAGAGTTTTAAAACCTAAGCCAGACTGTGTCCCTTTACTGCTTAAACCCTCCAAAGGCTTCCGATTTCCTGAGAATAAAACCCAAACTAATAAAGCACAGCATGATCTGGTCCCCGCCTTCGCCACAGGCCTTTTCTGTCCCTCTCTTTCCTCACGAAGCTCCAGTTAGACAGGTCTCTCAATTCTCCCTCCACAACAAGATCTTTTCCACTTCAGGACTTTTGTACATGCAACCTCTCACTTTCCTCCTTTCTCTGGAGTATGGTTCATTCCTTTCCTCAGGTCTTGATTTAAATGTCATTTCCTCAGAAGTCTTGCTTGACCAATAGCTAAGGTTGTCACAAGATCTTGTTTTTTCCTTTGGAGAACTTATCATAATATTGAATAAATATATGTGTATTTCTGACTCTCTTCCTATTGGACTAGGGCAGGGATGTCTTGTTGGACCTGTAGCCCTGGCACCTAACACATTGCCAGGCACATAGTAGGCACTTGATAACTTACCTGTTAACAAATTAATAGAAGAATGAGTGGGGGGATCTTTAAGGACTTCCTCTGTTTTTTTAGGCCATGCAGTCTCTGCTACCTGGCAGAGAAGCCAGATGATCAGGCTCTCCTGGGGCCAGGCACGGCCGGGGTCTCCAGAGCCCATTCATTTCTTCAACAGCTATTTACTGGGATCCTACCATGAGGCTTCAGGGGACAGATTCTTCCTTCCCTTCTGATTCTGTTACTACATTGCCAGGATTCCTCTGGAAGGCTCCACCCCTCCCATGACCGCCCTCCTCAGCACCCCAGACCAGCCTACCTGGGCCTCCCCCAGCCCCAGTTCGATGGCCTCCAGGGAGCGGCGCAGGAGGACACAGCGCTCCTGTGAGCCGGGCTCTGCCTCACCAGCTTCATGAGCGACGAGGGGAGCGAGAAGGGCACGATGCTCCCCCCGCAGGGTCTCTAGCCCTTGGATAACGGCCTTGGTGCCCAGCACGATCTCATCCTGGCTCAGCTTCTCCTCCCGAGGAAGCACCACCGTGGCCATGGCCGTGCCGCCTGTGAAGGCGAGAGGGCGGGCAGGGGCTGCCGGGCCTGGGGCCACGCCGCCGTCCGCCCCGGATTAGGTAAACACCTAGGGTCCCCGAACGCCTGGGTCCCCGGGGTGCCCCGTCCCCCAGGCAGCAGCCCGCACTGTGCCCGCGCTCGGCCTACAGGGGGCGCGCCCGGCTCGTCTTGGCCCGGGAGACGCAATGCGGTGCGACCGGCGAGGCTGTCCCCGGATTCGGCCCAGACCACTGGCTCAGGCCGGCTTAGGAGACCCAGTCTCGGGGCTTCCCTGGAGACTCCCTTAGCCAGAGCAGGGCGCGCCAGAGGATGGACCTACGGGGATCTTGGGGAGTTCACTCCCGTGCGGAGACACCGTCCCTCTGGGAGTTCCGGCCCCAGCCCCCCCTCGGGCAGCCCCCTTCCCAACAGGCTGGCCGAGCCACAGAGCCCCTCCTCTTGGGCAGCTCGCCCCTGGGGAGACCCTTCCCCTAAGGAGCTGAGATCTCGGGTTCTTCGTCCCCCCCTCCCCCCAGGACGCGCCCCACAGGCCAGCACGACGTCCTGCGGACCCCTCCCCTGAAAAGGCCGAGCTCCCGACCCCGGCCACCCAGGACCGCGCCCCCTCCCCGCGGGCTGGCCGGGCCCTCTCACAGGCCGCGCCCAAGACGAC
>NW_006789022.1:598751-612675 GCF_000442215.2 Lipotes vexillifer
CCCGATCGGCCCGCGTGGACCTGCGTCTCCCTCTCGGGCCCGCCTCCCGCTCCAGCTCCGGCTCCCGCCCCGCTTCACCCCGACCAGCAGCAGTGAGCAGGTCCCACCGCCTCCATCCCGCCGGCCTTCCCAGCAGTCCCTGCGCCGCCTTAAAGGTGAAGCCTGTACCTTGGCGGCGTCGGAGGGGGCTAAACACTCGTCTCGGCCCGCTGGCTGCCTTAAAGGAGCACGCCGGCTGGGCCCACTCCAGGCAAGGGGAAGGGATCCGGGGGCGTGGCTCTCGGGGATGGGGCGTGGTCATTGAGGCGCCGGGCGTGGGCTTGCCCGAAGCTTAGGTTGATAGCGGCCACCTCCCACTCTCCTGCGGCCTCGGATTCCTCCGCTGTAACCCGCCCCGAGGCCACAGCGGTGTGGACAGCCTGGGGAGGATGTGCACAGCCTAGGGAAGATGTGCACCTGAACTTGCCCTGTACCGCTGCCAGAGAGGGCGGCGGAAGAAACTGGGGCCCAGGGAGAAGGCCCGGCCTCCTCAGAGTCCAGAAAGAGACAGTTGACATTTATTGACATTTCTTGAGGTAGTTGCCACTTTCAGAGCGCTTACTGTGTGCGGGGCGCTTGGATGCCTTAAGTGCGATGACACATTTAATGCTTGCAAAGACCGGATAAAGCGGGCACTGCTATTATCCCAACCTCGCGGATCTTACTTACCCCAGGCGCATTTGTCTCTAGAGAGTGGTTATGCCCCACCCAAATCCTTCGGAGCTGTCCTTGTCCCAGTAGGGGATTCTCGGCATCTTAGGGCTGCTTCTTGGGAGGAAGGGACGGAGGCTTCCGGGCGTGAGGGAGAAAAGGATGGCAAGGGGCAGTTGGGCATCGGCCGAAACAGACTCGTAACCCTGTGGGTGAGCACCACCACAGATTCTGTGGGCTGGATGATCAGGACAAGGTGATGATGACGTCATCTCCTCCCAGAGCCCTTCCCTGATTCCACACCCCCTATGCAGAGCAGCCCTCCAGCCCATTTCAAGCACACATTTAATTCTCTCTGTAGCATTTACTCCTTCTAACGTTTTCCTTGTCAGTTTCTGTCTCCTCCCTACAATGCAGGCCAAGATCTGCCTGTCTTGTTCACTCTCAGAGTAGCTCTTGGCTACTACATAGCAGCACTCAGTAAATGCTGGGTTTTTTTAAAAGGCAGAAGGGCGCACCTGTTGGCCCAGGTTTGGGGCTGGTGCTCTGCAGCCCTGGGTTGCTGGCTACCCTAGCTCTACCTGCACTGCTTCTAGGTCGACATCCCAGTGGGTAACAGCAGGATAACCACCCTGAGAGACAAAACCTGCCAAGCAAGGCCTGGCACTGGTATCCAGGGGCCTGGGGCGTTCCTCGTGAGTCAGGGTGGGTTCAGACTCAGACTGTACCCGGTTCAGTGTCCTTGTGGATGTGAGAATCCCCTCGGCATGATCTCTGACAGAGAGATGGTCCGGCACCCCGCCAGCTCAAGTATGTCCTATGACAGGGAGCCCACTACATTCTGCTGTGAGATGGCTCTAAAAGTTAGCAAGCTTTTCCTTAGCCCCCAAAGAACCTGCCCACAGTGCCTGCCCACACCAAACTGAAGCTCTGTCCTCAGGAAGGGCATTCTGCTCCCTTTTGCCAAAGCAGATATTTGGAGACAGTGACGGTGCCCCATACAGTGTTCCCCCTGCCTGGGCTGACAATCTGGGTCCCTTTACCCACTCCTGTGCAGTTTCTGACCCTTCCCCCTCCTGATTTCTCTTTTCTGGGTGTGGCTTAGCATGTCAGTCCAGACACTACTCCCAATGTGGTGCTCAGTCCAGGGCGCAGGGGTACAGACAGGAAGTGAACTGCACAGATCACAGAGGGAGAGTCCCCCCCTAAGGAGCACACCACCTGTCCACCATGAAGCTGAAAGTCAGGTTGACTTTGACAGCCACGGTACGGTGTCTGCTCAGGGTAAGCTTGTCAGCTAAAACCCTAGATTGCACGCATCCCACTTATATCCAGCCAGGTTCTTCTGCCGATTCTGTGCTTCTGCCAGTGATATTTTCCCAGGGATTTTTTTTTTTTTTTTTTTTTTTGTTTTTTTGCGGTACGCAGGCCTCTCACTGTTGTTGCCTCTCCCATTGCGGAGCACATTTTTTTTTTTTTTTTTTTTTTGGCTGCACCACACAGCATGTGGACTCTTAGTTCCCCCTGCCAGGGATCAAACTGCACCCCGTGCATTGGAAGCTCGGAGTCTTAACCACTGGAAGGCTAGGGAAGTCCCTCCCAGTGACTTTTTAAAGACAGTTGATACATTCACATGATGCAACATTCAAAAGGCATATACAAGTTACAGTGAGATGTAGCTCCTTCTCGCTGACCACCGTCCTCAGTCATGCAGCTGCCTTCCCCCAAAGCACCTGCTGTTACCAGTTTCTTGTGTCTGCCGACTACTTTGTTTGCCTCAGTCCAGAGCTTGTGTTTATCTTTGTTAGTTTCATCGAGTCAGTTTTCATCCAGGACCCTAAAGGTTGGAGTCTTTTGCATTCAAGGTCTTTAGCCTACACAGCGGCCCTATTTCCCACAGTTGCACTGGCTGCGGTGTGGTAAGCCTGCCTTTGTGCAAACAGACTCCATCATACCATGAATGCACGCCCAGCTCGCTGTCAAGTTCATGGGGAGGAAATGGAATCTGGAGCCCAGGGCACCTTTGCTGTTCTTAACAAGGCTAGGTTTCAGAACCTCTTGGGAAGGAACTTTGTTAGAAGGCTCTCCTAGAGATCAGGATTCAGTAGTGCCAGAGTGGGTCCTGGGCATCTCTTATTATTTTGAAACTTCAGCGGTGCCCGTGATGTGCTCCCTGGGTTGAAAGCCAATGCTTCACTGTCCTTGTTTTACGCGTACGGAAAGTGAGGCCCAAAGAAGGGAAGGCAGCTGCACAAGGTGACCGCTGTGTCCTTCTCCAGTCCAGAGTCCACGTCATTTTGTCCCAGTGTGTAAGGGACACTGACCCCATAGCGCAGAGGTCAAGAGGGCCGAGGTCACGTTGCTTGTTCACAGCCACACGAAGCACAGACGCACGCACCCTCAACACACAGCCTCGGGCAGGTTCACCCAGGGGCACTGAACGCCCATGTGCCACACTCACGCCGCCACGTTCATGGGTTTACAGGCCCACGTACATGCATGCACACCACACATACTCAGGCTCAAACACAAAGTCCATCTAATAAAGGAGCACATTCCTTTTATCACCTTTTTCCAGGTAAACGGAGAGAACATTTTTCAATCTCCCTTTATGAGTTTTGCTGGGTTCCTGTTCCAGCTTGTCTGCTAGCCTTAGGCTTCCGTGGTTTCTTTGTGGTTCTCTTTAGGCATCTGGCCCTGCTTCTCCCTGTGTGCCACGCAGAGGGAAGGCTGGGCCTTCCCTGCCGGGTTCTCAGGCTCTTATCTTGCTTTCAGTTCGTAACCTTGCATGTGTTCAATCTTTTTAGCTACTCGGCTTTTTATCTCGTCTCTGAGGATTACGCTGTGCTCTCCCAAGGGAAGGGACTGTTACTTCACCCTGCTCTGTTCCCCACTACCCGACCCCCCACCCCACAGCTGCTGGTCTGGTGCCAGGCTGCTGATGGGTGCTCAGTTAATGGAGAAGAAAGGAAGGAGTCCATGCCCGATGGTGATTCTTACGCCATTTTCCACGGAGCTCATCAGCTTGCCTCCGCCTGTCCCATGTCTGCAGAAGTTGTTCTCGCTACTTTCAACATTGTTTTCTCCCTGAAAATCACTCCCACTGCTCCCACCCCTTCCCCTTGGATCCTTGGAAGCACTGAAATCTGCTTTCTTAAGTCAACCTTTTCCCTTTGGCTAGCTTCCTGCCTTTTCTTTGAAGTGGGGGTGGGGGTGGGCGCTTTTCCCAAGCATATCATCCCCCTTGAATCATCAGCAGGTTGGGACGTCCCTGGCGGTCCAGCGGTTAAGACTCCGCGCTTCCACTGCAGGGGCCACGGGTTCGACCCCTGGTCGGGGCACTAACATCCTGCGTGCTGCATGGCACAGCCAAGAAAAAGAGAACCATGAGCAGGTTCACCCAGAAGCGCTCAAGATTGGAGGTTCCTTAAAGACCATGTCTCACGCAACCCCTCCTCCGTGACCATGACGGGCAGCTCACCACTTCCTGAGGAGCTGTTTCACCTTGAACACAAGGTGCCAGTTTTGGTTCTGGTTGCCAGTTTTTCTGCCACTGAGCTAAGAATCAAGTCTGCTCAGAGCTCCCCTGAGAGGCTTTTGGTTCCTGTCCTGGCAGCCACGGGGCAAATCTGCACTCTCTCTTCCTTGTGGCCTCCCAGCCAGACTGGAAGGGTCCGTGTCCTGCTTAGCGGGAGGGCACACAGGCTTTGGGGGCAGACTCAGCTGCGTCCAGAGCTGCGTTTCTCCGTTTGCTGGCCAGGGAGCTTTAGGCATGTGCTGCAACTTCATCCGTTTCCTCATCTGTAAAATGAGGTTCCTGATACCTGCCTTGTTGGGTCCTCAAGAGAACAGAATAAAGTAGCAGAGTTAAGACCTTAACATCACGCCCTCTACGTAACAGACACTATTACTAGAAGTTATTATCATTAGTATCATCAAGTTTACTATTTGACAGACCCTGTGCTAGTGTATGGAGAGTGGGGAGAAAATACACGAAATATAGGGCAGTCTCTGCTTAGGGTGTCGTTAGAAGGAAAACACATTCAGATTGAAAGTGAGGAACAAATGAGGCAGCAAATAGGCGAGTCTGAAGATAACGGGTGCTGAGATGTTTGGTGCTGCCAGGAGGTGCCCTGCATGGTCAGGACAGAGGGAGCTCAGCCCGGCCAGGACCCACCTCACCGTCTCCCTGAGATCGGCTCTTCCCCATGCTAAGGGTGCTCAAATCTCCATCCAGCCCGGAGAACTCCCCTGCACTCCATCCAGACCTACATGTTCAACTCCACCTCTGAATAGCACACGCCCACCTTGCCCTAAACCCACCATCTCCCACCCAACTCCTCCAGGGATGTTCCACCATTGGCCGGTTCACCCAGCAGACGGCCAGTGCCCATCCTTGACTCTCTCTCCTTCGACCCAGTTTTCTAACCAGCCACCTACACCTCGATTCTGCCCCTTAAATACGACTCAAGTCTCCATTTTCCTCCACCTCCTCTTCTACCCTTACCTTAGTCTATGTCTTCATCACATCTTTTCTAAATTGCTGCCACACCCTTCGAACTCCTCCGGTTTTCATTTTTCATTCTTATTTCCTCCAACATGTTGTAGCAAGGTGATCTTTCTAAATTCTATCATCTCAGGGACTTCCCTGATGGCACAGTGGTTAGGACTCTGCGCTCCCAATGCAGGGGGCCCGGGTTTGAACCCTGGTCAGGGAACTAGACCCCACAAGCATGCCGCAACTAAGAGTTTGCATGCCACAACTAAGGAGCCCGCCTGCCACAACTAAGGAGCCCGCCTGCCGCAACTAAGGAGCCCGCCTGCCGCAACTAGGGAGCTGGCGAGCCGCAACTAAGGAGCCCTCGAGCCACAGCTAAAGGAGCCTGCCTGCTGCAACTAAGACCCGGCGCAACCTAAATAAATAAAAATAAATAAATTCTGTCATCTCATTTTTCTGCCTAAAATCCTTTATTGGCTCCCACTGATCTCACGATAAATTACACAGTCCTTGCTCTGGCTCAGCGTAGTAACAATAATATCTACAAGGCTTCTCAGTGCTCTGGCCACTTCCTTTCTCTTCTGCCCCATCACTCACCATTGCTTTCAGCCCCACTAAAGCACATGTGAGTCTCAGAATAGGCCAGACTCTGTCTAATCTCTAGTTTTGCTATTTCCTGCACCAGAACACCTGTCATGTCGGTCGTCGTTTCCTTTGAGACATCTTCTTGTACACCCCTTCCCAGGCTGGCTTAGCTGCCCCTCCTGTGTGCTCCCAAGCAAACTTTCACGCTCTGTGGCAATTGTCTATTTGTCTCTCTCCCCTGCGAGGCTCAGAGTTTCCTTATAGGTATAGGTAAAGACTCAGCCCTAGATTCATCCGTGTGTCATCATACCTAGGACAGGAACTGGCCCACGGTAGGAACTTAATACATGTAGGACAGGTGGAGGGTTGGCAAGTTGGGATCTGAGCAGGGCCTCGAGAGATGGCCTGGAGTCCGATGACCTGGGTTAGAAATCTGGCTCCTTCTTGGCCACTCTGAGTGTGTCAGACAAGTGAATTTCCCCCTTGCTCATTCCTTTATCTGGCCTTTGAGCGTTTGCCTTGTGCCAGAGTGATGGGGGCTGGGGACACAGCAATGAGGCAGCCTGAGTCCCTGCCTTCCCAGAAGCTCTCCTTCTAACATGGTACAGACGTTTATTGCAGGTGACAGTGGACGTCCCGACTGAAGAAAGGGCCGAGGTAGAGACTAAGAGTGGGGTTTGGGGCAGAGCAGTTGGGAAGACCTCTCTGAGGAGGTGACGTGCAGGCTACATCCTAAAGGAAAAGGGGACACTCAGCAGGCCAGGGAGAGCGTATAAGGTGGAGAGAGGAGGAGGGATCTGATTACTGTAAGTTCAGGTATGGCCCGAGGGTGGTGAGCACTGGGGGGACGGGGAGTGGGGCGTGCGAAGCTACTCAAAGTGAAATTAGAGAGGTGGGGTGGGGAGACCGTGCTGGCTGAAGGACCGTGGGGTTGGGCAGCTGTATTCAAAGGCATTAGGAAGCCACTCACTGAAGGCCTCTAGCAAGGGAGTGAGGCACTTGCGAGGCAGGATGGACAGGAGTTGCCAAGATGACAGAGGCTGGCTCATTGGTTTCTGGCTTGAGTAGTAGGAGGGATGCTGGTGCTAGTTACCAAGACTGGGGAGGAGCGAGGGACATGGAGAGTTCTGTATTGGCCACGTGAGGTTCGAGATGGCTGGGTGTATTCAAGTCAAGTAAATGGTTAGAAATGAGAGTTGAGAATTGGGAGACGAGGCTCTCTGACCTTTGGCATCCTCCTTGGTAAAAAGGAAATACCAGGGCTTCCCTGGTGGCGCAGTGGTTGGGAGTCCGCCTGCCGATGCAGGGGACGCGGGTTCGTGCCCCGGCCCGGGAGGATCCCACGTGCCGCGGAGCGGCGGGGCCCGTGAGCCACGGCCGTGGAGCCTGCGCGTCCGGAGCCTGTGCTCCGCGGCGAGAGAGGCCACAGCAGTGAGAGGCCTGCGTACCGCAAAAACAAAACAAAACAAAACAAAAGGAAATATCAGCTGAATCAATTTCCTAGGGCTGCTCTAAGAATTCAGTGAAATAAACCACGGGAAGCACTCAGCAGCAGCCTGGCTAAAAGAAAATGTCCGTAGTGACCGTGACAGGGCGATTTCTGCCCTTAGTCCTTGGACACAGCAGTGGGTGATGAAAGTACAGTAGCTGAAAACATTGATCTGAAATCTGCGGTGCAGAATTCCAAGTAACGAAGGGAAAACTCCTCACTCCCTAAGTGTGGGCTGTGCTTGGAAACTTCCTTCTGAAGAGCACAGTTTGGAAAGAGGGTGACACCTGACTAGTCAAATGATCAAGGTTAACATCATCGGGGACATCGCGCCAATGGCATGTACCCTTGGTATGGCATGCTGAAAAATCCCAGTCGAGGGGCATCCTACAAAATGCCTGACCAGGACTCCTCCAAACTGTCAAGGTCACCCCAAATAGGGAAAGTCTGAGAGAATGTCATAGCCCCAAGTACTAGCCGTAGTGTGGCATCCTGGATGGGATTCTGGAATTGAAAAAAGACATTAGGGAAAAACTAAGGAATCTGAGTCAAATGTGGGCTTTAGTTAATCATCATCATTAGTTATGATAAATGTACATGCCAATGGAACACATACACAATAGAGGAAACTGGGTGAGGGGTACACAGCAACTCTTGGTTCTATCTTTGCAACTTTTCTGTAAGTCTAAAACTATTCTAAAATAAAAAGTTTATTTATGTATCTGTTTATATGGGCCGCGCCAGGCGGCTCGTGGGATCCTAGTTCCCCGACCAGGGATTGAACCCAGGCCCTCATCAGTGAAACCACGGAGTCCTAACCACTGGACCTCCCGGGAGTTCTCCAAGAGTTTATTTAAATAAAAAATAAAACCTGGGGGCTTCCCTGGCAGCGCAGTGGTTAAGTATCGGCCTGCCAATGCAGGGGACACGGGTTCGAGCCCTGGTCTGGGAAGATCTCACATGCCACGGAGCAACTAAGCCCCTGTGCACCACAACTACTGAAGCCCGTGCTCTACAGCCCATGAGCCACAACTACTGAGCCCACGTGCCACAAGTACTGAAGCCCACGTGCTCTAGAAACTGTGCTCCTCAACAAGACAAGCCACCGCAATGAGAAGCCCGCGCACCGCAACAAAGAGTAGCCCCTGCTTGCAGCAACTAGAGAAAGCCCGCGCGCAGCAACGAAGACCTAACACAGCCAAAAATAAATAAATAAATAAACAAACAGATAGATAATTTTATTTAAAAAATAAAACCAGTCCGGAGTCGGTGTGCAGATCAGATAGTGGCTCCTCTACCTTCTGTACCAAAATGCCACCCCTTTGCCTTTAAAGAACATTTCTGTTCTGGCGGCCCCATGGGCAGCTGTGCTCTGGCCTGGCCCCTGGCGAGTCGTCTTGGGGCGCATCTTCCACCAGAGCTGCCTTGCCTTTGGAATCCTGGAAACCATTCCTGAACAACCCTCTACCTCCCCTTTGCTCAGAGTAAATGTCTACGTTGCTGCTCCACGCCTACGAGAAAACTCAGGTGTCCTTTGGGGCTGAGGCCTTGAAGGGTCTGAGTAGCAACTGTGGATGAGGAGTCCCATCCGTTCCAGCAGCGCAAAGGCTTTTCATTCATTCTGTCAGCAAATATGTATTGGTTCACCTATGATGAGCCAGGCAGTATCCTGGGTGCCAAGGAAAGAGCAGACAAAATATATAAAGTTCCTGTTTTCTTGGAGCTTACCTTCTGGTTGGGGAGAGACAAGTAATTAAATGCCAAGGAGTGAGAAGTGCTAATAAGAAAAACAAAAGGGTGAGAGAAAAGGGAGGTGCTATTCTAGAGAGGCTGAACAGGGTAGGCCTCTCTGAGGTGGCATTTAAGCTGAGACCAGAGTGAGGGAGCAAGTCATATGGATCCAGGGGCAGGAGCAGGATGGGGGGGTGGGATGGCTCATGCAAAGGCCCTGAGGCAGTATGTGCACCGTGTGTCTGAGGAATGCAGAGGAGGCCAGTGGGTGAGGGGTAGAGTGAAAGGAGATCAGATAAGCAGTCCCAGGCAGGTCAGATCAGGTAGGCCCTGGAGGTTGTGAGGAGGTCTTTGGATTATATTCCTAGTGGGGTGGGAAGCCATTGGACAGTTTGGATCAGTAATTTAACACGATCTAATTAACATTTTAAAAGGCTTTCTCTGGCCATTGTGTGGAGAACAGGCTACGGGAAGAGTAGATGGAAGCAGAGGTAATTAGGAGGCTATTACGACATCCAGACAAGAGAAGAGAGCAGCAGTGAAAGAGGCCAGGAGCTGCAGGGCTCTGGGTCCGTCTGCAAGGGAAGGCCTATAGGATTTGCCGGGGGACTGGATGCTGGGTGTGAGAAATAGGAGTCGAGGACGATTTTAAAGATTCCGGCCTCAGCAACTACAGAGTCGGGAAGTCTGAACACAGGGAGTGTCTCCCACCCTGGGGCTGGGTGAGGGGAGAGGGGAGGCCAGAGGTTGGGAAGATGAGGAGGACACAAGGGAGGCCCAGAAAGAGCAGCCAGAGAAGAGGCGGGGAGGGGTGGGGGCCGGGGGGGCGGGGGCGGGGAGAGCAGAGCGCCGTCCACAGGCAGAGCGAGGAGTGATCATGTGCATCAGATGCTCCTAGTCAGTCAGACAAGAAAACTGAGCCTTGGACCTGGCAGCCCACGTCATCAGTGACCTTGGCAAAGGAACTCCTAACTCCTGATGGAGAAGTGAGGAACAAGCCCGAGGAGTGGGAGGACCGGAGGCAGGGAACCCGAGCAGCCCCTGTTGCCGAAATATCGGCTTCCCTGTGCACCAAGGCCGAACAGAAGTACGGAGACAGGGATTTTGGAGGAAGAGAGAGATGGCTTTATTTTCTGCCAGGCAGAAGGGAAGACACAGCAGGCTAGGGCCTCAAGAATTGTGCCCTCCCTGCTTGGGAATTAGGGAAGATTTTATATGTGGGGCTTGCAATCCGGGGTATAAGATTAGGATCAAACTAGTGAAGGTCTTGCATTCTTCTTTATCTTTGCATTATTTCAAAGCAGTTATAGATGGCATCAGGCCACCTGGTAATTGGGGGCTGGCAGTCTGGTAACTGCATCCGTTTGCCTCTGGCTTATCAGCCGGTGATCCTGTTTCTGAAATGCAGAAACTATAGGGGGTGATTTGTTACCAGGGGCGTACAGAATGTGAGTGCCGGGTGGTAATAAGGTTAGGGAGTGAGAGGCATGGGGTGTAAGTCACATAAGAGTTAGGGGTGATAGGTGCCGAATGTAAATTACGTAGTGTCAGGGAGTGAGGTTAGCTTTATAAAGTACAAATCTAGTTAACTACCAATTAGTGACAGTTAAAGTAAACCAAGGAGTGATTAACTCTTTCAGGCCAGGTTTTGTTTCTTCTCTAGCCTGTTTGCTGTTCCCTTTGTTTTCCCTGCTCTCAGAAGAAAGAAAACTCTCACTTCTATTTACATTGCAACACCCCCTTTTGAAGACTTTCGCTGTAAGGGGAGCAGAGAGTGGTGTGGCAGCCAGAGGGGATTTAGAACCAGGGAGCTATTACTGCGCGTCTGCACGTGGACGTGAACCACCTGGTGGAGTGGGGGAACCGATGATGCAGGAGAGGGGGCGCAGCAGGAGGAAGCCCTAGAGAAGGTGGGAGGGACCCTGGGCCAGGGCAGGAGCAGGGGAGGGTGCTGGTCTCAGCGGGCAGGAGGCCGAGGCTGGAGTCAGGCCGGCAGGGAGTTCACGCGGCCTCCTCACGCTCGTCTCTCAGTCATCTGCTTCCCCTCTCGGTTCTGAGCTGGGACCTGAGTCCACCTGTCCCACGCCCGTCCCGCTCGGCCCCCCCACCAGCGCCCAGGTCCCCAGGCCCCTGCCCTGCCGGAGCCTCCGTGGGCGCCTTGGCTCTGTACCCCGTCTAGCCCACCTCAGCCTCGCCCTCTCCTGGCATTTCCTCTCACTGGCTGGCTTGTACCCCTCATCCGGGAAGTAACGTGCAGACTGCGTTTCTGGGACAACTTCCGGTACCTGACTAGACTCTGACCCTTGGAAGACGGGCACTGGTTCCATTTTCCAGGCCCAGAGAGCCTGGGTGGCCGCACTGCTGGGTCCCAGAGCCTCCCTCTGTTAGGTGACCTGGCCGCAGGACTTGAGGAGCCAGGGACAGCCTGCCCCACTTGGCCGTCTGCTCCTCTGGGGCTGTGTCCTGCAGGCGGTGGCGGGGGGTGGGGGACATGCAAGCTCCCACTTCTGGGCACTGGCATGCAGGCCTCTGTCCCGGGAGCACGTGAAGAGCCAGGCTTCCAGGAAGCAGGAGCTCTGACCGTCACCTCTAAGGTTAAGGGTGGGCAGGAAAGCGAGCCTGACGATGGACCCCAGCTCACCTCCTCCACCTGGGCCTCAGACTTCACCAACTTTCGGAAACTGTGGCAAGGACGTCAGCCTAGCAGCAGGAGAGAAGCCGAGTTCTAATATCCACTCGGAAGAGTGGAAGCTGCCCACGATGTGTCATTGCCTTGGGAGGTGGGATCTGGGGACGGCAGGTGCCAGAGAAAAGTGGGGTTTCGGAGCGGGAATGGTGTGACTTCTGTTCCTGACCTCGGCTTGCCTCAGACTGGGCAACACACCTTCACGCCTCTGTTTCTATCATCAAGCAAGTAGGAAACTGCTTCTTTCCAGCCAGTTCCCAGTTGATTTTTTTCCCTTTTTGGCTGCACCGCGCAGCTTGCGGGACCCCAGTTCCCTGACCAGGGATCGAACCCGGGGGCCCCCGCGTGGGAGTGTGGAGTCCTAACCACTGGACCTCCAGGGAAGTCCCCCCAGTTGATTTTGAGTGAAGTGGCCGCGGCGTGAAGTGGGGACGAGGCTGGACAGATCTTGTGTCACAATGAGAGGCGCAGAAGCCTAAGGCTTGCTCGTTGGTAAGAAATCACCAGTTTATTGAATGAAAAATCCAACATCCTCTTAGTCCCTCCCACCCCGCCCCTCTCTCCGACTGAGTGAGCAGCACAGCCCCAGGGACGCTCTGGACAGCAGGGCTGAGCCGGGGGAAGGGCTGGAGGAGTTTGGGGGAGGTATGGAGGATGAGAAAAACGCTTTTCAAAATGAAGTTCTGTGCAAAAACTTCTAGAAGGGGTGAGAGGGCCACGGCAAAGCTCCGGAGGCGCTGATGGGCTGGGAGGGCTGCAGCTGGAGCTCCACCCACGCGCTCCGCATCTCCCCGAGAAGGCCGATGGTGCGGGCTGAGGGGCTCGGGCCCCCCGAGGCCGTGGAGAGAGGGAGGCTTGGCTAGGAGGACGGGGCCTGTCCAGGCCAGGGGTCCAGGTGAGGAGGGGAGGACAGACTGGCGAAAGGAAACGGATGGACACGGGGAGCAGGGAGCCGCAGGGACCGGGGCCACAGACGACACGTTGGATGGGGCTGCCTCCCATCTCTCTCTCCGGGTGCAGAGCTGCAGGCAGAGGCGGAGGTGTGCTGGGGGTGTGGGCGAGGAGGCTGGGGAGGAGAGCCGTCAACAGGGGGGACCCAAGGGCAGGGACCAGCGCCCAGGTGAGTCACACGGAACCACCGAGAGACTGGCCGGGCGGACAACCGAAGAACCGCTCAGGGACACGCGCAGCACCTACAGGGGACCTGGGTGCGGTGAACCCTTGCACGGGCGAGACCATGGAGCCCTCTCCACCCCAGAAGCCCACGCGTGGCCTCAGAAATGCTGTCCTGGGGTGAGTGGGCGGGAGGGTTCGTGCCCCGTCAGCCCACAGCAGTGGGAAGTGGCCTTGGCTCTGGGCCCCACTAGAGGGGGGCCGGCTGAGTGGCATCTGGCAGCTGAGCTTTAGAAAACGAGATCCTGGGGGAGACGGGGGAGGCTGGACCCCCTGCTGTGGGCCAGGACCCTGGGTTTCCTGTTTCCAGGAAGGGAACTGGTGCCACGTGGAGAAAGAGGTTGGAAGTCAGACGAAGGAAGGCCCGGAGGACTCAGTTCCAGGGACCAGGGTTGGCCGCCAGAAGGCAAAATCCAACATGCCTTGGGCCTGGAACGGAGGGAGAGGAGGAAAAGGAGAGAGGGAGGGCGGGGGCTGCCCACGGACGGGACCCAGCGTGGCGGGGGGGGGGGGTGGGGAGCAGCGTCCCCAGCGGCAGTGGCCTTCAGGACCGGGCCAGGGAGATGCAGGCCCCGGGGCCAGGAAAGGGGACGCTGGGCCTGGGCCTGCTGGCCTCCCCCTGCCTGCAGGCGGTGAGGCTGGTGGCAGTGCCAGGAGGGAGAGTAGCCAGGAGACAGTGCCCTCAGGTGGCCTTGCTGCCACTGAACAGTCCCACTGGAAAGTGCTTGACGTGGGTGGGCCACTGGGCTGCCAGCTGGAAGAACTTGATGTCACTCCACTCGACTCCATCGATAGACACTGGGGGTGACAGGGGAGGCGAGGGGGTGACCGGGGCTGCTGAGGCCATCTTCCCAGGGTCGCTGGGGAGTGCCAGAGCCCCCCTCCTCCCCCACCCACCCCCCGCCCACACCTCTCAGCATGGTCTGCTGCTGCTTAGCAGAGCAGATGAGGCGGCTGATGCCTTCAATGACCTGGCTCTTAGAATCCACCTCCTTTTCTCGAGGCTTCTTGCTCAGGAAGATGGTGGGAACTGGAAAGCAAGCAGGAGCCACCTTGTCACAGCCTCTGAAAA
>NW_006789022.1:612737-617123 GCF_000442215.2 Lipotes vexillifer
CCCCCCCGGGAAGGGAGGTGAGCGGCAGACAGCCGACCCTCCTCCCCTGCTCCCTGGCTCTGGGCTACGCATCAGGGTCTGCAAGCTCCTGCCCTCCCTGGGCCTTGACATATTCACTGAATAACGAGGACCCAGGGCCAGATGGTCTCCGAGTCCCTTCCAGCTCGAACGTTCCGGCAGCCTGTGGGGCAGGGGGTCTGCTGCCCTGTCGGGTGCCTCCTTCCCACCAGCTCATGTGCCTCTGTGCGGGGAGGCCCTGCGGCAGGGTTTGCGTGAGCTCCGCCCCGGGACGCCCTAGGCAGGTCTCTGGGTGCCCCGATGGCTTCTGGCTGCGGGTCTGGCACGGCCCTGCCCGCCCTCCAGGGGAGCTCTTCCAGAGAGACATGAACGGAAAGGCCCAGCTGCTTTGGATGCGCCCAGAGGAGGAAGGCGGGGCCCGGCAGTGAAGGAAGCCCCTTCCTGACAGCTGGGGGCTGCGAGTGCCCCAGAGTCATCCTGCCGGCTTCTGCAGGCACAGAGCCAGCTGTGTGGCTTCCCGACGGGGACCGACAGCAGCGAGTGACGTCCCCACGGTGGCCCGGTCATGGCGGTTCTTGCCTCACTTTCCCAGTGCACAGGACCCGCTCCCCCGCCACTGCTGGTGCTGAAGCCACCCTCTCCTCTGGGCTGGGCTCCGTTCCCCTGGGTTCCTAAAAACAGCCATGCCCTTTGCTCACGAAGGCTTGGGTGGCCTCCAGGGTTGGGTGCAAGTGCTCCGCTCCGTGGGGCTGTGGCAGGGGGACATGTCCTCCCCTGTCACACCGTCCATCCCAGAGGGCGGTGGCCAGAAAGCCTCCCTCTTTACAGCAGCACAAACTGCCTCAGCCCCTAAGGTGCCGATGCTCTGCAGGTAGGGACCAGTGACACCCTGGGGAGCGAGGTCTCCTCTGTGACAGAAGGAACGGCCTCGTCCCACAAGGTGAGGCGGGACCTCCGCGGGACCCCAGGCTGGATCACGTGATACGTGTGCTGCCTTTGTCCTCGTCCACAGTCTCCCAGAAGCACGTCTTGTCCCAGCCCCGGAGACAGACGGGGAGGCCTGGTGGCCTCACATGTCACTTACCTTTCTTGTTCTTCTCTTTGGTGACCACAGTCATTGCCATGGTGCCAGAAAGCTGGGCCTCCCCACCGTGGGGCAGGCGGGAAACCTGCACCGAGCGGAAGACGCTCTTGAGGGTGTTCTTGGAGCTGGCGTCCCTCTTGTCACCTTCCCTCCTCCGCTCCCCAGGGTGGCCCAGCCAGTAGTCCACCTGGAGGCCAATCACGTCCCCATACGGGCTGCTGGGGCTCCTGGAGAAGGGGCGACGCCAGAGAGTGGGCTCAGTTCCCGACCACAGGGCAGACGGGGTGGAGAGGGCCCCGTCAGGCTCTGGGAGGGGCCGGGGGAGGCGCCCGCTAAGTGGCTCCGGGTTCCCTCCAGCCTCACAGCACTGGCTGGTGTGGGAGTCGAGAATCAGGCTGATCCGAGGACACAGCCACGAGAGGGTGAAGACCTGAGTCCGCACGAGGGAACCGAATAAAAGGTCACACGGGAACGAGGGAAGCAGAGAGGAAGGAAGCTTTATGAAGGGAGAAAGTGTGTGCATGCACACGTGCGCACACATACACAAGGACACACACACACATGCACACCCCCCACGAGCAGAGCCGCGGCAGAACCCCGCCAAGCGTGGGAGAGATTAAGTGGGGCAGAGGCGGGAGGGCAGAGGCGGGAGGACCGTGGCGGCTCCGGAGCAGCTCCGGGAGAGCTGACGGATGCCGACCTGTGGCTTTCTCCCGTTTATGGCACTTCTAACTCAGGGATAATTTTAGCTCCAAGGGGAAAAAGAGCTGATGTTTTCTTGAAAGGAGGCGCCAGACACAATAGGTACAGGCTGCAAAAGTCATCTGATGTTTTTCTTTCTGCCTGGATTCAGTGGTTCCATTAAAAAACCAGCTTAAACTGGATGGGAAAGGAGGTCGGGGTAAGGCTCGCCCCCAGGCACCCAGGAAGCCTGGGCCGTGAGGTCACGATGTGACCTGCGGTGGGATTTCCTCCTTTTCATGCACTTCGGCAAGTCAGCGGCAGACCCTTGATGGGAAGTGAAGGGGGAAGACAGGGCAAGGGAGGGTGAGGGCTGGGGTCTGGGCTCCGCCCTGAAAACACTTCATATTCTGTCACTGGGGGTTCTGGAAAAGCCACTGGCCAGGCAGGGCCTACCCTCTCTGCTCCATGGGGACCATCACCAGAAGACCAAGAAGGTGAGGGTAGAAGAAAGGGAATGGGGAGCAAGAAGGAGCAGGGGCTCCTTTCAGCCCTTTCCCACCTCGAAGGCTGTTCCCTGAGCCCCGCTGTGGGACTGCCCTCCCGCCCACCCCCACTCTGGTCAGCTCCCGGAGGCCTCCCTGCCCGCCTGGTCTAAACTTTGGATATTTTACATCCTAAAGAGATTCCCGTCCCCCTTCATAGCCACCCCTCCCTAACTGTACACAGCACTCTCTCTGTGGCTTTGGTGCTGCTGGGGCCCAGGAGCCTGGGCTCTGGAACAGGGTCCTGCCCGTGTCATTGGCCGCGGCAGCCTTTCAGTGATGGACAGACTGAGTGCCTGGAAGGAGGCCGCACCTCCACGGGCCAGGCACTAATGCACGCTCTTATTTCCGCCTCACAGCAAGACTGATGTGGCTATTTCACCTTTACTTTCACAGAGTTGAAATGAGGCTTAGTAACTTGCCCAAGTGACAAAGATTCTTTGCTTGACCAAACTTTAGTCAGGCTCCTGCACCTCTTCCCGGGCCCACCTGTGCACTTCCTTGGAAAATCCAGTTCTTGCAAGAAGCCCCCGGCCCGCATTTCTGGTCACCCTGGATCTCTGATCAGGCTCTGCACCCTCCACCTTCCCTCAGGAGTGTCGCCAGCAAGGCTCCTGTCAGGTCTGTTTAGCCGGAATCACACCCCTCCTCACTCCCGACGTTCCTCCTGGTGATTTTCCATCCGCTGCCCCCACGCTGCTCCTGGACTGTAAACCCAGCTGCTCAAGGGTCTGGAGTCAAGTCCCATCCCCCTCTCACTGCAAAATCCCATCGAGGTGGTCCCGACACCCATGGCGACTGTTCCCTACGTGGAGGAAGTCTCTCTCGCTTTGACAGGTGTCACTGAGTGATCTGTTCTTTAACACAAGCTAACACAGTGGACGTAACACAAACCGTGACTCAAATCCGGGTGTGTGTGACGCCCACGCCCACACTCCCTCTACCACACTGGGCAGTCCTACAACGAGACACACGCACAGCACTTTACAGGCTACCAAGGGCCTCTCTGCCCTTTGTCTCACTCGACCTTATACCTGTGAGGCAGACAGGACAGACGGGAGCCTGCATTTGCAGAGCTGTGTGATGACCTGCTTGGCCAGCGACCTAGCTCCACTGCTCTCGTTCCCTCCCCCCGCCACCTTCCAAGCTCAGTGTCACCGTCCTACACGCTGTGGCAGCAGGGAAATCAGTCGGGCTGCTGCCCCGATGGAGGGACGTGGCAGGAAAGACAGGAACCGGCGACAGGCTTACCCCACGACGGCCAGGGCGCTGCTCATGGACGGGGAGGAAGGAGGGGTGGCCATGGCGTCTCGGCTCAGGCCTGAGCTGGAGGGCGGCGACGTGGAGGGCACAGTAAGGCTGACCACGGGTGAGTCATCACCATCGCCTGCCAGCGGGACAGACAGACACAGTTGGGCAGGGGAAGCCGTCCCGACCCTCTGGTGCCAGGGAGTCGAGGCGCCCCCGTCTCGGCTGCAGCCTGCTCCCCACTCCGCCCCGACCACTGCCTCGCTCCGAAGCTCGAGCTCTGCCTTGGCCTGGGACCCCCTGAGTCTTCGCCCTCTGGCCTGTTTGAATAGGAAGGAGACGGCAAGGCACCACCCTCACCCTGTAGAGGCCAAGGGGCCCCAGGCTCACCTGTAGTGGAAGGAGAGTCTTCGACCAGACCCACCTTCACCACCTGGGAGGGAGAAGAGATGCCGCATTAGACCCTCCTACCAAAGCTGGATGCGCTCTGATCAGCTGGAGCCAGCGGCCGCCACTGCACACTGTTGGATCGTAGGCTTTAAAACTCTGCCGATCCCGAGCAGACCGGATAGTTAAGAGGTGTGAAAAAAAAACCCAGTTGCAAACAATAAGTCAGGGGGCACAGGAGACCTGCAGCTCTTCTCTGGGGATGCGGGCAAGGCCACCTGGAGGGTGGGAAGCACTTTCATATCCTGATTTCATTTCTTCTAAGACCACTTGGGCAGGAGGCCGTCGTCTCATGTCAGAGAGAGGGGAGGACCGGGAGAAAGCCTCGGCAGACAGGAGCGGGGTGCGGCGGGGGGTTGGGGG
>NW_006789022.1:617424-661787 GCF_000442215.2 Lipotes vexillifer
GGGGGGGGGTGCGTGTGCTGCACCAGGCCCAGCGAACAGCTGGAACACGCTGACATGCTGGGAGCAGGCCCCTCCTTTCCAGACTTCCTGGAATCTGGAGGAACACCAATGAGGAGGGGATTCCCCAGTACCGCCCGCTCCCTCCCCGCAAGGCAGTGGTGTCCATTTCAGCTCCCCAGAGAATTTTAGATTCCTCTGAGAGAATTCTGGGAAGGACAGAAGGGGGCCCTCCAGTGGCCAGCAAAGGGCACAGCTAGAGACAGACCATGAAGGTCAGGGCTGGGGCCTGAGGTGACAGGTGAATCCCAGCAGCCGGCAGAGGCGCAGCAGGGCGGGGAGGTCATGGAAGCTGGGCCCCGGGACAGCAGGGGGCAGGGGTCACACGCAGATCAGAGCACAACGCTGCCATTCACTGAAATTTGTTCCCGATCCTATACACATCCTGATTTTAATTCCCAGAAAGTAACACATCGATACCCTGAACTTCTGGACACGACTCCCCTCCCCTCGCTCCTCTGGCATTGCACGAGGCTGCCAGCTCCTTTGTTTGTTTGAATTTTTAATTTTTTCTATCCCTCTGTCTTGCTGTGAGGCTGGAGTAGGCAGTGACCCCCAGCTCCATGAAGATCCCACAGCTCCGCAAAGATGTGGGTCAGACTGCCAAGCCTCGGCTACGGGCCACGGCCCCGGGCCTCCGGCGGGGCTATGGGAGCAGCCCCGATGGCTAATGGGGACTGACTGGACCAGGCAGACAGGAGGCTTTATGGAGGATCTCCCCAGGATCAGGCCTCTCCCAAGACCTCTCGAGATGCCCAGGATCTGGGACGAACAGAGAACAGGGACAGTGGGAGCTGGGCCCCTCACCCGCACATGCCCCATCTCCCCTAGAAGCTGGGAGGATCCTCAGGGAGACTGTAGGAAAAGATACCAGCTGGTTTGGAAGAGAAACTCAATCGTCTTGCAAATGGAAATCAGAGTTCTCAGCCATGCATCTGTGTCGTGCTTTGGCCCTGGGAGGGCATCGGCTCTGTCCCCTCTGGGCTCCCTCTCTTGGTCGGTCTCTGCCTCGTGGCCTAGCTACTGCCAAATTCAGCAAAGGCCGGTACCACCTGACACCAAAGACACCCAAGAGGTTTTCCTTTTATGTTCAAGATCTGCTCGTGTAGAGACTCTGCCTTGACTAAGCAGGAGGAGGAAAGAGCCTCTTCCGCTTGGTGTCCACATGACTCTGAAGGCTACCGACTCCTCGGACTTCTACGAATATCATCTATCGTTATCCCCGAGGCAGCTTTCTTTTCCCTGGAGCCTATAGAACCAATGCCCTGGACAGCACTCCCTAGGCCACGGCACCAAGTTCAGCGCCTGGTGTAATAAACATGAGATACCCGTGGTGAGCTGGGGATGGCCCCTGATCGGGAAAGGACACTGAAAGGAACAGCTCGGTGCCTGTCCCAGCCTGGGGCTCCCTCACCTCGGCACTGCTGACACTCGGGGCTGGATCACTCTCTGTTGGGGGCCTGTCCTATGCCCTGCAGGATGGTTAGCCAGTCCCTGGGCTCCACCCATGAGATGCTGGTACCACCCCCGTCCCCAGCTGTGACAGCCAAACTTGTCTCCAGACCAGACACTGCCAGATGTCCCCTGGGGGCAAAATCGTCTCTGGATGGGAACCGCTGTCTAGATGAGTCGTGTGTGTGTGTGTGTGTGTGTGTGTGTATGCACGCGCACGTGTGCACGCGCACACGCAGGACAGAAAGGCCAGGAGAATGGGTGGGTGGGGTATGGAGAACAGGGGAGTTGTACTCACGCCAATGAAGGGGATAAACTTCTGATACGAGTCTTCATCAGGGCTGTTGGGAGAGACAGGAAAGCTTTACAGTTGGGGGGTGAGACTTCGTGGAGAGATGGGGACACAAGCTTTCCATGTTTTACTGTGGCTTTAAGGGAGTCCAGACACTACACATCTTCCCATGGCGCCTCAGGATGGCGCGAGGAGCCACCAAATGGAGGCAAAAGCTCCGATTCTGCACACTCTACCACTGCTCCCGTGTCTGTACTGAGGGGCGCCCACACGGGTGGGGAGGCCCAGGCAAGGAAGGAAACGCCTTGGGGGGAGGCAGCAAAAAACACTCTCGTATCCTCTTGAGTTCTTACCACGGGAAATGGGGTGGGGAGAAGGAAAGTATGGAAAAGCAAAGGAGACCTAAGATTTATCTAGCCCACCCAACCTGTTTTTAAGAAACCCCTCGGTCAACTTACAACTTGTGCCTGCAGGTCAGCATGGCTTCCGCCACGGGCAGCTGGTGTGTCACGCCCGCGCCGCTGACGTACTGCATCACCCGCCCGACCACGTCCAGGTGCTCTGCAGAGAAGCCAAGAGACAAACGCCGACATTTCAGCAGGTGAGCCCGAAAACCCTCTCCGAGAGCCCCCTTCCTGAGTCCCACCAGAAGACCCCAGCAGTTGAGGCAGAGAAAGGGCTCTAAAGACCCGCTGGCTTGAACCTAAGGAATCACGGAGCAAAGAGCCGTCCTCCCATCCGATCTGTGTGCTGTCCTCCCCAGCCTACCCCTCGCAGGCTCGGCTCGCCTCCGCCTCCGTCTCTGCTTGCAGCAACCTTGGAACCACTGCAGCAGCCTGCCCTCCCCATCCAACGTCTGCCCGGCCCTCCCTGCAAGGCCTGTGGGAGCACTGACCACCTCCCGGCCCCGCCGAGCCCAAGCTCGCGCGCCCATCCCTGCCACCTCTCCTCTGTCTTTCAGGAGCGTTATTCATATTCCCTGCCACCCTCACAGCCCTCATTTCCAGCTGTGCAGAGCAAATGGCAGACTAAACACATCCAGAGTGGAAGGGCTGCGCTTAATAGGCCTCCTTTTAATAAGTACTGAAAAAGATGAACACGCCCCAGGGAGGGGAAGCAGCCCGCCCCTTGCCCCTGGCTCTCCGGAAATCAGGCCGCATTCTGTCTTGGTCCCTTACTAGGGGGCCGTTACCTGACACCGGGGGCTCTGAGCGGTTGAACAGATCTCTCCAGCCAGGATCAAGGAAGGTACTGCTATACCTACTGTCGACGGAGCCCAAGTACTTGGCCACCGGGTGAGAACCTGGTAGGTGGAAACCAGACAAGGAGAGCTGGTGAGGGGGTGAATGATGGCCCAGCCTTCGGTCTCCCTGCCCGTCACTTCCCGGGACCCAGCGCCACCACCCCGCTTCAGGAGTGGGCCCTGCTGAGCCTCTACCGAGGGGAATGATGAGAAAGCGCATGTAGCCCAGCCAGTCGGAGGTCTTGCTGGCCAGCGACTTGACGAAGAAGCGGAGGATGGAGCTCAGGTAGCTCTGGCCGCCCACCGCTGCCACCTTCACCGGCCTCGGCATGGAGGAGTTGCAGTTGCAGCTGGGAAGCAAGGGGAGCGGCACGGCCAGGTCAGGTGGGCCTGCTTCCTGCTCAGAGGAAGGCCCCAAGCTCAGACTTCACTTGATCTCAACAGCCCACGGGAAAAAGCAAACCAATAAACAAAATAATACAGGGAGAGGCAATAAACCACAGCGCTTTTGCAAACAGAGAGAAACCCAGGATCAGAGAGGACAGGGAACTGTCTAGAAGGAATGCAGAACTGGCTGAGGCTCACGGGGAGACAACTCAGCAGCGCCCTGGGGTTGGCGGTGGGCATGAGCCCAGACACCCGGGAACGCCCGCAGCTCTTTCCCACGGAGGGAAGGCCCCGACTCTGGGGAGTCGGAGGGACGGGAGTAAAAGGTCTTGTAAAACCCTGGGCTCTCTCTGCCCGGCCTTCTTTGTCATGGGCTTAAGAAGAGGACGAGGCAACTCAAGGTGTGGCAGGGGGCCAGGCGGGGAGGCAGGCGGGCAGGAAGGTGACATTTTCATCCCAACCCTCTGGGGCCAGCAGGGGCATCAGAACACCGCGGTCTGACGCTGCCTAACCAGGTACCAATTACGAATTCTTGGTCTGATAAGGCCAGGAGGTCCTCTCACTGCTTAGAAATCAGGGTGGGAGGATGAGGTCAGAGGGAACCCCAAAGGGCAGGAGAAGAGCCGAGCCCTTACTAGCGCTGGATACGGGTGAGCAGGGCGGACAGCACGGCCTGGACCTCCACCGTGGAGCACGTGCACACGACGGGCTTCCGCTGGTCCTGGAGCAGCTCTGCCACGTACTGTGTGGGGTGGGGGAGGGAAAGGAGCAGGGACACAGGTGAGGCCACGCAGCAGGGGCACTGCCTCCCCACAGGCCAAGAGGGCAGCGAGGCCCAGACCGAGCTGCAGGGCCCCAGCCTCTGTCGTTCAGATCACAGCCGGGCAAAGGTCAGGCTTCTGGCAGCCAGCGAGGAGAAGGTGGGGCCGGACCCCACGTAGATGGGCTCATGCGAAAATGTGGGAAGACCTAGGGCACGTTAGATTCTAACGCAGCCTCTGTCGCCCACATGCTAGGTGGCCCCGGGATCTAACCGGGTGGACGACGGGAGTGGGAGGGACAGGGGCTGCTGTTGCTCTGCCCCTGCCGAGCGGACTTCGTGGAAACCAGGGCGCCTCTGGCGTCTTACAGCACTTGGTGCTCCTCGAGGCACCTCCTTTCCGGTATGCTGACTGAGACGCAGGGCCAGGGAGCAGGCATGACAGGTGACAGTGCTGTTTTTTTAAAGCTGAGGAAACCGAGGTACAGAAAATTGGTGATTTAAGCCCCGATGACGGGACTGGGACTAGAGTCCAGAACTGTGGGCTAAGTTCGGGGCAGGGGGGCCTGAGAAAGGGGGGTGATTTCCTATTTCCCCACACCTTGCCTTCCAAATCTGTCTCTCGCTCCCCAGAATCTCTCCTCCACAGCCCTGCGACCTTCGATGCTTTACCTGGCCCTGCCAATCAGCGGTGCTCACAAGGATTACGTTTTCTGGGAGGGCTGCATCCGACACCAGGATCTGATTCAGTTGGTCATATACCACCTTTCTTGGAATCTACAAGGACAAAAGTGTCTGTTGGGCAGTCCCCAGGGAGCTTGAGCGGCGGGGTGGGGTGGTGGCTGAGAATTCCTGGGGCAGGGGTGTTCAGAGAACAGCTACCAGGGACTTGTGCGGCAGACCCGGTATCCCACCGGCCAGAGCGTAAGGGGAAGGAGGGGGATCAAGAACAAGCAAAGCAAGGCCTCAGAACACAGGCTGGTGTGCCAGGAGCACAGCTGGCCGTCCTGCCAGAGCAGGAAGGACCCCGAAGGGTAATGAAGCAGGGCAGCAGGAGAGGAGGAGGAAGACGAAAGCAAGCAGGCGCTCACAGGATGGAAAACGAGGGCAACGCCGGGGAGAGAACTAATGAGAGCAGCAAGGAGGCTGTGTGGGGAGCGCCCCCGGCACAGGGAACAAAGGTATTTCAGGAACAGTGATTAACAAGAAGGACAATACCTCGCCCCAGGCACCGGGCTATTCTAGTCCCGGCTTCATTTTCAGCTATAAGAGCGTCAGCTCAGGAAGCCACATGGACACAAACTTCCCTTCCAATGATAGGTATCAGGGAAACGAACAGGCCTGCTGTTGACCGCAGGAGAGCAGGAGGTCTGTCGGGGAAGAATCCTTCCCCCAGAGACTGACCTTCAGAGGCAACAGGACTCCGAGGGCCAGTTCCTTCTGCACCTGCCCCAGCCACTCTTAGGTCTTTCAATCAAAACATTTTTTTTTTTTTTGGCGGTACACGGGCCTCTCACTGCCGGGGCCTCTCCCTCTGCGGAGCACAGGCTCTGGATGAGCAGGCTCAACGGCCATAGCTCACGGGCCCAGCCGCTCCGCGGCATGTGGGATCTTCCCGGACTGGGGCACGAACCCGCGTCCCCTGCATCGGCAGGCGGACTCTCAACCACTGCGCCACCAGGGAAGCCCGCAATCAAAACATTTTAATACTGTTGACGTGCCAGCTTGAAACCACTCTAATTGGCCCACAGCAGCACTAAGGGTATCAGAGCTCAGAGCAGACGTCCCGTGAGAGCCGATGGCTGCTGTCCCTAGAACCACTGTCCCCGCACAGTCTCCACTAAGGTCTGATGGGGGCAGAACGAGCCAGAGTCTCCTGCTCCGTCCCCGGCTCCCCACCAATTCCTCAGCAGTAGCAAATAACAAGCATGCTAGACTTCCCCCTTTAGGTCTGTCTTCAAGACTTTATTCAGAGTCGTTCAAAGTACTCCCCGCTCCTCTTCACCCAACCGCCCGAGGAGACCACGGAACAGAGACCAAGGTCCAGGGGCGCCCGACAGGCCGGGGTACCTGCGTGCTGTGGCCCAGGTCTGGGGACCGCTCGCTGTCGGAGCTGTTGGTTCTCTCGCTCAGGGGCTTGGAGAGCTGCCGCTCCTTCAGGGGAGTGCCCCTCTTCTGCCGGGGGGTGTGCACCCCATCCACTTTGCTGCCACAGACGTGGAAGGAGGCGGTTAAACAGCCCCTGACCCAGAGCCATGGCCTGCCCCCTCTTCCTGAAGCCCCTCCTGCCGGGCTTCCCTCATTCTACCCGACGCTTCAGGAGCTTCTCCCAACCCTGAGTACCTGGGAGAGGCGGAGCCCTGGAGGTCCGTTTTACTGGACTTCATCGGAGTTTTGACTTTCTCTGGCACAACCAGACTTGCGCTCACGTCTCCAAACATGTCCTGGTCAGTGATTTCCTGCCACGGAGGAAAGGAAGCAGTGAGGGTTACTTCCCCTCGGTGACCACGGGAGCCTCGTGGTTCCTGCCAGGGCCCATGACCGTCACGAGAAAGTCAGTCCCTTGCTCTCTTTTCCGGGAAGCACAGGGTTCTACAACTCCTACCCCACCCGACGAGGACACCGTGACTGTTTAATTTAGCTGAGTGCACCCGCTGTACCGGGCACCATCTCCTGCTATTCAATCTGCACCCTACATTTATGAACTGACAGCCCACAAACCTGGGCTGATGATCTAGCTTCTCTAGGTGGGAAGGAGAGTGTTTCACTCAGGAAGTGACATGACTGGAACTTCATTTAAAAAATAAAAATTTATTTATTTATTTATGGCTGCGTTGGGTCTTCGCTGCTGCGTGCGGGCTTTCTCTAGTTGCAGCGAGCGGGGGCTACTCCTCGTTGCGGTGCGCGGGCTTCTCATTGCAGTGGCTTCTCTTGTTGCGGAGCACGGGCTCTAGGCGCGCGGGCTTCAGTAGTTGTGGCTTGCGGGCTGTAGAGCGCAGGCGCAGTAGTTGTGGCACACGGGGCTTAGTTGCTCCGCGGCATGTGGGATCTTCCCGGACCGGGGCTCGAACCTGTGTCCCTTGCATTGGCAGGAGGATTCTCAACCACTGCGCCACCAGGGAAGCCCCTGGAACTTCATTTTGAAACGACCGCTGTGCAGTATGGGCCAAAGTGGAAGATGGGTTACTCGGATTACGGGTGAACTACAGTAATGTCGAATCCAACCTAAGGCTTTGTCAGACACCAGATCCTTAAAGCAGCATTATTTACTATAGGAAACATAAGCCTGAAACAATTCCTCCTCGGACTCCATTCAGCTAGCAGCTCCCACCGTAAGGCGGATGTGCAGCACACCCCCAGATGGTATTCGGTCAAGTTCTCTGTTCCCTCCCATCTGCTGGGCCCGGCCTCCAGTCCCACCGGCTGAACTGTGGCAGAACCTGCGGGCCCAGCTCAGACGCCCTCCCCCCAGGTGAATGGCTCTGTCCTTCCCGGGCCCCACAGAGCCTCTGCGCCAGGTGTGCCCCGGCCGGCTTTCCTCCCGGAGGTGGATCCATGGTGTTCTCATTTTTGCACCTTCAGTGCTCAACACGTGTATGTGTGTGGAATTTCAGCCTGTGTGTAATTAAATTGGGCACCCCAGCTGATCCATCCCATGCGCCCCTGAGCAGCTCCAACATCTCTTAGCGGAAGGAGCTGACTAGTAATCACTTGGAGACTTAATGCTGTGGGCTGTCTGGCCATTGTAAAAGCAACCTGGAGGAAGGGATGGTTTTTCGGGGGAAGATACTGGTCATCGTATCTGAGAAGTAAATGAGGGTGACAGATAGTGAGAAATGATCTGAATTAGCACTTGATCAGATCTAACTAAAGGGCAGAATGGGGACATTTCTAGTTTGCTAGTTTGGGGAACAGCATTATACTCCACGGGTAAGGATTCTGGGAGGAAGGGCACGCAGGACATTCACAAGTCCACAGAGTCAAGCCAAAGTTTCAGGGTGGTCATCAGGATCTTTTTGCCTTTGTTTCTAAAGGTACCAAAGACTATTTTAAACAGCTGAAACAGGAGCCCGAACCATACATACCAGAGTGTCTGTTTCAGTCAAGCTGTCATCTTGATTTTTAATCCAAGCAGATTTGACTTTTTCTAAAGCAGCCAATTCCATCTGCAAAAATTATAATAATTAGTCATCATCAATCCAAATAACCACCACTCTAACCTGTTTTCTAGGTCCCTTGGAAGCTTAAAATACTTTCACTTAATCTGAAGACCTCATAAAATCTTTGGGACTTTCATCTTACTAGGAGCATATTTTTGTGAAAACTGAGCTTTGGAAAGGTCAGTTATTTTGCGATCATTAAATTAATAACACAGCAAGATGCGGAACCCAGAAATTCTGACTCTCACAAGATGTCACCAGGAAAGAGAAGCTCAACGTTCAGATGGCATGGCTGTGGGATCTGTCAGTCTTAACCCTGGATTCGGTAAACACCCTTGCCCAGGAGGGGCACACAGGGCCTCTTCTGCTGTCAGAGTTGCTAAGAAGAAAGGGGAATCTCAGAGTTCACGTCTTTGATTTCGAGACTAAAGACATCCATGGTAGCCAAATGCTTTTTGCTTGGCAGAAACATCTGGAAAACCCTCAAACAGAATATACTAAGCCATTTAGGTGTGAAATAATTCTCCCTTTGTCCCCAACTTTTATTAGCATTTCTCATAAATATTAAAAATGTACTTTGCAAATACAGATACATAACCAGATTTTTCACACTTGCTAATGCTGTTTCTGGCTGTGCAGACACCAATGTCAAAATCATAAGCAGTTGCGGATTGTGGCTCTTAGCTATGGGGAAGGTCCTGGCCTCAGTGGATCTCTGGTTCTTGTGGGGAACCAGGGAATCAGAAAGGATCAAGGATATCCCACCTCCTCCCAATGACCCAAAGCCTTTTCTCTGAGTAAATAACAGAGTACAGAGAAATGGCCTAATAAGCTCAAGGGGCCACTCAGCAAACTAATGAACAAGGACCACAAAAGTAGGCCCATGTCATACGCTAAACCAGGGTTTCTCCACGTGGGCACCGCCGACATCTGGGGCGGGTCTTTCTTTGCTCAGGGGCATCTTGTGCAGGATTTGAGCTGCATCCCTGCCTCCACCCACTAGATGCCAGGAGCAGCCCCTTATCCCCTATCACCCCCGCTGTGAGAACCCAAAATGTCTCTAGTCCTCGCCAAATGTCCCTTGGGAGGCAAAATCACCCTTGGTTGAGGACCACTGCTCCGAGCCGTCTGCAAAACTAACCTAACACACTTTATCCAGACCCTGTGACCCCTGAGGGGGAGACGCTTTGCTCAGAGCCACGCACAGCAGGTTGCCTCCAGATTGCACCGCTAGCTCATTTACACATTGTCTGTATGAATAACCGATGATAACAGAGTCCACACTCCCAAAGAACTCTTCATCAGACTTAAGACTGAAGATGGTTTCACTCAGTTTGGGATCTCAGCATGACAAATGAATTAAACACGTTTTAAAGAGAAGGAACCGGGGCGATAACACCATCCTACTGGAAGGCTCTCAGACAGCAGCCCTGTGGTCCAGCCCTCCGACAGTAGAGCAGTGTTTCAAGGCACAGCGCTACGCTGAGATGTGCTGAGCGCTCTAAGGTGGTCTCGGGGTGGGGCACCTGCGGGCTGTGCACTGACTCTTCTGGATGTTTCAGTCAGTCCCACCGGGAGCAAACTCCCGATTCTCCCAGTTCTTCTTCCTGCTTCTATAAATATTTTAGGCTTTTCTCACCCCAGCAGTGCAGTAGCTGTGTTGCCTAACTGTGTGGCTCTGAGGCAGATGTGGCAGTGCAAGGCGCTGTGCCTGGGGGCGACGCTGGCTGCTGCTGCAGGGGGTGCACGTGCTTGTGTGTGTGTGCGTGCGCACGTGCGTCTGCACGCACGTGGAGCGGGCAGAGTGCGGTGGCGCTTTAGGCTCTCAATTTTACGAAGTACCTAGCACCATTAGTTACAGTGCTGTGGAATTAGCAACTTTTAACAGCAGGCAGTCCTGGCGGAAAGTCTCCATCTCTTGGCCGCCCCAGCTGAAGCGCTGTCGGGGCCTACTGTTATCAGCTCCAAGAACAAAATTATGTTGCTACTGTGTGCTCAAGTCTTGGGAAAACTCAACAGCTGTAATAATTTGTATCAGCAGAAACTCCTTCTGGTTCTAGTGATAAAACTGAATCCTCTGAAATTTGGGGAACAAAAAGGAAGGTTAAGAAAAATAAATGAATAACAATGCTAGGAAATCAGGGAAGAGAGGACAAAAGCTGGGCGGCATGTGCAGGCCTGCCTATGGATGCACCCTCCCCGTATGTTCTCCCTAATACGTTTAGAAGTTCTCTGTGTAAGAGCACAGCCTCGCTCTGTAGTTTCCAAAGTGTCTTTCATACTGAAGGATGCCAAAGTTCCACACCCACATCAAGACATATGGGGCTCTTCAAAATAGAAATATCACAGAGAACCAGCAAAGTCTGAAATCTGGCCCAGGGAACCAGAATTTGAAGAACTCACTAAAAAGACATCCAGAGTCTATCAGTTTCAGGAGTCCAGAACTGGAATGGCTCTCAGGGTCTATAGTAACAATGGCAAAGCAGCTTCCATTTACTGATGCTCCCCATGCCGTAAATCAATCCAACCTCCAATCAAGCGCCATGCTGGAGGCTTTAGCTGCATTTTTGCACTGGATCTTCACACTGCCTTGTAAGGCGTGTCCTTTTTACATGCAATTTGTAGATGAGGACACGAAGTCTGGGTAACTGCCCAGATCACACAGTCAGTGGAGTGATGGAGTCAAGATTCAAACCCAGAAGTCTGACTCCAGAGCGTGTGCTCTCAAACCAGCCCTACCCTGCCCCAAAGAAATGTCTGGCCTGAACAGGGATCCTTAGGCCATCACACTGTAAAGACTGATACTCCATTTACTTTTGAGCTAACTGGGCTCCTGGGCCAACACCTTTACTTCACAAATAAGGCACCTGAGGCCCAGAGCATCAAGGTGATTTTTCTCTTTAAATTTTGTAAGCCATGCAGCTGAGACTAAATGCAGAACCTACAAATTCTATCAACCCAGAAACAGCTTCATTAGTAGAGAGTAGTTTCTCTTACTGATTTAGTAACGATGATCCCTAAAATTTATTGAGCGGTCACCATATGTTAGGTGTCACGCTTAGCATTTCTGGGGCGTTAATCTCATTTAAAATTTGATTGCATTGTGTTACAGTAGGGCCCTTGTTCTGCATTCCTAGGACACCGTAAGACAGTCCTCCCCTGGCCAGGTCCCAGGTTTCTCTCTAGAAGAGTCATCCCTTATATTTATACTTGCTATGGAATCTGGCTCCAGGGACCAATGATCTGTCCACGTGGACAGGGATGCTTCAGCAGGGCCATCCAGCAGCCCCCTGTGAGAACGAGCAGCCCCAAGCCACATCCTGAGCAGAACTAGTCAGGTAAGGCCTCCTCAGCCCCAGATCATATGAACCTGGGCTGGAAAGGCTGAGAGTGCCCGGCCTGCAAGTGGCGGGCCTGAGGTTTCTCTGTGGAGGGATTCTCGGTGGGGGTTGCCATTTCCCATCCCACATTTACTCGCTAAGGCCACGTGGTGCCGCTGTTCTAGGGCCGGATCACCCTGCTGCGCCCTCAGCAGGGAGAGGGATTACGTGGACGACAGCGCCACCTGGTGGCAGCAGGCAGTCCATGAGCTGACGGTCCGCAGACACCTGGGACGGGTGGCAGGCCTTCCATAGACAGCGCTTTTCAGGGGATGGAGAGCCTCACAGGCCTCAGGTCATTTCCTCACAATTAATACCTACGCGCAGGGTGAGTTTTATATTCCCTCTGTTAAAGCGGCAAGGGCAGGAGGACTTAAAGGATTCAGTTTTTTTGATCTACAGAGAAGACACTGGGCTTTCAAAGCAAACCGAAAACCACTAAAATCAGGCACGTCATCCTGCCTTTGGTCATAAACAAGGGGGAGGGCAGCTTCCTAGGGCCCAAGGCGGGTACAGCATCAACCCGGGCCTCTGCCCCTGATCCACTGCTGGGGAGAGCCTTCCCAAATAGGGACAGAGCGTGGTCCTGGGGTGCTGCGGGGCTCTGGGGTGCTGCAGTAGACAGCTCCTTTCCCCTCTGGCTCGCCAGGCAAAATGGAAACCAGCCCACTGAGTTCTAAATTCTTCGAGGGCACTGCCCACTTTCTGAATAAAGCCCATGTAATTTCTCCTGAACAGACCTTGGGGCCTTCCTGCCCCTTTGCATCCGCCCTCTCCCCAGCCTGGATGCAGAATCGCCACCACTGGCCGGGTGCCACACTCCCAGCTACCGCATGACGGGCGTTGAGGGAGAGGTCTTGAGGCACTGCGTGTTCCGGGAGGGAAGGCGCCAGGTCATGGCGGGAACAGACCACAAAGAACACCCGCCTGGCCACAGCAATATCGTCAGAGCACTAAGAGCCCAGCAGGACTGAGATGACAACTGAGGCTGAAACAAGATGAGATGGCCCGTAGGTCCCAAATGAGCCAGGAGCACAGGGCCCAGTGTTAAGCCCTGACTCTCCCCTGGTCCCACTCCCGCACCCCACAGCCATTGGTCTTGCTCACAGGGCTGGTGGTGTCTTTGCCGAGGCTGCCCTTGCTGTTGAGGCTGCCAATCTCCGTCTGTGAGCTGGACTGCGACATCCCCTCAAAGAAGGGCCTGTGGCAAAGAAGCACAGCCAGGGTCAGTGGCCGCCAGGGCCCAGAACAGCAGCTCACGGACAGCCGGGCAGAGCTGGTGTTCAGGAAAGATCGACAGCCCGGGCTTCGAGGATGCCGGCGAGGAAGGACACAGCAGAGGCTGGACCAGTAGGGACCTGGACCGAAGGACTTCAGGGGAATCCTATCGGGGCTTTTGTCGGTTAGAGGCTAAAGCAGCGAGCTTTATCCAGATGGCAGGCAGTTCAGAAGGGGTGAGGAACCGAGATTCCCGGGTAATGGTGGCGGGGGGGTGAGGGAGGGGAGTCTAGGAGACTGCCATGGCCTAGAGAGACAGTGTGACAGAGGGGGTGCGGGCCTCACTTGAGCTTGGGCTTTGGCGTGCTAAGGATGCTCTCTGTCTCCTCCATCTCGGGACCACTGTCGCTGGGATTGTACATCTCCAGACTGTCATACAGCTCGTCCAAGTCTTCTTCCACTTCTCGTATCTGTTCTCGGGATACGTGTTCCAGCCCAAAGCCCACCTGTGGGAGAAAACAAAACCTTGGAGTCTGGGGTTACCCCTATTAACAACATGGCAGACGGGAAACTCCTTCCTCCTGGGCAGGCCCCACTGGCTTCCCTACCCAGTCCCCGTAAGGGACGTGCCATAGTTTCACGCTCATCAGGGTGGTCTTGGCGTGCTTCCTGTGATTTGATCCTGAGAGCAGGGACGTGGTGAGGCCACCGTCCCCGCTCAGAGCCTCCCGAGTGCTCGCCACTGGTGCCCGGCGTCAGGAAGAAGAGTGGGGCCCAGACGGTGCCTCTCCCGGGGAGCGGGTGCAGGGAAACCCAGCGCCTGGGGCCCTGGCGGCTCATGCCGGCCTCCCCTAGAGCCCGCAGGGGACAAATCTCCATCCCTGTCTCAGTCCACGGAGAAGAGAGCCCATGAAAACTGGCTCCAGGCCTGCCAGAGCCCGGGGAAGGCACTGCTTCTCTCAGCGGCCAGTTCCTGACGCCACGGAGGAGGCTCCCACCGTTCCCCGCGGGGCAGGAGGAAAAACTGAACAACAGCAACTGGATCTGTGCTGGACACCCCACACCTGAAAGCTGGGCAGAAGCATGTGCCCCTGCTTCGAATACCATGGAACCTTGGGTGCTACATGTAAATCTTTCCTTCTCTTTTCAAGTAGCGGAAAGCCCGCCTTTAGCTACCCCCTCACGTGGGGTTCCTGGAATCTTGACTCCAGATTGTGCCTGAGGAACGAGGGTGAAACTCTGGGAATTCTACTCACCATCCAGCTTGGGAGTAAGGGGTCGTACCTCGTCTGAAACTTTAAACCGCTTCAGGAGGGCCACAAACTTCTGTTTGATGTTAGGTTGCTGTAGGGACAAAGCCACAGTAGTCCTCAGCCAGCAGCCCAGTCAGCAGAGTGATCGAGGGCCGGCTTTGGTGAAGAACCGGGGCCACGCCCCCAGCCCAGTAACTGCCCATGGTCACCTCCCGCTCATCCCTTTCTCTAGAACTTCAGAACCACGGTGAGAGCCACCTGTATACACACAGGTTCCTCAAACTCGAGGTTTCCAAAACGGAGCTCACCCTCTGCGCTGTGCACTCCCCCTCCTGGTCACCCAGGCACCGAGGACTCACCGAATCGGAACCCGGAGTCTCCCCCGACCCCCAGCCCAGGGGTGCTGACTCCTACCCTCTTGTCCACCTGAAACCGCACCGCTTCCGTCCGGCCTCCTTCCTCGCCCCTCTCTGGGGCCACCAACCGCCCTCAACTAGCTCCTCCCACCCCACTTCCAGTCTCATTCCCTCCAGAGTCCACTGCGACTGTTCCACACGCAGATCTCACCTCGTCACTCCCCAGATGAAAGGCCTTCACTGGCCCCAGAGCCTCAAGAACTTCGGTGTCACCCTGTGTCTGCTGAAGGCTGGCTCTGCCTGACCCTGGCCTCACCCACCACCCAACTCCTCACACCCCACTTAGGTGGGAACTAACTGCTTACGACTTGGCACCCCTCTGGGCCATTTACATGGTAACTTCTGCCTTGACTAAACATGTCCCCAGATCTACTTGGCGATGTTCTATTTACTCTTAGAAAACCCATCTCCTGGCATCTTGCCCGCGAAGCTGTCCTGCTCAGAGCCGGTCACTTTCCCCTTAGGGCCATCGCTGCCCCTAACACAGAGCTCGTCTGACGCCTGCCCTATGGGGTTACGGTCACTGTGTAGATGTGTCTGTGTCACTGGACACTGTGAGCTCCCTGACGGCATGGACCGGGCCTTCCTTATCTCTGTATGTCCAACCCCAGGCACGGCGACTAGCTTGTGGCCCTCAGCACCTCCTGACTGGATGACAGACTCACCGCCTGGGGATGGGGGAGACTAACTCGTGGGTGAGACTGAGCTGGGCCTTCAAGAAAGGGCTGGGCTCCCCAAGATGGAAGGGCACCCACAGCAGAGGAGGAACGAGAGCCACAGCGACCGAGACGCAGAAGACGCTTCAGAGAACGCCGAGTCAATTAACACATCTAGGACAAAGTGCTCTTGGTAGGGAGAGAAGGATTCGTGTGCACGGGAGGCAGGAGTGAAAGGACAATTACTCTGGAAATCTGACTGGAAAGTGCCTGCAGTTAACACAAAAAATAAAAACACCTTTCGGGGAGTGGGTGTCAAAGGAGCACTGAGCTCTGGTTGTATAACCGGTGAAGCTACGGAGGCGACCACAGGAAGAGGCGATTTATATAGCTCCAGGGGGCACCTCTGGGAAGAAAACGGGGCCTCTTTGTGGTTACAGCACAGGAAAAAGAAAAACTTAGCAGGAGGAGCCACAACAGAGAGCGACCTCCAGCCTCTGTCATCATCAGAGCACAGGGTGGGTTGGAGGCCAGGATGGGCCTTACCCGGCCTAGGAGCGCCTATCGAGGATTAGAAGCCTGAGGACGATGAAACAGTTCAAACGCGCTCTAGTCATCATCCGGTGGGGGAAATCAAGGCCTCAGCCTTGAGGATTTATTATACGTTGAAGCCCAGGGATACCCAAGGGTGCGTGGAGGGAGGACAGCGTGTTTCACGGTGGACCAGGCTCAGATACAACATGTTCGGAAGGTCTGGCCTCCACTTATTTCACTCCTGAAGGTGACGGGAATCTCTGCTCTTGGGGTCCCTGGGCTGCTCTGCGCTAGAGAGAATCAGGATGCCTCTGGGGACACATGAAACTGTGAACTTCTCTTCCAAAAAGCTCCTGGCACTTCTGACTCCCCCTGGCACGGGAACCCCAGGAGAGGTCAAAGTTAACCTAGAAATTCAGGTATTAAGCATCTCAGTCCAGGACTCTAATTTCACCCAAAGTAGTGACTCCTGAGGAGATCGTGTGCAGGAGACACAATCTAAAGGCCTCTGGTCTCTAACGTTCTGGATCCATTAAGGCAGGCACTGTATCAAGCCCACAGTTCCAAGCACTAGCCTACTATTTCTGGGTAAGTTCAACAAATGATTCCAAACGGAGATGCTCCTAGAGAGGACTGGACTTATCTATGCGGTGGACGGTAGGAAACCCGAAGTAATCACCTGGAGAAGGGAGGGAGGGTGTCTGAGGGGTTCTGCTCCCCAAGGAAGCATCTGTTTCAAAGTCTACAACAAGGTTTCTCAACCTTTCTTCTATCCTAAGATAACCTGAAGAATATAACACGCTCCTATCAGGAATGCTGGTTCTCTGCAACAGTGATGCTTAATTAGCTGGTGGTGGAGGTGGAGGCACCGAGGGGTGTATCACAGCCTTGAGGGCGTGGCCCTGTGCAGGTGTTAAAAAGCCCCCCAGGAAGTCTGAATACACCACTCCCATCCTACCCCCGGATGGAAAAATCTCTGCTAAAACATTCCCCGGACCTTGGAGGCTCACCCTTGTGATGGCAGACGTTGAGGTTAGCTTCCTCCTGGTCTTCTTTACTTTCCGGAGATCCTCATCTTCATAGAACAGGTCCTAAGTGGGTAGGGGGATGGAATGAGGTTGGGAAGCCCCTAGGAGAGTCTGTAAGTGCTTCTCGGCCGCTTGACTGAGGGGCTGTGGAAAGTTACCTGCCCGTGTAGTGGGTCATCACTGCCTTCCTGTTCTGATGAGAAACTCTCCTCCTCTTCCTCAGAATAATTGTCAATATCAGGAGAGCGGTCTGGGAACAGACACCTTAATAAGATGACCTCGCAGGGGGAAGACCGGGTCTAAGAGGCTTTGGCTGGCTGGAATCATGCTCTCAAGTGAAAACGCGGCGGGGGTGGAGGAGAGGGCCCCGACCCCCTGTCATTTCCAGGGAGCTCTAAGCTCCTCTCTCCTAGGAGCGTGTTAGGCTCTCCTGGGATGGAGTCCAGGTGACGGGGGAGGGCTTCCCAGCACCGCACACGTCCTACCAGACAGCTTGGATTTGATCCCTTCATGGTCGATGGGCTGGCTGGACAGGGAGTAGATCTTTATTTCTGCCACCGGCACGGAGACATCCTTCACGTTGCTGTGCAGGCCGAGTACCAGGGCGCCTTCGTTCGGGTGCTGCATCACCTACGAGCACGGGGTGGCCACGGACACATCTCACTAAGGACAGTGCCGCACAGCAGCCCGTTTTCACAAATCCCAACGGACAGGCGAGCCACTGGGAGCGGCGTTCCGCTAACACATTTTCTTTTTCACTGTCTTCCAGATTCATGCCTACCGTTCTCCTATTGCCAGTCTCACTTTACCTTTCTTTTTTTTTTTTTCCTTCCTTTTTGGCCGTGCCACGCGGCTTGTGAGATCGTAGTTCCCCCACCAGGAACTGAACCAGGGCCCACGCAGTGAAAGCGCGGAGTCCCAACCACCGGAACGCCAGGGAAGTCCCCGGTCTCACTTTAAAACTACCTCCAGAAGTGTCAGCCACGGGTCAGGCCACGTGCTTAGAGATAAAAATCAAGGCCTGAGATGGAAAATGACTGCTAATCTCTAGGACTGCATTTTAGTTTATGCCTTTCACAGAGAAACTAGCTCTCAAGGCTGTGTGAGGCCGGCCTGCAGACCGTGGCCACCTGTACCAGGCCACCTGTGCCTGGCAGTAAGGGCTTGACACAGCTGGCAAAACGTGCCATCCACATACTTCACTCCCCCCAGGCCCTCTTTCTGATACAAAACGTGAAGAGGACAGAAAGATGGGCTGGGACTATCTCACCTTTTACTATGGCCACAAAATTTTTCTTACTTAATGTTCTGAAATACATTTAAAATTGATTTGTGGCCCCTTTCCTCTTCCCCTTGGTCAGGGCTGAGAAGATTCACCAGGCATACAGGGAAGCCGCACAAATGAGCAAACATACTGAGAAGGGAATTAAAAACACGAAAAGGAGAAAGGCTAGAGGAACCCCCAAAGGTGCTGATTGGAACTGACTGGAATGTGAGCTCATGATCAGATAGATACAGATGTGGAAATAGATATGTGTATGTATATACACGTGCATATGCATATGTATACATGTATTTCCTAGCTCCGTCTGCTGAGAGGGAGGAGAAAGCAATGATACTCCAGTTGGGAAAACGAGCACCTCTAGCATCCAGATCTTGGTTTCTAAATACCATTCTCCACTAAAAGGAACCAGGGCTCTTTGGAGGATCAGTTCATTCTGAGGCTGGGTCAGGGAAAGTACATGATGAGCCTGTAATATTTTGTACCAGAAAGTAAAGAAGCATGTAAAGAACGATGAGGCATATAAAAAAGGATATAGGAATCAGCTTGAAGGGGCTCTTACTGGCCAAATTCGAGATAATTTGAGCATCAAAATAAATAATGATAGTAGCAGACTAAACCCCACTGAATTAAACAGGAATCCACAGATCCATAACTGATACAAAGAAATGAATCAATCAGTAAATGGGGAAGAAGGGAAAGCTGTATCTTACAGCAGATGGCCAACTAATTAATAGAGAAGGAATGGTGGGATTGGAAATTCACTGCCTGGCAAACGTCAAAGTAATGACTGATTCCGGCAAGAATCGTTAATAGAGGCTAAAACTACTTGGTGAAGATATGAGGGGATAAGAGACTGTTATATAGTCTCAAAATATCTCTTCCCTATAAAATGTTTTTTTTTCATTGGTAAGAACAAAATGTGTTATTAATAACTTTATACTGGAAATCCTGGCACACACCATCTTAAATTAACCAAGCGATAAGAGTTAGCCTCACCAGTAACGGAACAAATCAACACAGAGTGCTTCCTGCATTACTGCTTGCGGTAATCCTGCCAAAAACGCAGAAGCTGAATGTAAATCTTCAGAAAACATCAGACAAATCTGAACTGAGGCACATTCAATAAAGAGCCTGTACTCTTAAAAAATGTCAAGGGCATGAAAGACAAAATCCAAGGGACTGCAGGTCGAGGGAGACTAATGAGACAAGAGCTAAGTGCAGCCCTAATCCCAGATGAAACCCTGGGCCTGCAGAGGACATCCCCGAGTCGCTTGGCATGACCTGGGTGGGGACTGCGGGTTAGATGGCAACTCTATGTCGGTGCTAATGTCCTGATCTTCATGGTAGACACAGTGCGTATTAACTATGTGTGATGGGGCACCAGCTTACTTTCGGTGGTTCAGAAAAGAAAACAACATGCATAACGTGTATGTAGGAGAGAATAATAAGGCAGCTGTGTTAACACTGAAGAATCTGGGTGAAGGGTAGATGGGAGTTCTTTATACTATTCTTACAACTTTTCTCTAAGTTTGACATTTTTTTAAAGGTTAAAGAAAAAACTTTTCATGAGGGAGAAAGTTCTCGATAAAAAGAAGTGCGTCCTGAATTTCCAATAAAAGAATTAATTTGTAACACAGAATAAAAGACCCAAACAGCAGGCTGGGAAAATCACTGGCTGGGCCGGTGTCTCTCGTAGGCTCTGAAAGGCTGACTGTCCAGAGGCCGCCCTCTCTCACCTCTGCCATGTTGATGAGCCCCACGGCCAGGGTCTTATAGCCCAGGATGGTCCGGTTCTTGTAACGCTTTCTCCTCTGCAACATGATCTGCAGCTTGTTGGCATCTCGCTTCAAAAAATGAGGGTACTGCCGAGCACAAAACAGAGCCGAGCACAGTTAATCAGCAACTGGGTCCTCGGTGGGTCTTGGTGCTGCGAGAGGACGTGCCACCTTCCTGTGCTTCACTGGCTCCCAGCTGCACGAGGGGGGGATAGGGGCGAGGGGAGCGCCTGGTTTCCACTCCGCAGCGGGGTGGTCCACACACGCTCAGAGAACAGCCTCCTCCCTTGCCAGATAATCAGGTGTCCGTGCACTGCAACCTGGGGTACTGGCGTTAGGCGGAGAGACAGACAGACTGGGACAGATAAGGAGGAGAAGGGAAGGGACGGAGGTCGCAGTATGCGGGCAAAACAAGACTGTAGCATCTGCCTCTGCTGGGGGGCATGGCGTGGATTACTAAGGAGAGGAGATGGGGCCGAGTGTGGTGCGATGGTGGGGTTAACAGCTCTGTCTGAGGAAAAGGGGAAGAAGAATGAGAGGCAAAGCATTACGTACAGGATGGATAAACAACAAGGTCCCACTGTAGAGCACAGGGAACTATATATTCAATAGCCTGTGATAAACCGCGATGGAAAAGAATACGAAAAAGAATGTATACACACACACATATGTATATGTACAACTGAATCATTTTGCTGTACAGGAGAAATTAACACATTTTATTTTATTTTTTAGTGCTTTTCATTCATTTATTTACTTCACATCTTTATTGGAGTATAAATGCTTTACAATGTTGTGTTAGTTTCTGCTGTACAACAAAGTAAATCAGCTATACGTATACATATATCCCCATATCCCCTCCCTCTTGAGCCTCCCTCCCACCCTCCCTATCCCACCCCTCTAGGTCATCACAAAGCATTGAGCTGATCTCCTTGTGCTATGCAGCAGCTCGACACAACATTTTAAATCAACTATACTGCAATTAAAAAAAAAAAAAAAGAAAGAACTATTTGTGGTGTACTTTTCAGCAGCCCATCTGGGTCTCGGTGCCCTTGCTGTGGCTGTCTGGGTGATTGCTCTGGTCCTCCAGGCTGGCCACAGAAGCTCTAGGTGACTTTAAATCATTGGGCTATGGCTGTTCTCGGATAAAACAGTCTCCAGATTAGAGGACTGCTCGGGATTGGGCTGGACATGGCATATTAATGACCTAAGACTGAGCAGGTTCTCACCTGGAGGGAGAAGGTTAACTGGAGCTCTGTTTCCACCAATCCACTGGCTGGAAGGATGATCTCGTTGGAGCGAAGAATCCTTTTTGAACCCTGAAACCAAGAAAAAATAGGTCAAAGCTGTATCACCAAAAATCAGACCCAAAGAAATACTGTTTGCAAACAACATCTAAACTCTACAAAGGTTCTTACCAGTTCAAGTATTCCACCAGTCTTTTTGTTGTACACGATCAAAATCAAGCCACTACCATAGATATGATTTCACATGTATTACGCTGTCCGTTTGCAAAGGGTTTTCACATGAAAATGATTTGTTATTGCATCTGAGTTCTCTTCTCCCACCGCTCCTGAGGGAGAGGCAGTGGTGTTGCACCCCAAGCCGTGGCAGTTCTCCCCATGGCACCTCAGCCGCCCTCCTCCCGTCTAACTGACACTTCGGCCACACTGTCCTGTCTCTGGGCATTTCCACATGCTGTTTTCTCTTCTTGGATATTCTTCCATGCTTCTGTACACAGCTAACCAACTCACCTTCCCAGTCTCAGCTTTGATATAATTTTTTTCCAGGAACTCTTCCTTTTAGTGCGGCTCCCCCCGCCCCCACTTCCCCTGCCGTGCCCCTCAGCACCCCTGCTCCGCCAAACCTAACGCTGGGTTAAACACCATAGTGTTTTTAGCTCTTAAAAATAAAGTTGGGGGGCCTCCCTGGTGGCGCAGTGGTTGGGAGTCCGCCTGCCGGTGCAGGGGATGCGGGTTCGTGCCCCGGTCTGGGAGGATCCCACGTGCCGCGTAGCGGCTAGGCCCGTGAGCCGCGCAGCGGCTGGGCCCGTGAGCCATGGCCGCTGAGCTTGCGTGTCCGGCAACGGGAGGGGCCACGACAGTGGGAGGCCCACATATCGCAAAAAATAAATAAATAAATAAATAAAGTTGGGCTAAACTGTTCCTCAATGTAAAAAGAGATCAGCAGGAGAGCCTGAGGAATGCCAGTATATTTATAAAAATTACTTTAGGGCTTCCCTGGTGGCGCAGTGGTTGAGAGTCCGCCTGCCGATGCAGGGGACACGGGTTCGTGACCCGGGCCGGGAGGATCCCACATTCCGCGGAGCGGCTGGGCCCGTGAGCTATGGCCGCTGGGCCTGCGCGTCCGGAGCCTGTGCTCCGCAACGGGAGGGGCCACAACAGTGAGAGGCCCGCGTACCGAAAAAAAAAAAAAATTACTTAAAAAAAATTTGAGTTTAATTTAACACAGTGAAGTGCCCCGATCTCCAGTATACAGATCGATGAGTTAGTAAATGTATATACCCGTGTAACCCACATCTCTATCAAGATGTAGAGCATTGTTATTACTCTGGAAAAATCCCTTGTGATGCCTCCCAGTCAGTCCTGCAGTCCTGTCTCAGAGGAAAGCACTGTTCTGAGTTCTTTCACAATAGGTCAGTTTTTCCTGTTCTAAAATTCCATATAAATGGAATCATACAGTGTGTACTATTCTGGTCGGGCTTCTTTTGCCCAACATTTATAATGTGTCTGAGGTTCATACAGGCTGTTGAGTGTATCGAAAGCTTGTTCCTTTTTACTGCTGAGCAGAATTCTGTCCCATGAATGTACACATGTGATTTCCGTTCTCCTGTCGCTGAACACTTCACATTTGGGGTGTTTCTGGTTTGGGACCATTATGGTTAAAGCTGCCATTCTTGTACAAGTCATCCACACAAGTGGATGTGTCTTCTTTTTCTTGGGCCGACACCTAGGAGAGGAATGGCTGGGTCTTAGGGTAGACACATATGTAGCTTCATGAGAAACCGCCAGACTGATTTCCAAAGTGTTAGTACCACTTTCCACCTGCAGCTGCATCCGGAGTGGTCTGTCCTAGACGTGTGGATTCTACTGGCCACGTGCAGAGAGGTCCATCACTGTGGCTGCAATTTGCATCTCCCTGAGGACTCAGCTCACACAGAGCCTTCTCAGCTGTTTACTGGTCAGCTGTAAATCTCCATTTATGACGTGACTGATCAAACTTCTTTGTTTTGTTTATCTTGTTATTCGGGCGTAAGTTTTTTATTTATGTAAGAAATTGTCAGGTATATGCACCATAAATATTTTCTTTTCTTTTTTTTTTTTTTAGATTATTATTATTATTATTATTTTTTTTAACATCTTTATTGGGGTATAATTGCTTTACAATGGTGTGTTAGTTTCTGCTTTATAACAGAGTGAGTCAGTTATACATATATATACGTTCCCATATCTCTTCCCTCTTTGTCTCCCTCCCTCCCACCCTCCCTATCCCACCCCTCCAGACAGCCACAAAGAACCGAGCCGGTTTCCCTGTGCCATGCGGCTGCTTCCCACTGGCTATCTACCTTACGTTTGTTAGTATATATATGTCCATGTCTCTCTCTCGCCCTAACACACCTCACCCTTCCCCCTCCCCATATCCTCAAGTCTGTTCTCCAGTAGGTCTCTGTCTTTATTCCTGTTTTACCCCTAGGTTCTTCATAACATTTTTTTTTCTTAAATTCCATATATATGTGTTAGCATACGGTATTTGTCCTTCTCTTTCTGACTTACTTCACTCTGTATGACAGACTCTAGATCTATCCACCTCATTACAAATAGCTCAATTTCGTCGGACTCTCAACCACTGCACCACCAGGGAAGCCCCTGAAGTATTTAATTTTGATCTGGTCAACTTTATTATTATTTTTTTCCTTTATGGTTAATGTATTCTGGGTCTTAGCTAAGAAATCTTTGCCTACTCCAAGTAATGAAGTTATTCTGCTATATTAGAGTAGATATTCCACTTTGTTTTTCTTTAGGAAAAAAATTTAGTTTTAACTTTTAGGTTTCTTATCCATTTCTAATTTTTGCTTTTATAAAATACAGATTTTGTATAATGCAGGAAGGAAAATCTCCTAAATGTAGTATTTCACAATGCTTTTAAAATTAGAATAGCATTATATTATGCCAATTAAAAATAATAAAGGATGCTCTGCCTCATGCGTTAGACAATGCTTTCTGTAACCTCTATTACAAACAGGAGTCTTGGCAAAGTTTTCACCTGAATTTATATAGGTAGGCTCTTAGGATTTAAGAAGTCTCTGGACAATGAATCTCAGAAATGCTGAGAATCCAAAATGTGGTTTATATATAGCAGTGGTTTTCAACCAGGGGTAGGAGACATTTGGCAAAATTTGAGACATTTTTGATTGTTACAGCTGGGGTATGTGCGTGCGTGCGTGATATTTCTAGACCGTAGAGGCCAGGGCTGCTGCCGACCGGTCTACGAGGCACAGCACAGTCCCACAACACTGCTGAGAAACCCTGCACAGCTGAAACCTGCTCAGCCCTGAAGACACTGCTTCCTGGGCTGACTGCTGGGCTTGGGGGTGGGGCAGGGTCCTCCTTGTTCCTTGTCAGCAGCTCCAGAACATCCTCCCTTCCACCTCCCCCAAACTCCCTCTTTGAGTGGATGCCCCTAGTCTAGCCTCTCTTCCTGGCTGTGGCTCTTGTCTGTACCTGCCAGCATCCCTGCTCATTTCTTGACTTTAGCTCCTCATGCACTGTTCTTTCCCCAGCACTACTCCTGCCGTAACTCTTCATGATTTCTTTCTTTTTTTTTAATGATAATACAACTTACTGATGAAAGCATCCTTGTCTAAATTTCTTTATTTCTTTATATTTTGGCTGCATTGGGTCTTCGTTGCTGCGCGTGGGCTTTCTCTAGTTGTGGTGAGGGGGGGCTACTCTTCGTTGCGGTGCGCAGGCTTCTCATTGCGGTGGCTTCTCTTGTTGCAGAGCACGGGTTCTATGCACGTGGGCTTCAGTAGCTGTGGTACGTGGGCTCAGTAGTTGTGGCTCGCGGGCTCTAGAGCGCAGGCTCAGTAGTTGTGGCGCACGGGCTTAGTTGCTCCGTGGCATGGGGGCTTTTCCCGGACCAGGGCTCGAACCCGTGTCTCCTGCATTGGCAGGGGGGTTCTTAACCACTGCGCCACCAGGGAAGTCCCTCTTCATGATTTCGACACGTGCGCTTTCCAATGTCCTGGACCCTAAACCCTGTGGTTTCCCTCTCCCAGTGGTCTCGTCCTCACCCTTGTCTAAGCCCCTCACCCACATGGTCACACTCTGGGCCTTATGGCTGCCGACAATGACGAACAAAGCCTCATCTCAGTGTCATGCACCCCACTCTCTGATCTCCACTTCCCAACTTTCCAGCTCACTCTCACTTGTTTGTCAACAACAATAATCCCTTGAACCCACCAGGCCTATGATCCACTGATCCCCCCACCATGTTTCACTCCTCTGCATGCCCGCTGTCCCCTCTTTCCTCCTCACTTGGCTTAAATGCCCCCGTCAGTCTGGACGAGCGGTCCCCGCACACGCTCTAGCGCCTCTGCCCGCTGCTGTCCTCTGCGCTCACTTGGTCCATTACAACCCTGTACAAATCCAGCTGCCCCTGCTGTGGAGAGAATCATCCAATCTGCTAACTGTTCTGACTTTGACTTTATGACCCCAAAAACGTGGTGGGCCTGCAGAGCTGCCCGGCAATCACTGCATTTTCCCCAGTCCGGGCACCTGCCCCTTCACTCCACGAGATGACCTCTCGTTCTTTTGCACCCCGCAACGCCTCCTCACCCCTTCCCTCACTCTAAGCGAATAACCTTGATTCCTACCTTGCCGAGAAAATGGAAGCGATAGGAAAAGAACGCCCACCACACTTAGCTCCTTGCCCAGTCTGTATGCCCACAGCTTCCTCCCCTCCAGTTACACGGATGGGCTCCCGGCCCCCACCCCATGTCAGCCGCTCCATCCCTCCATCCCTGCTCACAGACTCAGGGAGGCTCTTCTAACCATTCTCTCCTCTCCTATACAATCAACTTCCGTCTCTCTTCTGGATCATTTCCATTAGCAAAACAGGTTAATGTTTTTTCTCTCATTAAAAAAAATATCCCCTCTTGTCTCCCTACGTGCTCTGCCGGCTGCCACCCCACATCTCATCACCCGTTTATAACAAACTCCTCAAGAGCTGTCTACTTTTTCTTTTTTTTTTTTTTTGCGGTACGCGGGCCTCTCACTGCTGTGGCCTCTCCCGTTGCGGAGCACAGGCTCCGGACGCGCAGGCCCAGCGGCCGTGGCTCACGGGCCCAGCCGCTCCGCGGCATGTGGGATCTTCCCGGACCGGGGCACGAACCCGCGTCCCCCGCATCGGCAGGCGGACTCTCAACCACTGCGCCACCAGGGAAGACCGAGCTGTCTACTTTTGCTCTTGAAGACTTCTCTCATTGTCTCGTAACTCCACCACGACTGCCACTGACAGGGTCTCCGATAACCTCCACGAGGAGGACTCCTCTTCGTTCGCCTCCAGCAACTCTCCCTTCATGTGGCCTCCTGGACACCTCACTCTCCTGGATTTCCTCTCACCCTCAGCTGCTCTTCCCTGGTCTCCGTGTCAGGTCTTCCCTCTCCTCCCTGACATCTTGGGGAGCCTGTGGTCTCAATCCTTAGACCCGTTCTCTTCTCTGTAACGGCTCCCTTCACTCCTGCGCAGCTCATCCACCTTATGGTCTCAGATACGCTGATGATTCCCCAAACTGTTTCCCTCCCCCAGACCTGTCTCCTGAACTCCAAACTCGCATATTCAACTGTCTATTCACCGTCTCCCCTCGCATGTGTAACAGCCGCGCCTCAAACACCATGTGACGGGCTGAATTCCGGATCTTTCCCCCCAGACCTGCCTTCCCCAGTCCTCCCCATCTCACTTAATGGCGTTTCCACCCTTCTAGTCCCTGAGGCCAAAGCTCTGGTGCCGCCCTCATCTCCTGCCAGAATCACTGTCAGAGCCCCTTAGCTGGTCTTCTGGGTTCCTCTTTCCCACCTGCAGTCTGTCTTCCATAGCCAGAACGACCCCATCACCTCCCTGTTCAAAACCCTCCAATTCACACAGAATGAAAGCCAGAGACCTTGCCACAACTGCGCACACCCTTCCCCCTACCTCTCTGACCTCACCTCCTCCTCTCACTCCCCTCCAGCCTCCCTGCCGCCCCACCCCCTCTCCGCCCTGCCAGATGTAAGCCTGCCAGCACGTTCCTGCCTCAGGGCCTTGCCTTGGCTTCTCCCTCCGCCTGCAGAGTTCTTCCTCCCGATATTAGCACAGCTTCCTCCCTCACCTCCTTCAAAGTCTTTGCATGAAAGTCATCTTCTCAGTGAGGCCACCCCTGACCACCACAAACGATTTGTAACTTCCTCCACCCCAGGGCATGGCATGCTCCATCCTCTTCACCGTATTTTATTTATTTGACATCCCCCCACCCCCACCCCCGCCGGGACATATCACCTTCCAACAGCAGCGGCCCTCACTATTTGAACTCTCACTATCCAAATATATGCTATAAATACCTGTAGACATTTCTATCCCAAACGCATTATCTGATTTGCAAACTTGTGAACATGAACTTGCGCATGCGGGTAACAGGATGTAGCTGCGGTGCAGCCACAGGATCATGGCCAGCTCATGCGCTTTCAAAGCATGGCACAGTACTGTTCTCATCTTTGCCAACCTTCTCCAAAGATTTAGCCCTTCATGGGTCCCAGTATTCGCTTCTTCCAGGTGCCAGGCACTACCAACTTGAGTCCAATGTCAAAATTATCTTTTTAAAAATTAATTAATTAATTAATTAATGTTTATTGTCTCTTTCCTTCCACTACAATGATTAATCTTAAACTTTTTAGTCTCAGGATCTTTTTACACTCTTAAAAATTATTGAGGACCCCAAATAGCTTTTGTTTATGTACATGTATCTTTCAACATTTACCACACTAGGAATTAAAACTGAGATATTGGGCTTCCCTGGTGGCGCAGTGGTTGAGAGTCCGCCTGCCGAGGCAGGTAACACGGGTTCATGCCCCGGTCCGGGAGGATCCCACATGCCGTGGAGAGGCTAGGCCCGTGAGCCATGGCTGCTGAGCCTGCGCGTCCGGAGCCTGTGCTCTGCAACGGGAGAGGCCACAACAGTGAGAGGCCCGCATAACGCAAAAAAACCAAAAAACAAAAAACTGAGATATTAAAAATATGTATTAATTCATTTAAAAATAACTGTAATGAACCTATTATGTGTTTACATAAAAATATTTTTATGAAAAATATCTTCTCTAAAGCAAAAACAATTTATTAAGGAGAGGGCATCGTTTTTTTATGTATATAACAGCTTTATTAGAATATAATTCAAATACTACACAATCTGCCCATTTAACGTGTGCAATTCAATTGTTTTTAGTATATTCAGAGTTGTGCAACCAGGAACACAATCAATTTTACAACATTTTCACCACCCAAAAAAGGAACCCCATTCTCATTAGCTGTCTGTCACTCTGCCAACCTTCCCATCCCTCTACCCCTAGGCAGCCACTAATTTAATTTTCTGACTCTATGGATTTGTCTATACTGGACATTTCATAAAATGGAATCATATAATATGTGGTCTTTTGTGACTGGCTTCTTTCATTTAGTATGTTTTCAAGGTTCATCAATATTGTAGCATGAATGTACTTTATTCTTTGTTTAAAAAAAATTAATTAGGTTGCGTTGGGTCTTAGTTGCAGCATGTGAGCTCCTTAGTTGTGGCAGGCAGGCTTCTTAGTTGCGGCTCACGGCCTCCTTAGCTATGGCATGAGAACTCTTAGTTGCTGCATGCATGTGGGATCTAGTTCCCGGACCAGGGATCGAACCCAGGCCCCCTGCACTGGGAGCGAGGAGTCTTAACCACTGCACCCCCAGGGAAGTCCCTGTACTTTATTCCTTTTTATTGCCAAGTAATACTCCATTGTATGGATATATCACATTTTATTTATTCATGCATCAATTAATGGACTTGGGTTGCTTCCACTTTTCAGCCATTATGCTGCCATGAACATTTGTGTGCAAGGTTTTGTGTGGACATGTTTTCATCTCACTTGGGTAATATTTAGGAGTGGAACTGCTAGGTCATATGGTAACTCTGTGTTTAACCTTTTGAGGAACTGCCAGACTGTTTTCCACAGTGTCTGCACCACTGTACACACCTAACAGCTGTGTATGAGGCAGATGGTATACTTTTACACTTCTGTGAATCTCTTTGACATCTGGCTTAATAAAAGACAACCAGGTTCTCATACCTGTTTCTGTAACCAATCTGTTACAAAATATTGTTTTGGTTGAGTATATTAAAAAAATCCAGACTCAGAGAGGTACGAAGTTAGAAAAAGGAAGAACATTTTAACAGCCTTTTCAAATAATGGTGGACTATTTTTCTTTGATAGTATACCAAAACTCTACAAGTGGTAGTCTCTTAAAGGTCAGTCGCAAAGTAGAGCCTGAAACCATATCAATAAGGTTTTATAGTCTGTTATATATTAAAATCCAGTCAATTAACAGAAAAAGGATATCACTGGAAAAACTGGGAAATTTGAATCAAGTCTGTAATTTAGTTAATAGTGTTGTACCAATGATAATTTCTTAGTTTTGATAAATACCATGCTTAAGAAAGATGTTAACACTGGGAGAAGCTGCGTGAGGGGTATATGGGAACTCTATGTACTACTCCTGCACCTCTTCTGTAAATTTAAAATTATTTCTAAACAAAAAGTAAAAAATAAAATCCAATCCATTGACCTGTTTTGTTCTTTGAATGGATCTTTACCCAGCACAATTTTGTGACCTCATGCATTGGTCATTTGGAAAATACTGGTTCACTGAGTTACGCAAATCTTTCAAATGTTACTCATTACACAATATAAAAAATCACGACAGTTACTATCACTACAGACCTTTTTAGGAAAGTCTTTAAGAACTGGGAAGCTGGGACTTCCTGCTGGTGCAGTGGTTAAGAATCCGCCTGCCAGTGCAGGGGACACGGGTTCGAGCCCTGGTCTGGGGAGATCCCACATGCCTCAGAGTAACTAAGCCCGTGCGCCACAACTACTGAGCCTGTGCTCTAGAGCCCATGAGCCACAACTATTGAGCCTGCACTCTAGAGCCCATGAGCCACAACTACTGAGCCTGCGCTCTAGAGCCCATGAGCCACAGCTCCTGAGCCCATGTGCCACAACTACTGAAGCCCATGTGCCTAAAGCCTGTGCTCTGCAACAAGAGAAGCCACCGCAATGAGAAGCCTGTGCACCGTAACGAAGAGTAGCCCCTGCTCGCTGCAACTAGAGAAAGCCTGCGCAGCCACAAAGACCCAATGTCACCATAAATAAATAAATAAATAAATAAATAAATAAATAAATAAATAAAAAGAACTGGGAAGCTGTTAAGCTTACAGTGACAAAGACAAGTTTCCAAAATTCTGGTTTTCACTTGAAAGCTCAAATGTCATTTATTATTGGCCCAAAATATTCTCAGTTGTTTCCCTCAAAGTGGGAAACTGTTCATTTTCTGAACGGGCTTACTCTGCCCATTTTCAAGAAAGTATCTTCCAAACACCTGAGTCTGAATAACCAGTTTGTCTGTAAGCCCCTCTTTCAAGTAAAAATGCTGTTCCCTGAAAAAGCAGCTACTTGAATGCACAGCTCAGTTGTATGAGGACTTGTCCTCGAGACAACGGTAGCCTCCTCTGTGAAGCAGGAGCACTGTATGCGCGTTTCCGTTTCATCACACAGACTATTAAAAAGACGTGTATTCCAAGGTTGAGACAAAATAAATTAGCAGTTTTTACTGCTTCTCCAAGGACATTCTTAAGCAAAACTGGCTTTTCCTCACTTCCTTCTAGTTTGCGATGGTAGGCAATACAATGACTACTGACATTCTGGTGCAGCTGTCCTGATTTGCACTAAGGGCCAGCCAGCCATTTTACCAGTCATTGCTCTTGTCACTTCAATGCAAATGTCAACGTGGTGGAAAGGGCAAGTAAAGCCACAGTATTATCATGAAAACAGTTTGGATCTTACGTATCCCCTGAGACGGTCTTAGGGAGCCCAGGCTCTGCAGACCTCATTTTGAGAACTGCTGCTCTATCAGCACGTAAAGGGCCTTAAAGGCAGGGGTTTGGGTGTGTTTTGTTCGCTGCTGAATCCCCTGTGCCTAGAACAATACTTGGCCTATAACAGGTGCTCAATAAATATTTATTAGATAAATGGGTAAATGAATAAATAAGTGACGGGATAAAGGAATGTGATAACATCTGTAATTACTTTCAGCTGCTTGGAAGTCAAGCAATAAAAAATTTAGGATATTTGTAGCTTTTGGGTATAATTTAAAATTTTACAGAATGCTAAATATTTAATCAGGAAATAAAAGGCATTATTTCTTTTGGCAAAGGCATTTAACTGCGGGGATGCAAAAGCAGCAAGGAACTTTCAAAACTGTACCAACAGTGTTTGCACTGGAAAGCAACTGCTTTTAGCTATGCAAATAACTCCTGAAAACTGGAACACTGCCCGTGACCTAGAAACAGGTGCGAAATCGGGAAAGGAGGAAAAGAACCTCAAGTTTCCACTCGCCCATCATGGTCCCACACTTGTTTTTTCAACCCACAGTGTCTGGAAACGTTTCACGGAATCAAGAGGAATTATGCACAAAGATGAACAGGGAGTCTGAATATAAGGGACACACAGGAAATCTTAAGGAGTAATTAAAGTGTTTCAAGCTTTGAGGACTAAATTAACATAATGTATTTATCTCAGAAAGAGAACTGAGGACCCCAGCGTATGGTTCACATACTGCGAAAATGCTACAGACGTGGGTTTTAGTGAAGCCAAGAAACTGCTGCACAACAAACAGGTGAGCCAGTAATCAAATGTTCTGGTTAGTAGTGAGTTTCCTTACAGCTCACTATTTTTCCATGAAATAGAACTCAGTAAATACACCATTCTTAAGCTGAAGGATTCCAACGTTTAATGGTTCCAGAGGCACTTCAGACTCTCAGTAAGCTTTAGGGATCGTCATTAAAAGGGACTGATCAGTTAAGGAAGCCCTGGTGTCGGAGTTTAATGTCTACACACGTTACTGGCTCTCTGGTTTCTAGTCCCACTTCTGCCACCTGGTATCACCCGGCAACAGGTAAATTCCTTGACCTTTCTAGAGTTCAGTTTCTCCTGAAACTGAAATTCCGAATGCTTAGAATATGAATGTTTGTGAAATACTTTGGGTCCCTTGGAGATACTGAGGTAATTTCAAGGAATTAAGTGTAGGGATGACTCAGAAGACAAAACACCCCAGTAAATTTTAAACTGTCAAGTCTGAAATAATAACCTACAATTTTCTTCCACCTTATAGAAAACTGCCAAAGCTGCTTCCCCAACCCATACATCTCCTTATACCCAGAAATCCCAGGAATAAGACTGAAACCTACACAAGCCACCCTAGTAACTTCTGAATTTCTAGCCACCCTAGTAACTTCTGAATTTCTAGATCCAGAAGCATGAACTTCTGGATCTTCATGCTAATCCTGTTAGACAGGCAGCACAGGGAGAGCCACTTTTATCCTTCAGACAAAGAAACTAAGGTTTAAAGCGACTGAGTGCTTTAACTAAGATGCAGAACTGGGACCCAGCAGGTCGCATGAGCTCAATCGTCTTCCCACTATTGCACCTGCTTTGCTGAGTGAAGGACGAGAGAGCTGGTCCCCTACCAGCATCTCTGAAGCCCCGACAGTGGGCACAAGGTTATCTAGCTTCCTTGGGTCCTGAACACACAATCCTGTTCAACTCACCTGTAGCTTCACAGCGATGACCACTGAGTTAAGGTCTTTGTCCATTTCTTTTAGCATGACAAGTTTCTTCAGGGTCAAGCTGAACAGCCTAGAAAAATTTCAAGAAAGAAGATCGAGTCAAATGTAAGGAACTTATGAGAAAAGTAACAGACAGTCTGTTGAGGAAATGCTGCTTTACCTAAAGGAAGAATGTTAGAATGCCGTTTACTGTGTCTACCATCAGTAAAAGAGCATCCCTCTTATTTAACTTTTGTACTTGGTAAGTGTCAAAAAGGTACATTATTCCATGAATGTCTGTGGATGCCCCTTTATCTCCAGCCAAAACCAAGATGCCTTTTCACTCCTAATATGTGGGAGCAGTTTCTGGGAGCGGGGAGTAGACCAGGGAGGGGCATCAGTGTTTATTTTGCTTGCCCAGTTCCAGTTCCACCTTATGTCTAATCACACCTGAAACATTTACAGACGTAAATCTGTAGCAACAAAGAGAAAATCCACACAAACAAAACAGAAACCATTTGGCAGGAAATGCTTTAAATGACCACAAATTCTATTTCAGCCAAACTTTGCTTCAAACATGCAGAAAATCTTCAGTGCCACAATGAGGAAATTCCCCTTAATTAAAAGCAATGGGACTGTCCCTCACTCTGGAGTCTTGGCATCTCTAATGTGACTCGACCTTGGCCTCCCAAGGCAGGGCTACCCTGGGCTTCTAGCAGGAGCTGGGAGGGAAACTGCAGATGCTGCCTTTCTGCTTCTGCTTTGAGTAGTTCAAGTCCTTAAAACATCCTTTTCCCCGGTGAGGTTCTGGAGGATGGAAAGTTGTAGGTGGGATGCTGCCGACCTGAGTCAGGTCCTGAGACCCCGACTCGGTCTGGGGCTCATTTTCCCCGTTTCCCATCGGTCTCACCTCTGGGCTTCCTCCTTACTCTCTAAGCTCCAGTCGCCCCGAATTCATTTCTGCTCCTCGCATGCCCACTCTCTCACCTCTGGGCTTTCTTCCAAAGGGCAGGGCCCAGTACAGCTGCTCAGCAAATATTTGTTAATGAAGTTTAACACTTTCTTAAAACGGCCTCTAGCTAAAACCAGGTGAACAAGAATACCTGTTGAAGAAATTCATGTAATTCATGAAAAAAGGGGGACAAATCCAGATCCACAGAACTGAATTCTAATTTTGAATTCACCCTCACCCCAAACACTTGCTAACATCTGCTGACACAAAGCAAATAAAACTCTTTCTTTCCTTTTGCTTTAAGTCACAATCAAAATCAACTAAAAGAAAGCCTATCAAGTCTTTTCATATACATTATTTCATCCAGACCTCAAAATGACTGTGTGTGTGTGTGTGTGTGTGTGTGTGTGTGTGTGTGTGTGTGTAGGGGGCGGGGTGGGGTGGGGCAGGGGTCACTGCTCTACCCATATAACAGAAGAGGAAACAGATTCTTTTTTTAAAAATTTTATTTATTTTTGGCTGCGTTGGGTTTTCGTTGCTGCACATGGACTTTTCTCTAGTTGCGGTGAGCGGGGGGCTACTCTTCATTGCGGTGCGTGGGCTTCTCATTGCGGGGGCTTCTCTTGTTGCGGAGCACGGGCTCTAGCTGCACGGGCTTCAGTAGTTGCCGCACACGGGCTCAGTAGTTGTGGCACACGGGCTTAGTTGCTCCGCGGCATGTAGGAGCTTCCCGGACCAGGGATCGAACCCGTGTCCCCTGCATTGGCAGGCGGACTCTTAACCACTGCGCCACCAGGTGAGTCCTGGGAAACAGATTCTAAACAGAGTAGTGACTCAGCTAAATTCCCACAGCTAGTAAGGGACAGAGCTAGATTCTAACTCCAATCTCCTTGTGGTAGGCAAATAATATCTCCTAATCCTCAGAACCTGTAAACTTTTTACAGGGCAAAAGGGACTCCACAGATGTGATTAAATTAAGGTGGAGAGATGATCCTGGATTATCTGGATGGGTCCACTACAATCACAAGTCTTTATAAGAGGAAGGCAGGAGGGCCCAAGTCAGAGAATGAGATGTGACCACGGAAGCAGAAGTTGGAGTGATGTGTGGCTGGCTCTGAAGATGGAAGAACCCCAGGGTCAGGGGCCAAGGAATACAAGCAGCCTCTAGAAGCTGGAAAAGGCAAGAAAACCAATGCTCCCTGGAGCCTCCAGAAGAAATGCAGCCTTGCCACCGCCTTGATTTTGGCCCAGTGAAACCCATTTTGGACTTCTGATCTCCAGAATTGTGAAAATAAATGTGTGTTTTGTTTTAAGCCACTAAGTCCGCGGTCATTTGTTACAGCAGCTATAGGAGCTAACACGCTTCTCCTCTTAAGACCTGAGGGCTCCACTACACAGCTGCCTCCTCAGCCAATGACTGGAGCTCCCGCACCTGTGCTCCTAAAACACGCTCAGGTTTGTTAAACTGGAGTCACCACGGTTCATGCTCGCCGCCCCCTCTCCCCTCCCATCAACAGCTACCCACAGCATCACTTGTTTCTCCTTTCCCTTCAGAGTAGAAACGTGCTGGCCCAAAAGGAACTCTGGTTCTGCCAACACCCAAGGGATTATTACATTTCACATAGTTGACTACTGAGAAATGTTACTAACTACACTGTTCAGCTGATTTTCAAGCTTTGTTGGAGAGGAAAGGGAAGGAACACAACTGGGATGAGCAAATGGAAAAGACTGGATATGCCCAATTTTGTTCCTCATCTAAGGCTGCCGATTACAAATGCTTCTGATAAGTTGGGCTTTTGTTTGTTTCCAAAGCACCTACAGACAGACGCGCTGGTGCTGAATAAACTCACTGCCAGAAAAGAAGAGTCACAGGAATAAACTGGGAACACGCGTGTTTCTTCCCCTCTGCTTGTGATCCTTCACCCTCTCACACATTCCACACGTTGAGAGAGCATCTCCTGTACGCCAGGCACTGGGTTAGCGGGAGTTTAGAGGACATGGTCCACAGCCTCATGGAGATTACACAGTCTGGTGGGGAAGACAAGCAACGACTTACACGACACTTCTTGTCCTCAGCTCTTCTATGCCCCATGAGGCGCTGGACCATCTTTCCTGTTACGTAACATATAAAATATTGTAATAGGTAATATGGTGGAATTTTGTTAGGAGGGAAAGACATATCATATACCAATAAATATTTGGTGAATAAATAAACAACCTTTAGGCCACAGCACCTTATGTCAAGAAGAAAGCCAACAATGATCTAGTACCTTAGGTAACAAAATAATAGCAAGACTGGATGTGTTTAGTGTTTGCTCAGAAACCAGACATGCCACATTGATTTCCATACTATTGGCAATCAGTTCAACAGGCCTTTTTGTTTGTTTTTAATGGTATCACTCATGGGGATGTGGGGACTTAAATGTATTCTGGTTCTTCAAAGCATAAGAGAATGTGACTCATTAAGCATCTACCATGTACCAGTTTCCTGAGATACATTTCACTATTTCATGTCAGTCTTACGATAATTCTAAGAGGTGGGGTACTCTAACTAGCTTACAGATAAGGATGTGGGGAAGGATTAAGAAACTTGCCCAGGGCTTCCCTGGTGGCGCAGTGGTTGAGAGTCCGCCTGCCGATGCAGGGGACACGGGTTCGTGCCCTGGTCTGGGAGGATCCCACGTGCCGCAGAGCGGCTGGGCCCGTGAGCCATGGCCGCTGGGCCTGCGCATCCGGAGCCTGTGCTCCGCAACGGGAGAGGCCACAACAGTGAGAGGCCCGCATACCGCAAAAAAAAAAAAAAAAAAAAAAGAAACTTGCCCAAAGGTCACACAAGAAAGTGGTTGAGCCAAGATGCAAACTTAAGTTTATCTTAGGTCAGAACCCAATTAAAATTAGCACAGGGCACTTATTTGAAGGTAAGAAGAAATTATTTTAATTACAAGTAAATATTTCCAACATATAGCTTAATACAATGGAAAAACTCTGAGTAAATAAGACACATTTCTCCTTAAACCCACACTCACACAATACCGATTGAAACAGTCCCAGATATAGTTCTGAGGATGACTGAGTCTGGCAAGATGTTCCAACGGAGGTGTGTCAACAAGTAAGAGGCTGAGTTAGATGCTGATCCTAGGGTTTTTTGTTACCATATGTTTTATTGGTTGGGCACTTCATATGCAGTAAAAATACAGTACCCAAGGCCTGAAAGAAGAGTCCTTCCCTGACCATACTCCAGCTTTAATCAGTTTTTCTACAGCAGAAAATAACTTTACACTAAAATCATAAAGACTGGTAATTCCAAGTGCTAGTGAAGATGTGGACTAACCAGAAGTCCCATATGTGGCTGGTAAGACAGATATCTGAGAAACCACCTGGTAGTTTATTAGTAGATATTAAATATATGCCTCTTCCTCTGCCCAGGTCCCAAGAGAAGCCGAGAAAAACGAGGGCACGGGCCACACAAAGACAGAATGTTCAGAGCAGCCCTAAACTGGAAACAGCCTAAGTGTCCACTAACAGGATGGACCAGCGAATTGTGGCATACAAAGATGACAAGCTACTGATGCATGGGACAACATGGACAAACTTCAGAAACACTGTGCTAAGCTAAAAAAGGCAGACACAAAAGACTATATGATTCCACTCATACGAAGTTCAAGGATAGGTAAGACCAATGCATGGCGATAGGAGCCAGTTCAGTAACTGAGGCAGGTGGAGACATTGACTGGGAAGGGTCATAAGGGAACCCTTTGTGGGTGACTGAGACACCCACGACGGTGGCCACATGGATATTCACACCTGCAAAAATCCACAGAGCTGCTTTATATTCAAGACCGACGCACCACACTATACACAAACTACACATCAAACTACACATCAAAAAAAAATTTTTTAAGACCAGAATGAAGGCTTTAGAGTCAAACATAACCTGGTCTGAATTACAGTTCTGTCATATTACTCTGTCAGTCATGCATCAGCCTACGCTGAGCTAGTCACTGTTCCAGTCACTTGCGATGCATCAGTAAACAAAACAGACAAAATTCTTGTCATGGAATTTATATTCTAGAGAAAAAAATGTCAATAACAATAAACATAATTATTAAGTAAATTACATAGTATGTTAGATTGTGTTAAAATAGAGCTAGGTGAGGGGGATCGTGAGTGTGAGGCAGAGGAGGGCAGCGAGCGTTGTAATTCTAAGTAAGGTGGTCAGGGTAGGCCTCACTGAGAAGTTCTAGATTAAGGGAAAGAAGTGCAAAGGAGCACACCTGGTCTGTTTGAGAAATATTAAGGCCAGTGGAGCTGACGCAGAGGGAGCAAGGGTGACAGTGGTATGGGACAAGGTCAAACACATGCTTTGTGGGTAGCGGAACCATACCAGCCATGCAAAGCTTTGTAAACCACAGTAAGGATCTGGCTCTTACTCTGCAAGAAATGGGGAGCCACTGGCTTTAAGTGAGAGAGACATGACCTGTTTTACATTTTAATAGGATTCTTTTAGCTGTTCTATTAGGACAGAATGGAGGGAAGCAAAGGGAAAAGGGGAAAAGGTTGAGAGTTAGAAAGCAACTGCAGTAGTGCAAGCAACAGACGGCAGAGGTTTGGAGGGTAGGGGCAGTGGAGGTGGTGAAAAGTGGTTTGAATTCTGGATATATTGTTGAAGATATAGGCTTTGGGGCCTGAACATCTGGAAAGATGGGGTTATCATTAACTGAGATGGGGAAAGCTCTGGGCAAGGCTGGTTTTGGGAGTTTAAGATTGAGAGTTCAATTTTGGACATTTTAAATTTGAGATGTCTAGTAGAGATGTTGAGCAGAGAGTTAAGATACACAAGTCTGCCTGTGGGCTGGGAACATCAAGGCGGAAGTGCGGCATAAAGATGGAATTTAAAATCATGAGGATGAGTGAGTATACAGAGAAGAGGACCAGGATTGAGCCCAAGAATATTTCAACATTAAGACAGAGAGATGAAAAGGATGAACTAGCAAAGGATATGAAGAAGAATTAACCAGTGAGGCAGGGGGAATATCAAACGAACACGATATTCTAGAAGCCAAGAGGGAATGGTCAGCTGTATTACTTGCTGCTGATGGGTCAAGAGGGGCACTGAAAACTGATCACTGAATTTAGCGATATGGAAGCCACTGAGGACCTCAACAAGGGCGGTTTCACTGGAAGAGTGAAAACGAAAGCCAAACTGGAATAAATTTAAAAGAGAATGGGAGGAAAGGAACTGGGAGACAGCAAACCTGTTTCAATCTTAGCTCTATCCCCGTATCCTGACTGTAAACTTCCTGCCCAACAGAAATATAGTGCAAGCTACATTTGTAATTTAAATTTCTCCTGATAGCCATATTTTTTAAAAAGTAAAAACAAAGGTGAAATTAACTTTAGTAATATATTTTATTTAACTCAATATATCCAAAATATTATAAACAATATATTAAAATATCAATATATGTAAAAAGAATAATACACCTCGACCAAGTAGGTTTTATCTCAGGAATGCAGGACTTCCCTGGTGGCACAGTGGTTAAGATTCCATGCTCCCAATGTAGGGGGCCTGGGTTTGATCCCTGGTCAGGGAACTAGATCCCATGTGCATGCCGCAACTAAGAGTTTGCATGCCGTAACTAAGGAGCCCACCTGCTGCAACTAAGACTCAGCGCAACCAAATAAATTAAGAAAAAAAAAGGTATCTAAGATTGGAATTTATTTTCAGATGATGTGATTATCTATATAGAAAATTTGATGTAATCTTCAAAAAATATTAGAATAATAAGTGAGTTTAGAAAAGTTGCAGGAAACAAGATCAATATAATCAATATACAAAAATCAATGGTATTTCTATATACTGGCAACAAATAATTAGAAATTGAAACTTGAAAAAATACAATTTACAACTGCATCCAAAAAAATGACATATACAGGGATAAATCTGACAAATAACGTACAAGACCTACACACTGAAAATTATAAAACATTGCTGAGAGAAATTAAAGAAGACCTAAATAGAGAGACATACATTGTTTGAGTTGGATACCCATATTAAAAAAACGGAATATCAATTCATACCTTAAGTTGTCTACAGAAATTAATTCAAAATGGACTACAAATCTAAATGTAAAACATAAAATTATAAAACTTCTAAGGAAAAAACACAGGAGAAAATATTTGGAACCTTGGGTTAGGCAAAGATTCCTTAGACATGACACCAAAGAACAATCCCTAAAAGAAAAAAATGAGAAAACTGGACTTTGTCAAAATGAATTTGAAAGATGCTATTAAGAGAATGAAAAGACAAGCCATAGAGTGGGATAAAATACTTTCAAATCACCTATTTGATAACAGATTGGTCCAGAATATGTAGAGAATTCTCAAATTTTGATGTTAGGAAAACAAACATCCCAGTGAAAAAAATGGGCAAATGTTTTGATCAAACACTTCACCAAAGAAGGTATACAGAAGGCAAGACATATGAAGAGATGCTCAACCTTACCAGTCATTAGGGAAATGCAAATTACAATCACAGTGAGACACCACTACCTTCCTGCTTGAAAATCGAAATTTAAAAGACTGGTCATTACTCACTGTTGGTGAGGACGTGGAGCAACTGAAACTCACACTGTGGACGGGAATGTAAAATGTACAGTCACTCTGGAAAACAGTTCAGCAGTTTCTTAAAAAGTTATACTGACACCTACCATATGATCCAGTCATTCCACTCCTGTGTATTTACCCAAGAGAAAAGGAAATATATATTCCCATACAAAGAACTGTACCTGAATGTTCACAGCAGCTTTATTTGAAATAGCCCCAAACTAGAAACCACCTAAATGTCCATCAACAAACGAATGGATAAACAAACTGGTATATCCACACAATGGAATATTACTTAACAATAAAAGGGGATGAACTACTGATGCACATGACATGAATAAACTCAAAATAATTCTGAGTGAAAGAAGCCAAAAAAGAGGTACAAAGTGTTCTAGAAAATGCAAACCTTTAGTGACAGAAGGCAGACCTGTGGTTACCTTAGGATGGGGATGGGGTGGTGGTGTACAGAAAAGCATTAACTAGCAGGCCCGAGAAAAGGCCTGCTTACAGGATGGGCCCTTGCTTGACATCTGGTACTTGGATCTTGGGAGGGCTTCCAGAACTGCTAAGAGTGGCTCTCTGTGCCTAAACCGTTTTTTACAAATGATGTGGTTTACGCTGAATACATGTTGCCCTCTATGCTAGGAAGAGGGTACCCAACTGGCCAGCCCCCAGTAAGAATCTGGGCACTACATCTCTAAGGAGCATCCCTGATAAGAACATTTCATATGCGTTGTCAGAATCCAGTACTGGAGGAATTATGTCCTGTGTGGCTCCAATGGGGAAGGACTCTTGGAATCTTGCACCTGGTTTCCTCTAGACTTTATCCATGCACTTTCCCCCGACTTGGTTTTTGTATCCTGTAACTGAAATAAATCATAGCTGTGACTACAACTATATACTGAGCCCTGTGAGTTCTCCTAAGAATCATCAAACCTGGACTTCACTGGTGGCACAGTGGTTAAGAATCCGCCTGCCAATGCAGGGGATACGGGTTCAAGCCCTGGTCCGGGAAGATCCCACATGCCATGGAGCAACTAAGCTCGTGTGCCACAACTACTGAGCCTGCACTCTAGAGTCCTATTAAGAGAATGAAAAGACAAGCCATAGAGTGGGATAAAATACTTTCAAATCACCTATTTGATAACAGATTGGTCCAGAATATGTAGAGAATTCTCAAATTTTGATGTTAGGAAAACAAACATCCCAGTGAAAAAAATGGGCAAATGTTTTGATCAAACACTTCACCAAAGAAGGTATACAGAAGGCAAGACATATGAAGAGATGCTCAACCTTACCAGTCATTAGGGAAATGCAAATTACAATCACAGTGAGACACCACTACCTTCCTGCTTGAAAATCGAAATTTAAAAGACTGGTCATTACTCACTGTTGGTGAGGACGTGGAGCAACTGAAACTCACACTGTGGACGGGAATGTAAAATGTACAGTCACTCTGGAAAACAGTTCAGCAGTTTCTTAAAAAGTTATACTGACACCTACCATATGATCCAGTCATTCCACTCCTGTGTATTTACCCAAGAGAAAAGGAAATATATATTCCCATACAAAGAACTGTACCTGAATGTTCACAGCAGCTTTATTTGAAATAGCCCCAAACTAGAAACCACCTAAATGTCCATCAACAAACGAATGGATAAACAAACTGGTATATCCACACAATGGAATATTACTTAACAATAAAAGGGGATGAACTACTGATGCACATGACATGAATAAACTCAAAATAATTCTGAGTGAAAGAAGCCAAAAAAGAGGTACAAAGTGTTCTAGAAAATGCAAACCTTTAGTGACAGAAGGCAGACCTGTGGTTACCTTAGGATGGGGATGGGGTGGTGGTGTACAGAAAAGCATTAACTAGCAGGCCCGAGAAAAGGCCTGCTTACAGGATGGGCCCTTGCTTGACATCTGGTACTTGGATCTTGGGAGGGCTTCCAGAACTGCTAAGAGTGGCTCTCTGTGCCTAAACCGTTTTTTACAAATGATGTGGTTTACGCTGAATACATGTTGCCCTCTATGCTAGGAAGAGGGTACCCAACTGGCCAGCCCCCAGTAAGAATCTGGGCACTACATCTCTAAGGAGCATCCCTGATAAGAACATTTCATATGCGTTGTCAGAATCCAGTACTGGAGGAATTATGTCCTGTGTGGCTCCAATGGGGAAGGACTCTTGGAATCTTGCACCTGGTTTCCTCTAGACTTTATCCATGCACTTTCCCCCGACTTGGTTTTTGTATCCTGTAACTGAAATAAATCATAGCTGTGACTACAACTATATACTGAGCCCTGTGAGTTCTCCTAAGAATCATCAAACCTGGACTTCACTGGTGGCACAGTGGTTAAGAATCCGCCTGCCAATGCAGGGGATACGGGTTCAAGCCCTGGTCCGGGAAGATCCCACATGCCATGGAGCAACTAAGCTCGTGTGCCACAACTACTGAGCCTGCACTCTAGAGTCCGCGAGCCACAACTACTGAAGCCCCTGTGCCTAGAGCCCATGCTCCGCAACAACAGAAGCCACCACAATGAGAAGCCCGTGCACCGCAACGAAGAGTAGCCTCCACTCGCCGCAACTAGTGAAAGCCTGTGCACAGCAACAAAGACCCAATGCAGCCAAAAAGATTAATTAATTAAAAAAAAAAAGAATCAGTGATCTTGGGGACCCCCGACATAGGGGGGGCGGGAAGGAGCAATTACAAAGGGTACATTGGAGTGATGGATATGTTCATGATCTTCATTGTGGTGATGGTTTCAGTGTATTTGTGTCAAAAGTTGTCAAATTATACATTTTAAATATGTGCAGTTTACTGTATATCAATTATACTTCAATAAAGCTGTTTGTAAATTTTATTTATATTTTATTTATTTATTTTTGCCTGCATTGGGCCTTCGTTGCTGCGCACGGGCTTTCCCTAGTTGCGGCGAGCGGGGGCTACTCTTGATTGTGGTGTGCGGGCTTCTCCTTGCAGTGGCTTCTCTTGTTGCAGAACACGGGCACTAGTTACACAGACTCAGTAGTTGTGGCTCGCGGGCTCTAGAGTGCAGGCTCAGTAGTTGTGGCACACGAGCTTAGTTGCTCCACGGCATGTGGGATCTTCCCGGACCAGCGATTGAACCCGTGTTCCCTGCATTGGCAGGAGGATACTTTTTTTTTTTTTTTTTTTTTTTGGCAGTAGGCGGGCCTCTCACTGTTGTGGCCTCTCCCGTTGCGGAGCACAGGCTCCGGACGCGCAGGCTCAGCGGCCATGGCTCACGGGTCCAGCTGCTCCGTGGCATGCGGGATCCCCCCGGACCGGGGCACGAATCCGTGTCCCCTGCATCGGCAGGCGGACTCTCAACCACTGTGCCACCAGGGAAGCCCGGCAGGAGGATTCTTAACCACTGCACCACCAGGGAAGTCCAAAGCTGTTTTGTTTTAAAAGGAAGGTTCTACCCAGTGTGTTAGAGTCTGCTAATTGCCTACCCAACATCTATCTTCCCCTTCCTACTTAATAAAAGAGCACCAGTTTTTAGCTGAGCATGTTTCTTCCTGAAATAAAAGACCACGCTTTCTGGCTTCCTTTGCAGCTAGGTGAGAACACGTGACTGAAATCTGGCCAATGTGTAAGTGGACATATTAGGTAGGACATGTGAGAAGATTTTTTTTTAAGGGAGCTCACTCACGTGACAGGACCCTCTTTTGTCCTTTCTCCTTCTTCTGGTCTGTGATGCAGGCTGATGGCCTGAGCTCCGGCAGCTAACTTGGACCATGAGGAAACTGTGATAATTTAATCCATGTGTCAGGAACGTCAATTAGAAAGAGAGGAGCCAGGATCCCTGACGACACCATGGGAGCTGCTCTATCAGCCCTGGACTGTTCACCTCTGGGTTTTTTATTTTTTATGTGAGAAAACAATAAGCTGCTATCTTATATAAATCTTTTCTTATTTTTTGTTATATGCAGCTAAAGCTATCCTTTTTTTTTTTTTTTTTTTTTGGTAT
>NW_006789022.1:661797-752980 GCF_000442215.2 Lipotes vexillifer
CTGTTGTGACCTCTCCCGTTGCGGAGCACAGGCTCAGCAGCCATGGTTCACGGGCCCAGCCGCTCCGCGGCATGTGGGATCCTCCCGGACCAGGGCACGAACCCGCGTCCCCTGCATTAGCAGGCGGACTCTCAACCACTGCGCCACCAGGGAAGCCCTATCCTTTTTTTAAAATTAATTAATTTATTTTGGCTGCGTTGGGTCTTCGCTGCTGCGTGCGGGCTTTCTCTAGTTGTGGCAAGTGGGCTTCTCTTGCTGTGGAGCGCGGGCTCTAGGCACACGGGCTTCAGTAGTTGTGGCATGCAGGCTCAGTAGTTGTGGCTCATAGGCTCTAGAGTGCAGGCTCAGTAGTTGTGGCACACGGGCTTAGCTGCTCCGCGGCATGTGGGATCTTCCCGGATCAGGGCTCAAACACATGTCCCCTGCATTGGCAGGCGGATTCTTAACCACTGCACCACCAGGGAAGTCCCGGTAAACCTATTATTAATATACGGGAATAGATTCCCAAGATGTTAGGACTTCAGTCACCAGCTCCCAGATACTTTTAAGAAAACCAGCTGAATTATTCCTAGAGTCCATTTTAATGGGTGATGCCCTATGAGGAAATCCTGACTCCCATCCTTATGGAAGGAAAGGAAGTTTTTTCAAAAGTTGAAGGAAAAAAAGATTCTCTCCATGATCCCTAAAAGAACCAAATCCCTAGTCTTCTGCACTTCAGAGAGCTAACTAGGAATCTCCACGGTACAGAGGGTTGGAAGCAGGTCCCACAGCACCACTTGGAAATATGGAAGCTGAATGAAGAGCCCTCTGTACCCCACCCTCCTACCCACCTCCTCATCTGGGGATGAGGTGGGAGGGAAGTTCTAGCTAAAAGTCCTTAATCAAAGGGGGTTGCAAATCGAAGGTATGGCTGGGGTTCCCCAGGTAGTCCACCTCCGGAACATCAGTGAAAAGCCAGACAGAGAAAGGCATGCCTCTAGGTACTAGAACTCAAAGACATCAATGGTTTAAAGTAAAACAATGTCACAAAGATGGTTGGAATCCAAAGGACTTATAAAGGAGGATCCCAGGTTATTCAGCTCAAAGATAATCTTGCTCTCTGCAAAGGAATTTTGAAAATATATTGATAACAGGACTTGTTTACTGTCATTTTTAAAGACTCCACTTGGAAATCTTAGTTAAGTCCCTTATTAACAAAATAATAAAACAACAAATCATGGTCCCCTGATTACTCATAGTGGTCCTTCCTTCTGCATTTTGATCTTTTCCTGATCCCACCCCTTATTTCCTTGTTAGGTAACCCTGGTGACCCCTTTGCCTCAGTTTTCTCACATAAAATGAAGATAAAACCCTTTCTACTTAATAACATTGTGATCCAGATTAATTGAGAGACTGAAAGGCAGCACAGGGCCTGGCATATGGTGAGATGCAGTAAACACTACACTTGGACCCATCAGCATAACCATCAGGACCCATCAGCATTACCATCACTCTTACTTGTTTACTGTTTAAGCCTGTGTTTGGTTAGCTCTTCTATGGGATCAACTTCTATGGGATCAACTTCCTTCCAATAAGAGCAGTGAGGCAACTGCCCTTGTAAAGAGGAGGGAGCTCCTGGTCTCTACCCTCATTCCCTGCACTGAGCCATTTCTCTCCCATTTCACGGGCACTCGAGCCCTTGCGGAGAACATCCTCACTGCGATCATCCACAGGAAGGATGAAGTCAGAGGAACACTGACGGCATCTAGAATTGGGTTAAAGACATTCTCTTTGCCCAGCAAGATCTCCATCAACCATTTACTGTACATCTTCTCTGAACTTCAGCTCTATGCTAGAAGATGTGAGGTACATAGAAACATGAGGCATAATCTCTGCTTCTGAGCAGTTTTTGAGAGGACGGGAATTAAGTATATTGAACAATTTGTCAACAAATGTAACACTGCATACATAATACAAGTACTAAATTACATAAAAGAAGATCACAAGTAATTGAGCTGCGGCTTCAGTGAGGATATATTATTTGATCCCAAGTAAATTCTCTCAAGAAATTGTTTTCTTTAGATCTTATTAGACGAAATCTGAAAGAATAAAAATAAAGCTTGATAACTAAGTATAAAATGGAACAAAAATATAATAAGAATCTTTTGAAACCTTCTAAATTATTCTAGTTTGTGCTTTGCCGTAAGATAAAAGAGAAACAGCCTTAAGTGCTATCTACAAATGATCTCCAATCTGCATTTAACAGCTGTTTCAAACTTATTCCCAGAACTAGAGGGGCTCACCAGGAGAGAAACAGTCTCATATTCCATCCCCGGCCCCCATCCCCTTTCTGATAGGGTATCAGTGAACAATGAATGAAGTGGCCATATTTTAGACAGAAAAGGGGGAAGAAAGAAGAAACAAAGATCTGGATGAAGTAAAAAACTGAAGAGCTAGTCTCTGAACCAAACCGACAGTCCTCTTGGGACCAGAGCAGATAAATGCTGCACCAGAAGCCAAGTGACCTGGATCATTCTTTTGTCCCAACAAGAAATGGCTGTGTCACGTGAGCAAGTCTCGCTTTTCTCCCCTGCAGTTCTTTGATCCTAAAATGGGAAGAGTGAGCTCTGCCTTCCCCCTACAACCGCATTTATCAGAATAAAGGGCAAATCAATAGAAAAAAAATTATGGGAAAGGTTTTTCTTTGTGAGAGTAAGTCCATTTCTGAAACGGTCTCCATTTTAACAGGGCGCCTGTGGAAGTCTGCATGAGCTTCAGTAACAGTAACGTGAAAGGTAAATTTCTGAGCAGTGTATTTTACTGCTTACGAAGTTACTTGACTATGTAGATATTGAAATTATTACTTCACGTGAAATAGCGTAATTTTCACTGTGAAACAATTAACTAAGGCATTATTATTTTAAGATGAGTAGCCCTAAAGCAGATTTTTAAAAAGTAAAGCAACTAAATTATCATCCGGAAAGGCACAACTTGGAAGAGATGGGCTAAATGAGATGCAGAGGAGAGTGGATTTTCCAGTGAATGGATAAGAGGAAAAGAGATTTCCTGTCTCTAACTGTCTCGCAAGAAATCAAATGGCACTAGGCATTGTTCAAATGGAGAAACACCAGAGAATGAGAAAAACTTAGACCCAAACAAGAAACAGAACCCGGGAAGATGCTTAGACACGTTTTATTCCCCAGCCATCAGATATGACTCTATGAAGCAGAGGAATGTAAGGTTATGAACAAATCCCTAATTTTCAGCTACTCAGCATATGTTTATCTTTGGAGTATAAATGCCAATCACTTGCACATACCAACCAGATTTATAACATTTTCCCCTCTTTCTACAAAGTTCTTGATGATAGTCTTCTGGATAGGAAAACAGGCCTCGAATGTGTGGGGAGGTGTGGAGGGGGCTTCCCTATTAAAATCAGACAGGAAAATTTTCAGGTCTGCAGCCCCTTAGTAAGACAGAAGAGACTGAAGTGTACGTCCTCTCATCTATAAAACAGAACTGCCGTGTGAACTAGCAAATGGGGAAGCACCTAGCACAGAGCCTGGCACATCAGAAGTGCTCAAAAAGGGTACATGCCGTCAGCATCGGACAAGTCCTAGTCACTTAAATTACTGTCCCTCATTGTGACAACCCCTTAATCCATGTGTTTCAGTGATAGAGGTAGAGGGCATGTGTGGGAAGGACAAAAACAAATAAAACCCCTCTAGGGTGCAGCCAAAAATAACAGGGGCAAGAACCAATAAAATATATGAAAACAAAAATGTATCATATCCGAGGAGACTCCCAAGGCACGCATGGTTGAATATTAGGAACTTAGTAATACATGTTATCACATTAATAAGCTCAAAAAAATACAATTATTTTATTAGATGCTGAAAAGGGATTTGATCAAATTCAACATGCATTCCTAATTTAAAAAGATCCTTGGGAAAAGGACAGTAGAAAAATACCTCCTTAACATAAACTTTAAACATATATACTTTCCATATAGTCAGCATCAGGATTGAAGGTGAGAGACCAGAGCATTCCTTCTGAAGACAGTAACAATATATAGGCCTATCTCTGCTACTTATATAAAACTGGTCTTAAAAGCTGGCTGAAGTAATTAGAAACAAATGATATAGAAGCAAGGAGCAGACAAAACTATTCCACCTGCAGGTGTGTGACTGTGTACTAGAACTCAAGAGAATCAACCAAAAAGCTAGCGGAGTCATTAAGAAAATATCAAAATAAATATATAAAAATCAAAAGTTTGCTTAATGCGGATGCTAACCAATAATTAAATATAATTGGAGGGACTTCCCTGGTGGCATAGTAGTTAAGAATCCGCCTGCCAATGCAGGGGACACGGGTTCCATCCCTGGTCCAGGAAGTTCCCACATGCCGTGGAGCAACCGGGCCCGTGTGCCACAACTACTGAGCCCATGTGCCTAGACCCCGTGCTCCGCAACGAGAAGCCACCGCAATGAGAAGCCTGCGCACTGCAAACAAAGAGTAGCCCCCGCTAGCTGCAACTAGAGAAAGCTTGGGGCAGCAACGAAGACCCATTGCAGCCAAAAATAAGCTAATTAATCAAAACTAATAATAAATATAATTGGAAAGTAGGTAGAGATGCTTGCTTCAGTATTCAAGGAGGAAATGATTTCCTAATTAACTTCAAAATGCTTCAGAAAAAAATAAATAGGACAAAATTTGAAAAATTGCTCAAGGTAGGAGATTAATATATATGGGGCTGCACTAAACGCCTCTCTCTTCTTTTCTGTAGGTTTTAAAAATTTCATAGTAACAAAAAAGAAAAAAAAGAAAGAAAGAAAGAAAAGAAAAATGCCAAGAAACTTCTAGGGACAAAGAATAACGAAGAGAGCTTGACCCAATAGGACATTAACATGTATTCTAAAGCCAAAGTAATTAAAATACCTTGGTATTGAGAAAAGAATAAACAAAGAGATCAATGGAAGAGAACAGAGTCCAAAATTAGACCCAAGTATAAATAGGAATTTACTGTATGCAAGAAATAGATGAATTACTCAATTAATAAATAGCACTGGAAAACTGGCTAGCTATTTGAACAAAAACATTGATGGATCCCTATCTTATTCCTCACACCAAAGTAAATTTCAGCTGGATTAAAGATTTAAATAGAAAAAAGAAAGAAAGCCATAAAAGTAGCAGGAGAAAATATGGACAATTAAAAAACTAATCTTCTGGTGGGGCATCACACCGAAGCATCACACCGAATCAGAACCCATAAAGGAACTGACTGATACACATAAAAATAAAAAACTTCTATATAGCAAAATCAATAATAAAAAAAGAAATCTGAACGCACCCAAAAAGATTTAAAGATTTTAATAACTACAATGAAAAATATTTCTGATATGATAAAATATCAAATCCTTAATATGCAGAGTTATTACAAATCAACAGAAAAAACAAATACCTCAAAATAAAAATTGGCACAGAATATTAACAGGCAATTCACAAAGGAAGAAAAAGGAGTGGTGAAAAAAACATAAATAGATATTTAATTTTACTACTAATCAGATAAATACAAATATCAACCATACTGAAAAAATGAGAAAGAGTGACAAGACCCAGAGTTGTGAGAATATGGGAAAAAGGCAATCTAATGTATTGCTGGCAGGAATGAAACCTACTAGCAATTTTCAGTTTTTAGAGAGCAGTTTCATAATAAGTATTAAAATTTTAATATGCATACCTTTTGAAAGTATAATCCCACTTTTAGAAATTTATATAAGAAGATAAATAAAGCAGTACACATAGGGAACTGATTAATAAATATTATATTTATATAAAAAGCAGTGTATAGCTACTATAAGGGACGATGTAGATCTATACATATTAAATTGAGAAAACATATTATAATAATTATGGTATAATTCCATTTTTGTTAAATCTCTCACATTTAGTTTTCACACAAATGGAAGATCGTTCAAACAAATTCTGACAGTGGTCATTGCTGGGCAGTGGGATTCTATCTTATTCTCATTTTCTCCTTTAAGTTTTTTGGTATTGTTTACATTTTTAAAATATCTATTTTTCTTACCAAAAAATATATTTACATTTTAGGAGAAAGATTTTTTAATAGTGATAATTATTAAAACTAGGTGACAGGTACATGGGGGATCACCATGCTATTTTTCCTAGTTTTGAAAATCCATAAATTAAAAAATAAACAATTTGAGTAAAAGAAACAGGCTGAACAGAAATCAGAGGTCCATACAACAGGCACACGAAAAGATGCTCAACATCGCTAATCATCAGGGAAATGCAAATCAAAACCACCATGAGATATCACCTCACACCTGTCAGAATGACCATCATCAAAAAGAACACAAATAAAAATGGTGAGGATGTGGAGGGAAGTGAACCCTCGTGCACTGCTGGTGGGGATGTAAATTGGTGCAGCCACTGTGGAAAACAGAATGGAAGTTTCTCAAAAAACTAAAAATAGAACTACCATATGACCCAGCAATTCCACTCCTGGGCATATATCCAAAAAAACCCAAAATACTAATTTGAAAAGATACATGCACCCCAATGTTCATAGCAGCATTATTTACAATTGCCAAGATATGGAAGCAACCTAAGTGTCCATCAACAGATGAATGGATAAAGATGTGGTGTATACACACACACACACACACACACACACACACACACACACACACACACACACAATGGAATACTACTCAGCCATAAAAAAAGAGTGAAACTTTTGCCATCTGCAGCAACATGGATGGACTTGGAGTGTACTATGCTAAGTGAAATAAGCCAGACAGAGAAAGACAAATACTATATGATATCACTTATATGTGGCATCTAAAATATATGACAAACTAGTGAATATAAAAAAAAAGAAGCAGACTCACAGATACAGAGAACAAACTAGTGGTTACCAGTGGGGAGAGGAAAGGGGTGGGGCCAATATAGGGGTAGGGGATTAAGAGGTACAAACAATTAGGTATGAAATAAGCTACAAGCATATATTGTACAACATGGGGAATATAGCCAGTATTTTACAACAACTATACATGGAGTATAACCTTTAAAAATTGTGAATCACCATATTGTACGCCCGTAACTTATATAACATTGTACATTAACTATACTTCAATAAAAAAGAAATCAGAGGGCTATAATCAATCACTAAAAGGTACTTATTTAAAAAGTATCAGGACTTCCCTGGTGATGCAGTGGTTAAGAATCCGCCTGCCAATGCAGGGGACACAGGTTCGAGCCCTGGTCAAGGAAGATCCCACATGCTGCGGAGCAGCTAAGCCCGTGTGCCACAACTACTGAGCCTGTGCTCTAGAGCCTGTGAGCCACAACTACTGAGCCCGCGTGCCGCAACTACTGAAGCCCGCACACCTAGAGCCCGTGCTCCGCAACAAGAGAAGCCACCACAATAAGAAGCCCATGCACCACAACGAACAGTAGCCCCTGCTCGCCACTACAGAAAGCCTACGTGCAGCAACAGACCCCAAGCAGCCAAAAATAAATAAAATAAAATAAATAATTTTAAAGATAAAGAAATAAAAAGTATCTATGGCTTAAATGAGGAAAAAAATCCATAAAACGAATTCTAAGCCCACTCATATAAGGGTAAAGATTAAACAAAGTAGATTAGAATCCCAGAATACTGGAACTGAATACACTATTTCCATTTTACAGGTTCAAAGAGATGAGACATAAAAAATAGAAACCTCTTCAGCCAAATACATTCCCTCCAATTAGAATGGGTATAGATGCTAAATGCTGAGTATTATATCAAACCAAAACAAACAAATGTTCTCCCCTGCAAAAGTGTGACTTAACGGCTACTTAAAGAAATCAAGGAGAAGCCTAAACCATGTTTTAAATCTCAAATATTTCCCTCACATGTTAAAATTATTGCTCAAATAAAAATATGTAATGAGAATGGTCAATTTGACTCTGTAATGAGTATTTTAACAAAAAACATTTTATCTCACTTTACAAGGAAGAATGAAACTTGAATTACAGCTGAAAAATACTAGATAGGCACTTAACAGGAAAGGAAAGCAGATAGCTAATAAACATATAAAAAGATGCCCAAACCAATCAGTAATAAGGAAAATGCAGATCAAACCACAGGGAGATACTATTTCACTTCCACTGGAGGAACAAAAATTATAAATCTGACATCAGGTGATGTGATTACGGTGATCAGAACAATTAAACACTGCTGGTGGGAGGGCAACTTGGTCTATCTACTTTTGCAAAGAGTTTGGCTTTACAAAGCAAAGGCAGAGAACACTCACACCCTGGGGCTTAGTCTGTGAACAGACCCTAGGGCGGTACTTCTCTAAGTATGGTCTGGAACCCTCTGGAATCCTTTCAGGAGGTATGCAAGGTCAAAACTATTTTCAAAATAATTCCAAGGTGTTACTTCCTCTTTCACTCTCATTCTCTCCCAAATATGCAGTGTTTTCTACTCATGTGTGACACTGTAACAAATCGAATGCAGAAGCAGACAGGAGAAATCAGTGGTTTTCTATTAAGACAGTAAAGAGATTTGAAGAAAATGTAAAACCATGCCATATTTCTCAGTAATTTGTTTTGGAAACCACAGTTTTTCTCTCAGAAAAATGTTAATTTTTATTTAATTTTAAAATCATTGTTTTTTAAATAAGTTAATAAGTAAACATTTTAAACATTTCTATTCTAATTTGTAGTGCAGTGAATATTAATAGATATAACCCACCAGGAGACATGCACAAAAATGTCTTTAGCATGACTATTGGCGACTCCCACCACCACCACCCCCCACAAAAACCCCAAGCAAACAAAAAAAAGATCAAACAAAAAACTGATTAACACCACAAATGTCTATCAACATACATGCATACACAGTAATACAATGGAATACTACTTACACATCCATGGAAATGAATGAATTACAGATATACACAAGAGTAAGAAAACAGAATACACCCAACATAAATCTATGTACATAAAGCTCCAAACACAACACTAAATAATACACTGTTTAGGAAGACAAATATTCAAGCGAATGATAAAAAGTTATGTGTTGAGGATAGCAGTTACCTCTGAGGGGGAGGGAAAAGGATGAGGAAAAAGAGGGATATATAAGGAACTCAATGACTAAATTCTTTTTCTTAAATTGGGTAGTAGGTTCTTGGGTGTTTGTTGTAAAATGATTCCTTATATATTTATATAGTATACCTCTTCTAAATATTCTTAAATATCTACTCAATATTTAGTAAAATACTCAATATCTAATAAGAACAACTAGAGATCACAGTGGTTCAAGACTCTGGAAAAGATGAGGCAGATCTAAAGACTAAAAATGGGGAGTAAATTCACTAAATTTTTCTTAAGCATCTTCCATGTACTACTATGATAATTTTTGAGGGAATACAAAATACACAAAATCCCCACCCTTAAGAAGTTCACAGGAAGAGAGGCTGGACTCCCACTTCATAGAATGGAGAAGCTGCAGCAGATCAGCACTCCTGCCAAGAACAATGGAAAAAGCTGGCTAAAATACAGGAACAGTCTATTTTAAAGTAGTAGAGGGCTCCCCTGGTGGCAGAGTGGTTAAGAATCTGCCTGCCAATGCAGGGGACACAGGTTCCAGCCCTGGTCCAGGAAGATCCCACATGCCACGGAGCAACTAAGCCCGTGTGCCACAACTACTGAGCCTGCATGCCACAACTACTGAAGCCCGCGTGCCTAGAGCCTGTGCTCTGCAACGAGAAGCCACCGCAATGAGAAGCCCGTGCACCGCAACAAAGAGTAACCCCCACTCGCCGCAACTAGAGAAAGCCCGCACACAGCAACGAAGACCCAATGCAGCCAAAAATAAATAAATAAAATAAACAAATTTATTTTTTAAAAAAAGTAGGGCTTCCCTGGTGGCGCAGTGGCTGAGAGTCCGCCTGCCGATGCAGGGGACACGGGTTCGTGCCCCAGTCCGGGAGGATCCCACATGCCACGGAGCGGCTGGGCCTGTGAGCCATGGCCGCTGAGCCTGCGCTCTACAACGGGAGAGGCCACAACGGTGAGAGGCCCGCGTACCGCCAAAAAAAAAAAAAAAAAAAAAAAAAAGTAATAGGGAGAAAACCTTTAACAAATAAAAAAATAAAGTAGTAGAGAGTTTCTGGAGTGGCCAAGAGAAGAGAATCTTGAGAAGAGAGCTGACTTTTGCAGTAAATTACAAATTCTGAATATGGGCAGGAGGCAGAGAATCTGGGCTTTGTGTCAGATACGAGCAAAATGGTGGCTTCAAGCACACTGCCAGTTTTTCTCTGAGGATGTTTGCTGAATACTGATGGTGTACGAGGCAGTAAAAACCTAAGCAAAAATCTCCTGAAAAGCAGTTTTGTTAGACTAAGAATGTGGTCTCTATCAGGGAAGAGGGTCCTGAGAACACATGAGGTCTCAGTGGGAAACCCCAGAGGGCTGGGGGGAACCAGAGGTTAGAAAGTCTGGGCCTCACGAGAACTGCAAATTCAACTTTCATCTAGCACAGCCTCTGACTGGATTAAGGTGATCAGCCAAGAAGAGGAAAAAGTGAGCCCTGACTGGAGGAAGATCTCATCATCTGGGGCTCCTACAATATTTTTGTATACAATGCCTGGCATTACTAAACATGGCAAAAGACAGGACCATACAATTGAAAACTAAGGGGGAAAAAAAAGACTGATAGAGACCCAAAGATGACCCAGATGTTAGGAGTTAGCTGGAAAGCACCTAAAAATAACAATAATTAATCTGGTTTAAAAAACAAACAGGAACAACAAAAAAAGAAAACCCAAACAGGAGAAAAGATGAAAAAAGGAGACGAAAAGATGGAGAATTTTACCAGAGAATTGGAGACCTATACATAAGGACCTATACAGAGACAACTTATCAGTTACATATTTCCTCCAATCATCAGACTTGTATATTCAACTGCTTTCTGGCTGGCAGTTAGTTCTACTTGGAAGTATCAATGGCATCTCAAATTCAACATGTTCCAAACCAAACTTTCCTTAGTAAACTTCGTCCTTTTCACTGTTCACAATCCATTCTGTTAAGCAAACAAGAAACCTAGGAGTAACCTACGACAGCTCGCTCTCCCTTGCCTTCATATCCAAACCATTATCAAGTGTTGTCAACGATACCTCTGAAAGGGCTTTCAAATCCATTTCTATCTATTATCACCAATCACAACCTAGTCTAAGACACCATAACCTACTTCTGCAACAGCCTCCTAACCAATCTACCTACACTCTTGTTTCCCCTCAATTTGTTCTTTACCTTGTGGTTAGAGATCTTTTTGTACCAGCAGTCTGACCATGTCTGGTACCCCTCAGCCTCAATTAATATGTCTCCAAGCTAGGCTCAGTGAGGACAGTGAAAACATCTATTTTAGCTATTTCATCTGACACAATCCAAACACCTAACAGAGTGTCCGGCACACCGTAGGCACTCAGTGAAAATACTGTTGAACAAGTAAACATACTTTCTACAATTTTGCCCTTGAAAAATGAGTGGGAATTTCTATACAGACTACGTGATGATTCATGAAGCCATTTCACCAAGCAGTGTCAATTCCAGGCAAACAAGAAAATAGGATAAGTTAAAGTCTCCTAGTGGCTGACTTTAGAATAAAGAACACATTAATTGGTCTTAGGTTAAAGGTGTCACAGTCAGACATAAGTATCGGGTTCTTTTATTCTAGATGAGTTGGTACCAGTGCAAAAAGGGTTAAAAACATTTTTTAGAAAACTGTCAGGTGGAAACTATTTTTTTTCCACTCCACTTTATAAATTCAGGGAGATTAGGCACTAAATGGGAGCTGACATTTGCCTCTGTTTAGTAATATTCTCTAACAAGCACACACCACGGCCTCTGGCCATTGGAATTGATGGAGAGTTTGTAACATGGAAGACAGATCTGACGAAATTATACAAAATGTTATCAGTGTGACAATGAAATGGTAAATATGAAATAAAAGAAAACAGAAAAGTTAGATCTGAAATATAATGAACATCTAGGAGAAATAGAGAAATTAGGGGAGGGACATTATTCAAAGAGATAATAGCAAAGAATTCTCCAGAATTTTCCAAAGCCACCCATCCTCAGATTTGGAAAGTCCAACAAATCCGAAGGAGGGTAAATAAAAATGAATCCACACTCAGACATATTGCTGTAAATCTGCAAAACACACCAAAGACAAGAAGACTTAAAAGCTCCTGTAGAAAAAAAGACAAATAAGAAACAATCAGACTGACAACTGACTTAAAAAAAATCAATTTTATTGAGGTTTAATTCACATGTTACATAGTTCACCTATTTTAAGCACATAACTCAATGATTTTTAGTAAATTTACCAGATGGTGCAGCCACAATACAGTTTTAGAATGTTTCCATCAACAAAATGATCCCTTGCTGCCCATTTACATTCAATCCCTGTTCCCCACCACCCCAAGAAACCAATCCATTCTTGGTCTCTACAGATTTGTCTTTTCTGGACATTTCATATAAATGGAAATACACAATATGTGTCTGGGTTCTATAAAGCTGTACATAAAGGATATATACCTAGCATAATGATTTTGAGGTTTATCCATTTGTTGCATGTATCAGTATTTTATTTATTCATTTTTTATTACTGAATAGTCATCTATTATAAATATGATGTATATATATTTGGGTTGTTTCCACTTTTTAGTTACTATGAATAACAATGTTACGAACATCCACATACCAGTCTTTGTGTGGACCCATGCTTTCATTTCTCTTGGGTATATACTACCAGTGGAATTGCTGGGTCATATGGTAAATTTATGTTTAGCTTTTTTTTTTTTTTTTGGCTGTACGCGGGCCTCTCACTGTTGCGGCCTCTCCCGTTGCGGAGCACAGGCTCCGGACGTGCAGGCTCAGCAGCCATGACTCACGGGCCCAGCCACTCCGCAGCATGTGGGATCTTCCAGAACCGGGGCACGAACCCGTGTCCCCTGCATCGGCAGGCGGACTCTCAACCACTGCGCCACCAGGGAAGCCCTATGTTTAGCTTTTTAAGAAACTGCCAAACTATTTTCCAAAGTGGCTGTGCCATTATACATTCCCACCAGCAACGTATGAAGTTCCTGTTTCTCCACATCCTCACAAACATTCATGTTAATTAAATGTTAATTAAAACATTTTCAGATAACAAAACCTGAGAGTTTACTACCAAGAGTTTATGAGTGTTTATGTGTATTACTTTTATCTACTGCTAAATAACAATACAAATGGCTATAAGCAACACACATTTATTATCTCACACTCTCTGTGTGTTAGAAATTCAGAAGCAGCTGAGCTGAGTGGTCCTGGCTCAAGGTTTCTCAGGTTTCAGTCAGGATGTCGGCCAAGGCTGCAATCATCCTGACCAGGACAGCAGGGTCTGCTTTCTGTCCAGGTGGTTCACTCACAAGTACTGGCTGTTGGTTGACAAGTGGCCTCAGTTCCTCTCCCAGGGCTGATTGATATCCTCTGAACATGGGAGCTGGCTTCCTCACAGAGTGAGTGGTCCAAGAAAGAGCAAGGCAAAGGTGCAACGTATTTTATGTCCTAGCCTCAGAGGTCACACTCCATCATTTCCATGATAATCTAAAGGTTACACAGGTCAGCCTTGTTCAGTGTGGGAGGGATACTAAGCGTGAATCCCAGAGAGGGTGAATCACTGGGGCGCCTTAGAGGCTGGCTTGAGCATTAATATGCTTTCTTAAGGCTATACTGTAAAAATAAGAAAATGGTCCTAGAAGATCAAGGTCAAGGATAGAAAAAGAAATGATGGACAAAGAAAATCGTAAAAATGTGGGTAAATTTAAACAAATTGATAATATGAAACAAGAATGACTGTCTAATTTACCCACAGTAAATGTTATAGCACTCATGGTAAGAGGAACTGCCTGAAGTCAGAGAATGTTTTTAAGGTTCCTGAATTGTTTCAGAGGAAAATGGAAACTAACTAACGTTAAACTCTTTGGTATTCACTTTCAAACTTTGAAAGCAATCATCAAGAAACTGAAAATTGAATGCCTGTCTTTCAAACTGGTAGTTTAAATGGAATGTGAGAGAAAAAGAAACCAACTTAACCAATTCAAAGGAAACAGAGGAAAAGGGTTAAAAAAAGGAAACACAGGAAAAAGAATCATAATAGAAATCAGAAGTATTCAGAAAATATTCAGAACCAAAAATTAAAACATTGTATATCAAAACTTTGTTATGCCACTAAAGAGGTTCTTAGAGGAAATTTTATCTTATTGTTGTTTTTTAGAGGAAACAACAGTCTTAAATGGTTATATTAGAAAAGAAGAAATGTTGAAATAAATGAATTAAGCAGCCAATAAGAAGGAAAAAAAACCCAAAAGCAAAAACAAAGCAAACCAACCAACCAAACAAACAGAAAAAAAACAGCCAAATAAACCCAAAAAATCTCAAAGTAAGAAAATGATGAGGATAAAGAAAATTTCATAAAATAGAAAATAAATATATATGACTTAGTAGACTAATAAAATGTAGAAACCTGGAATTGTTTTTTAAAAGGACATACTCCAGACAAAGCAGAGATTTATTAGAGTATGCCACAAAACACTTTTATTCAAATAAAGTTGAAAACTTAGATGAAAAAGGCAGATTCCTAAAAAATACAATGTAACAGAAATGACTAAGGAAGCTGGAGAAAAGCTGAATGGCTGTATAACCATTAAAGACATTGAGCAGTAATTTACTCTTCTGAAAAAGAAAACACCAGGTCCAGATCATTTTTAGAGGTAAATTCTATCAAATATTCAAGGAAGAGATAATATTAAGCTTACACACATTTTTCCAGAGGATCAAAAAGAGGGAAACTTTCCAATCCATTTCATAAGATTTACATATCCTTAGTACCCAAGAACGTAAAATTAAAGGCCAATCTCATTTACGATCATAAATGCAAAATTTCAAAACAAAATATTAGCAAACTAAACCTAACAATGTATTAAAAAATGCACCATGACCCATTTGTACAGGAATGCAAGGATGCCTTAACATTAGAAAACCTAATGCAACTCTCCATTAACAGATTCAAGGACAAGATATATGATCATAAAGGACAAAATATATGATTATATCAATATGATCATATCATATTAAGCATTTGGGGAAAGTAAACGTCCATTCGTGATAAATGCTCTTAGCAACCCTGGAATAGAAAAACCTTCCTTGACATAAAGGGTATATACCAAAAATCTACAGCAAAAACTTAATGGTGAAGCATTAGAACCTTCTCTTTAAAACCAAGAATAACACACAGTGTCCACCATTCCCACTTCCATTCAAGGCTATACTGTTGTCATGACCCTAGCCAGCCCAGGGAGAAAACCAAAAAACACATAAAAATACAAGGATTAAAATGGAAGAAACAGGGGGTCCCCTGGTGGCGCAGTGGTTAAGAATCCACCTGCCAATGCAGGGGACATGGGTTCTAGCCCTGGTCCGGGAAGATCCCACATTCCGTGGAGCAGCTAAAGCCCGTGCGCCACAACTACTGAGCCTGCTCTCTAGAGCCCGTGAGCCACAACTACTGAACCTGCGTGCCACAACTACTGAAGCCCGTGTGCCTAGAGCCCATGCTCTGCAACAAGAGAAGCCACTGCAAAGAGAAGCCCATGTACCGCAATGAAGAGCAGCCCCCGCTCGCTGCAACTAGAGAAGGCCCACGTGCAGCAATGAAGACCCAATGCAGCCAAAGATAAATAAATAAATAAATAAATAAATAAATATTAAAAAAAATTTTATTTAATGGAAGAAACAAAACTCATTATTTGAAGGTTGATATGATTTGGGAAATCCAGAAGATTTCTCATTATTAGGATTGATGAGAGTTTAACCAGGTTGCTAAATTTCTGAAAATCAATTGCATTTCTAAACACCAGCAACAAAGAAATAGAACATAATTTTTAAAAAAGATACTATCTGCAAAGCAACAAAAATTAGACACCTGAGATAAAACAGAGTAATAGCAAAAGCTAACAACTGAGCTAACAGCTGAGCATTGTGTCTCCCTATGAAATAGAAACACTTATTAGCCCTGTTTTACAGATGAGGAAACTGAGGCACAGAGAGGTTGATTTATCCAAGATCACACAATTAGTAAGCAGCCACGTGAAGGGTTAAACCCAGGCAGTATGGTCCTGGAGCCTTTGCTCTTAGCACCTCTCCAAGCTGCCTCCCTCTCTGCAAGATGGGCAAGGCCTCTACGTAGTTGTAGGCTATGTTGACCATGCACAAATATTGTTGTGAGATATTAAACAAGTAAAAGAGATGCCATGTTCATGTATAAGGGAAACTCCACTATCAAGATCTCAATTCACCCTCCAAACTGATATACAAAATTAATACGACACTGATCAAAATTCCAACAGGATTTTCCATAGATGCTAATGCTAAAATTTAAAAGGAAGAGGACCAAGAAAAACAACAACACTCCTGAAGAAGAGAAATGAGGTGGGTAAATTAGCCTATCAGATATCCAGGTTTATTGTAAAGCAGTATTAGTTGAGGTAGTATGGTATTAGTGAAGGAACAGAAAGGTAGACCAATGGAACAGACCAGAGTGCCCAGAAACAACTTCACAATTGTGCAGAAATTTGATAAAAGAAAAAGGCAGTATTTCAATAATTGGGAAAAGAAAAAACTAGGAAATGGAAAAAAAAATCAGATCCACACCTCACACCATATATAAAAATAATGTCCAAGTGGATTAAATACTTAAATATGAAACATGAAATTGTAGGAGAAATATGGGACAATATCTTTCATACTCTGAAGGACGGATTTCTCAAACAAGACACTGAAAACACAGAGAAATTCAATTATAGTAAAATTAGGAATTTCTGTTCATCAGGAGATACCATAAAGAGAGTTAAAACACAAATCATGAACTTGGAGAAGATATCTGAGACTCATAATACTGAAAAAGGGTCTAGAATATAAAGAACTCCTATAGTTCAAAATGAAAAAGTTTGACAAATCAACAGAAAAGTGGGCAAAAGATAAGAACAGACATTTCACATTTCCAGAAGAGGAAACACTAATGGCTAATAAATACACAAAAATATGCTCGCCCTCATTATGAATCAGGGAAATGCAAACTGAAATCAAAATATCATTTTACACTCACAAAACAGGCAAAACTCAATATGGCTGAAGATGTGGGGCGACGGGAATTCATATGCTGCTAGTGGGAGTTTCAACTGGTACAATCACTCAGGAAACTATCGGGTATCATCTTATGAAGCTAAACATGAGTGAAACCCATGATCTAGCACTTTCACTCCTGGAGAAACTCTTGCCCTGTGTACCAGGAGCCACATCACTGGCTATGTGACCTTGGGTGAGCCACTTCATCTTCCTATGCCCCTGTTTCCTCATCTGTAAAATGAGGATTGCAATACCAACTCACAGAGTTGTTGTCAGGATTCATATACATAAAAGCACTGAGAAGAGTGCCTGGCCCATCGTAAGTTCGCTATAAGCTAGCTGGGCTTTGGGTGGATGGATTGTGGTACTGTTTACTGAGATGAGGGAGGTGCGGGGAAGTTTCAGGGTGAATAGGGCAGAAAAGTCAGGACATTGCTAGGTTTGAGATAGCTTGAATATCCAAGTGGAAACAATAACTAGACAGCTGGCTATATGTCTTGAGCTCAAGGGAAAAATTAGGCTAGAGATACGGATTCAGGAGTCCTGGCATAAAGATGATATATAAAGCAATGGGAATGGTTGAGATCTTCCAGAGCAAAGTTCAAATAAGAAAGAAGGCCAAGGATGGAATCCTTGGCGTTCCGACGCATAAAAGACTGGCAAGGAGAAAGGTCCAGTAAAGGGGACGGAGAAGCTGCCAGTGAAGTAGGAAAATGATGTGCCTGCATGAACCTAGGGAAGAAAGTGCCTAAGATGTGTCAGACACTGCTGAGAAGCAGAGTAAGCTGAGGAGAGAAAACTAATCACTGGATTTAGCAACATGGAGAATACTGGTGACCACATTAGTCATTTCAGTGGAGTAGTAAAAACAAAAGCTTGACGTATCCTTTCTCCTGACAAATATAAGCAGCTGTAGATGGAGCTGAGGATGGGGGAGAAAATTTTGAGCTGGAGAAACAGCAACATGGTACAGAAGGAGGAACCTGGTCTCCATACTGACCAGTGTGTGAGTCTAACAATTCACATTTTCTAGCATTCAGCTGCCTGGGAAAATGTTGGAACCAAGTGGTCTCATCTAAGGTCCCCTGTGGTTCTCAGAGCTCCCCTGGAAAAAGAGAAAATAAGTTTTATCTGAGAATGTGGGGAAGAGAGGTGACTGGAGACCTGACATGGAATAAGTCAACCAAATAGAAAAGATTTATTTTAAAGTAGCTCTGGTGTCACTCTAGAATTATATACAGGAAAAATGATATAGCACACAAGTGCCCAGAAAATTTCAGTTGTGTCCTGCCATATCATTATCCCAGGGTCATTACTATTTTTGAAATCACACAGATGAGGAGCTGATCTGAATTTCCTCTGTAATAAGCCTTGACAGAGAAAGTGAATAACACGCAAGAAAGAAATCTTTAACTCTGTAAAGTTCAAAAGAAGCACAGTAACAGCAGGAGGCTGAAACCAGAGATCGCTGTTCTTACCCCCAGTTATGGAGGTGTCACAGCCATCCAGATGCTGCAGCTTCACACGATCTGAAGAGCCAGGAAGGAAACATCCAACTGCTAGCACGGCTCCTTCCCTTTCTCATGTGCCTTCTCTTTCCTTTATTCCCCTCTCCCAACATTCAGCCTGACAGATTCTTACAATGTTTAAAGAAACAAAATAAGAAAACTGTGTAATCTGGATTCAAGGTGGCTTTCTCTACAGAGATAATTAACATTTTAAAAAGTAGGTCATGTTGGGGGCTGAAACAGCTTGCCATTTTACCTTCAAATATATATATATATTTTTAAATACTGTATAACCAGCTGGCTTCTTTTTTTCCAGAGATAATTCCATCTTTCTCTAATCTATCTATCCCACCTCAAGGCAGGACCCACATTTGGCTCCAGAAACAAACAGCTGCTCTTAGAGGTGAGGTAACAGGATAATCCTTAGGCATTCTTGATAAAGGACTTCACAGAGAGGAACTACCATTATCTTAGAGTTTGAAACCATAGAGCTTCAAATAAGAATATTCCGCACGTCATAGTTTCCTATTCACAAAGCTACCACCTTGAAAAGAAGAATGCTGGGATTTGAATGAGCATAATACCTGAAGCACACATTTTAGACCTAGGATCAGAATTTAGCTTTGGATCAGAAATGTTAGAAGCAATAAACTAAAAAATAAAATCAAATAAGCCTGGTCTCAAAGCAATTACAAATGTTGAGTGGGACTGAGATACTGGGATAAGAAGACAATCAGGTCAGACTTTACCAACAACTATTTTCAAAGGAAGAACTGTAATCAATTTTCTGTATTAATAAGAAATAAAATTAAGTTGTGAGTATCTTTTTTAGTACGGTTTTTTAGTTATTCTCTAATGGCAAATTTAATGGCTATGCTTATGTTTACCTGATTCAATCTCTCCTCTCTCTCCAATTCTCCAAATAAAAAGGGTCATTTTACATAGAGAACAGATTTGTGGTTGCCAAGGCGTGTGGGGGGGATGGATTGGGAGTTTGGGATTAGGAGATGCAAACTGTTATATAGAGAATGGATAAACAACATGGTCCTACTGTACAGCAGAGGGAACTATAATCGATATCCTGTGATAAACCATAATGGAAAAGAACATGAAAAAGAATGTGTATACATATATGTGTAACAATCACTTTGCCGTACAGTAGAAATTAACACAACATTGTAAATCAACTATACTTCAATAAAGTAATTTTTTTTTTTTAAAGGGTCATTTTAGGACTTCCCTGGTGGTACAGTGGTTAAGACTCTGTGCTCCCAATGTAGGGGGCCCAGGTTTGATCCCTGGTCAGGGAACTAGATCTCACATGCATACCACAACTAAGGATTCTCCTGCCACAACTAAGGAGCTGATGAGCTGCAACTAAGGAGTCTGTGAGCCGCAACTAAGGAGCCTGGCTGCCGCAACTAAGACCAGGCACAACCAAATAAATAAATAATTAAATAAATAAAAATGGGTCGGGCCTCCCTGGTGGCGCAGTGGTTGAGAGTCCACCTGCCGATGCAGGGGACACGGGTTCGTGCCCCGGTCCGAGAAGATCCCACATGCCACGGAGCGGCTGGGCCCGTGAGCCATGGCCGCTGAGCCTGCGCGTCCGGAGCCTGTGCCCCGCAACGGGAGAGGCCACAACAGTGAGAGGCCCACGTACCACAAAAAAAAAAGGTCATTTTATAATGCCTTTCAGGATTGTTTACATCTAAAATGATATATTTGACTCCTCCCATCCCAAATTTACTGCCTGTAAAATTTTAAGATACAACAGATGCACAAGTCTTAGAAAACACACTTCTGTGTGTTGCATAAAATAATTTTCCCTGACAACTTCAAATATGTCTTATTTTCATTTGTGACTGTATTACTTTCCTAGGGCTGACATAAATTACCACAAACTTGGTGACTTAAAACAACAAAAATCTATTCTCTCGTAGTTCTAACATCCAGAAGTCCAAAATCAAGGTGTCAGTGGAGCTGCATTGCCTCTGAAGTCTAGGGGAGAATCCTTCCTTACCTCTTACAGCTCCTGGTGGCTGCTGGCAGTCTCTGGCATGCCTTGGCTTGTAGACACATCACTCCAATCTCTGCCTCTTGTCTTCATATAACCTTCTCCCTTGTGTCTGTCTCTCCTGTTTCTGTGTCTCAAATCTCCCTCTCCTTTCTAAGGAGACCAGTTATTAGACTGAGGGTCTACCCTAAATTGAGGATGATCTCATCTTGAGATCCTTAACTTAATTACAGCTGCAAGACCTTCTCTCCAAATAAGGCCACATTCACGGGTATCGGGGGTTAGCAAACTGATGTATCTTTTCCGGGGGCCACCATTCAACGCACGACATAGACCACTATCTATCTGGCTGAGCTACAAAAATAAAGCATGTTTGCCTCTCATGCTACTTGTCATATTCTGCCAAGAATCCAACCTGACTTGGGAAGAGCTATTATTGATAGGAAGTCAAGAGCGAATCCCTTGATACTGTGAATACTCACTTCCTAAGTTATCTATTTTTATTTTTAAGAATCATCTTTTTAAAAAAAAAATTATTTATTTATGGCTGCGTTGGGTCTTCATTGCTGCACCCGGACTTTCTCTAGTTGCGGGGAGTGGAGGCCCCTCTTCACTGCGGTGCGTGGGCCCCCCACTGCGGTGGCTTCTCCTGCTGCGGAGCATGGGCTCTAGGCACGCGGGCCTCAGTAGTTGCAGAACACAGGCTCAGTGGTTGTGGCTCGCGGGCTCCAGAGCACAGGCTCAGCAGCTGCGGTGCACAGGCTCAGCTGCTCCACGGCACGTGGGATCCTCCCGGACCAGGACTCGAACCCATGTCCCCCGCATTGGCAGGCGGACTCCCAACCACTGAGCCACCAGGGAAGTCCCAGTTATCTATTTTTAAATCCAAATAAGTGTTCTCCTGTGGGAAGAAAATGTAGCCTATTCAATCTCCACTTTCTTATCTGTCTGAGCTTTCAAGTGGGAATTTATTCATTGGCCTAGTGAAATTAGATTAATAGGATCATTTTATTATCACTACCACCCACAGTATAGACATTCCTATTTTTCTTTTTTTTTTTTAACTTTTTATTTTTGAAAATTAGGTCACATAGCTTTTTTTTTTTGAATTTTTGAATTTTATTTTTTTATACAGCAAGTTCTTATTAGTCATTCATTTTACACACATCAGTGTATACATGTCAATCCCAATCTCTCAATTCAACACACCACCACCACCACCACCCGCCGCTGCTTTCCAGCCTTGGTGTCCATACATTTGTTCTCTACATCTGTGTCTCAATTTCTGCCCTGAAAAATGGTTCATCTGTACCATTTTTCTGGGTTCCACATATATGCGTTAATATACGATATTTTTCTCTTTCTGACTTACTTCACTCTGTATGACAGTCTCTAGATTCATCCACGTCTCTACAAATGACCCAATTTTGTTCCTTTTTATGGCTGAGTAATCCTCCACTGTACATACGTACCACATCTTCATTATCCATTCATCTGTCGATGGGCATTTAGGTTGCTTCCATGACCTGGCTATTTTAGTGCTGCAATGAACACTGGGGTGCATGTGTCTTTTTTTTGTTTTTTGGTTTTTTTTAATTTATTTTTGGCTGTGTTGGGTCTTCGCTTCCGTGCGTGGGCTTTCTCTAGTTGCGGTGAGTGGGGGCCACTCTTCATCGCGGTGCGCGGCCCTCTCACTGTCGCGGGCTCTCTTGTTGCAGACCACAAGCTCCAGATGTGCAGGCTCAGTAGTTGTGGCTCACAGGCCTAGTTGCTCCGCGGCATGTGGGATCTTCCCAGACCAGGGCTCGAACCCGTGTCCCCTGCATTGGCAGGCACATTCTCAACCACTGTGCCACCAGGGAAGTCTGTATGTGTCTTTTTGAATTATGGTTTTCTCTGGGTATATGTCCAGTAGTGGGATTGCTGAGTCATATGGTAATTCTATGTTTAGTTTAGTTTTTTTTTTTTTTTCTTTTGCGGTATGCGGGCCTCTCACTGTTATGGCCTCTCCCATTGCGGAGCACAGGCTCCAGATGCGCAGGCCCAGCGGCCATGACTCATGGGCCCAGCCGCTCTGCGGCATGTGGGATCTTCCCGGACCGGGGCACGAACCCGTGTCCCCTGCACCGGCAGGCAGACTCTCAACCACTGCGCCACCAGGGAAGCCCTATGTTTAGTTTTTTAAGAAACCTCCATACTGTTCTCCACAGTGGTTGTTATCAATTTACATTCCCACCAACAGTGCAAGAGGGTTCCCTTTTCTCCACACCCTCTCCAGCATTTGTTGTTTGTAGATTTTCTGATGATGCCCATTCTAACTGGTGTGAGGTGATACCTCATTGTAGTTTTGACTTGCATTTCTCTAGTGATTAGTGACGTTGAGCAGCTTTTCATGTGCTTCTTGGCCATCTGTATGTCCTCTTTGGAGAAATGTCTATTTAGGTCTTCTGCCCATTTTTGGATTGGGTTGTTTTTTTTTTTAATATTGAGCTGCATGAGCTGTTTATATATTTTGGAGATTAATCCTTTGTCCATTGATTCGTTTGCAAATATTTTCTCCCATTCTGAGGGCTGCCTTTCGTCTTGTTTATAGTTTCCTTTGCTTTGCAAAAGCTTTTAAGTTTCATTAGGTCCCATTTGTTTATTTGTGTTTTTATTTCCATTACTCTAGGAGGTGGATCAAAAAAGATCTTGCTGTGATTTATGTCAAAGAGTGTTCTTCCTATGTTTTCCTCTAAGAGTTTTGTAGTGTCTGGTCTTACATTTAGGTCTCTAATCCATTTTGAGTTTATTTTTGTGTGTGGTGTTAGGGAGTGTTCTAATTTCATTCTTTTCCATGTAGTTGTCCAGTTTTCCCAGCACCACTTACTGAAGACACTATCTTTTCTCCATTGTATAGCCTTGACCCCTTTGTCATAGATTAGTTGACCATAGGTGTGTGGGTTTATCTCTGGGCTTTCTGTCCTGTTCCATTGATCTATATTTCTGTTTTTGTGCCAGTACCATATTGTCTTGATTACTGTAGCTTTGTACTATAGTCTGAAGTCAGGGAGTCTGATTCCTCCAGCTCCGTTTTTTTCCCTCAAGACTGCTTTGGCCATTCGGGGTCTTTTGTGTCTCCATACAAATTTTAAGATTTTTTTGTTCTAGTTCTGTAAAAAATGCCACTGGTAATTTGATAGGGATTGCATTGAATCTGTAGATTGCTTTGGGTAGTATAGTCATTTTCACAATATTGATTCTTCCAATCCAAGAACATGGTATATCTCTCCATCTGTTTGTGGCATCTTTGATTTCTTTCATCAGTGTCTTATAGTTTTCTGAGTACAGGTCTTTTACCTCCTTAGGTAGATTTATTCCTAGGTAGTTTATTCTTTTTGTTGCAATGGTGAATGGGTTTGTTTCCTTAATTTCTCTTTCTGATCTTTTGTTGTTAGTGTATAGGAATGCAAGAGATTTCTGTACATTAATTTTGTATCCTGCAACTTTACCAAATTCATTGATTAGCTCCAGTAGTTTTCTGGTGGCATCTTTAGGATTCTCTATGTATAGTATCATGTCATCTGCAAACAGTGACAGTTTTACTTCTTCTTTTCCAATTTGAATTCCTCTAATTTTTTTCTTCTCTGATTGCCGTAGCTAGGACTTCCAAAACTATGCTGAATAACAGTGGTGAGAGTGGACATCCTTGTCCTGTTCCTGATCTTAGAGGAAACGCTTTCAGTTTCTCACCATTGAGAATGATGTTTGCTGTGGGTTTGTCATATATGGCCTTTATTATGTTGAGGTAGGTTCCCTCTATGCCCACTTTCTGGAGAGCTTTTATCATAAATGGGTGAATTTTGTCAAAAGCTTTTTCTGCATCTATTGAGATGATCATATGGTTTTTATTCTTCAATTTGTTAATATGGTGTTTCACACTGATTGATTTGCATATACTGAAGAATCCTTGCATTCCTGGGATACATCCCACTTGATCATGGTGTATGATCCTTTTAATGTGTTGTTGGATTCTCTTTGCTAGTACTTTGTTGAGGATTTTTGTATCTATATTCATCAGTGATATTGGTCTGAAATTTTCTTTTTCTGTAGTATCTTTGTCTGGTTTTGGTATCAGGGTGATGGTGGCCTCATAGAAGGAGTTTGGGAGTGTTCCTTCCTCTGCAGTTTTTTGGAAGAGTTTGAGAAGGATGGGTGTTAGCTCTTCTCTAAATGGTTGATAGAATTAACCTGTGAAGCCATCTGGTCCTGGACTCTTGTTTGTTGGAAGATTTTTTTTTTTTTTTGCGGTACGTGGGCCTCTCACTGCTGTGGCCTCTCCCGTTGCGGAGCACAAGCTCCGGACGTGCAGGCTCAGCAGCCATGGCTCACGGGCCCAGCCGCTCTGCGGCATGTGGGATCTTCCCGGACTGGGGCACGAACCTGTGTCCCCTGCATCAGCAGGCAGACTCTCAACCACTGCGCCACCAGGGAAGCCCCTGTTGGAAGATTTTTAATCACAGTTTCAATTTCATTACTTGTGATTGGTCTGTTCATATTTTCTATTTCTTCCTGGTTCAGTCTTGGAAAGTTATACCTTTCTAAGAATTTGTCCATTTCTTCCAGGTTGTCCATTTTATTGGCATCGAGTTGCTTGTAGTAAGTAGTCTCTTAGGATGTTTTGTATTTCTGCGGTGTCTGTTGTAACTTCTCCTTTTCCATTTCTAATTTTAGAAATTTTTGATTTGAGTCCTCTCCCTCTTTTTCTTGATGAGTCTGGCCAATGGTTTATCAATTTCGTTTATCTTCTCAAAGAGCCAGTTTTTACTTTTATTGATGTTTGCTATTGTTTTCTTTCTTTCTATTTATTTCTGCTCTGATCTTTATGATTTCTTTCCTTCTGCTAACTTTGGGTTTTGTTTGTTCTTCTTTCTCTAGTTCCTTTAGGTGTAAGGTTAGATTGTTTATTTGAGATTTTTCTTGTTTCTTGAGGTAGGCTTGTATAGCCATAAACTTCCCGCTTAGAACTGCTTTTGCTGCTATCCCATAGGTTTTGGATAGTCATGTTTTCATTATCATTTGTCTCTAGGTATTCTTTGATTTCCTCTTCGATTTCTTCAGTGATCTCTTGGTTATTTAATAACGTATTGTTTAGCCTCCATGTGTTTGTGTTTTTTACGTTTTTTTCCCCTGTAATTGATTTCTAATCTGATAGCATTGTGGTCAGCAAAGATGCTTGATATGATTTCTATTTTCTTAAATTTAACAAGGCTTGATTCGTGACCCAAGATGTGATCTATCCTGGAGAATGTTCCATGCACTTAAGAAGAAAGTGTAATCTGCTGTTTTTGGATGGAATGTCCTATAAATATCAATTAAATCTATCTGGTCTATTGTGTCATTTAAAGCTTGTGTTTCCTTATTAATATTCTGTTTGGATGATCTGTGTAAGTGAGGTGTTAAAGTCCCCCACTATTACTGTGTTACTGTCAATTTCCTCTTTTATAGCTGTTAGCAGTTGCCTTATGTATTGAGGTGGTCCTATGTTGGGTGCATATATGTTTATAATTGTTATATCTTCTTCTTGGATTGATCCCTTGATCACTATGTAGTGTCCTTCCTTGTCTCTTGTAACATTCTTTATTTTAAAGTCTATTTTATCTGATATGAGTATTGCTACTCCAGCTTTCTTTTGATTTTCATTTGATTGGAATATCTTTTTCCATCCCCTCACTTTCAGTCTGTATGTGTCCCTAGGTCTGAAGTGGGTGTCTCGTAGACAGCATATATATGGGTCTTGTTTTTGTACCCATTCCGCCAGCCTGTGTCTTTTGGTTGGAGCATTTAATCCATTCACATTCAAGGTAATTATCGATATGTTTGTTCCTATTACCATTTTCTTAATTGTTTTGGGTTTGTTTTTGTAGGTCCTTTTCTTCTCTTGTGTTTCCCACTTAGAGAAGTTCCTTTAGCATTTGCTGTAGAGCTGGTTTGGTGGTGCTGAATTCTCTTAGCTTTTGCTTGCCTGTAAAGCTTTTGATTTCTCCATCGAATCTGAATGAGATCCTTGCCGGTAGATTAATCTTGGTTGCAGGTTCTTCCCTTTCATCACTTTAAGTATATCATGCCACTCCCTTCTGGCTTGTGGAGTTTCTGCTGAGAAACCAGCTGTTAACTTTACAGGAGTTCCCTTGTATGTTATTTGTTGTTTTTCCCTTGCTGCTTTCAATAATTTTTCTTTAATTTTTGTCAATTTCTCCTTGGGTTTATCGTGTATGGGACTCTGCACTTCCTGGACTTGGGTGGCTACTTCCTTTTCCATGTTAGGGAATTTTCCGACTATAATCTCTTCAAATATTTTCTCGGGTCCTTTCTCTCTCTTCTTCTGGGACCCGTATAATGCAAATGTTGTTGCATTTAGTGTTGTCCCAGAGGTCTCTTAGGCTGTCTTCATTTCATTCGTTTTTCTTTATTCTGTTCTGCAGCAGTGAATTCCACCATTCTGTCTTCCAGGTCACTTACCTGTTCTTCTGCCTCAGTTATTATTCTGCTATTGATTCCTTCTAGTGTATTTTTCATTTCAGTTATTGTGTTGTTCATCTCTGTTTATTTGTTCTTTAATTCTTCTAGATCTTTGTTAAACATTTTTTGCATGTTCTCAATCTTTGCCTCCATTCTTTTTCCGAGGTCCTGGATCATCTTCACTATCGTTACTCTGAATTCTTTTTCTGGAAGGTTGCCTATCTCCACTTCATTTATTTGTTTTTCTGGGGGTTTATCTTGTTACTTCATCTGGTACATAGCCCTCTGCCTTTTCATCTTGTCCATCTTTCTGTGAATGTGGTTTTTGTTCCACAGGCTGCAGGACTGTAGTTCTTCTTGCTTCTGCTGTCTGCCCTCTGGTGGGTGAGGCTTGTGCAAGTTTCCTGATGGGAGGGGCTGGTGGTGGGTAGAGCTGGCTGTTGCTTTGGTGGGCAGAGCTCAGTAAAACTTTAATCCACTTGTCTGCTGATGCGGGGAGCTGGGTTCCCTCCCTGCTGGTTGTTTGGCCTGAAGCAACCCAACACTCGAGCCTACCTGGGCTCTTTGGCAGGGCTAATGGCGGACTCTGGGAGGGCTCATGCCATGGAGTACTTCCCAGAATTTCTGCTGTCAGTGTCCTTGTCCTCACAGTGAGCCACAGCCACCCCCTGCCTCTGCCAGAGACCCTCCAAGGGTCTGGTTCAGTCTCCTATGGGTTCACTGCTCCTTCCCCTGAGTCCCAATGCGCACATTACTTTGTGTGTGCCCTCCAAGAGTGGAGTCTCTGTTTCCCCCAGTCCTGTCGAAGTCCTGCAATCAAATCCTGCTAGCCTTCAAAGTCTGATTCTCTAGGAATTCCTCCTCCTGTTGCCGGACCCCCAGGTTGGGAAGCCTGACGTGGGGCACAGAACCTTCACTCCAGTGGGTGGACTTCCATGGTATAAGTGTTCTCCAGTTTGTGAGTCACCCACCCAGCAGTTACGGGATTTGATTTTATTGTGATTGCGCCCCTCCTACCATCTCATTGTGGCTTCCCCTTTGTCTTCGGATGTAGGTTATCTTTTTTGGTGAGTTCCAGTGTCTTCCTGTCGATGACTGCTCGGCACTTAGTTGTGATTCTGGTGTTCTCACAAGAGGGAGTCGGTCACAAAGCTTTTAAATTCAGAACTGCATCAAAGAGGGTGATACAGTTAAAGATGAAAATAGTCAAAGGAAACAAAATGGTTTGGTGAACAGCAAAGGATGGGACGTGTGGAAGGCTAAGATGGCCTATGATGCTTAAGAAATGCCATTCTCAAGGGCTTTGTAGATGGGTGAGCAAGAAAGTAGATGTGGCTAATGCAATTTGGCACTAATATCCCAATTGATTATGCATTGGTTTTGTTTACACATGTATACATTTTTTTTTTAATATTCTTTTCCACTGTGGCTTATCCCAGGAAATTGGATATAGTTCCCTGTGCTATACAGTAGGACCTTGTTGTGTATCCATTCTAAATGTAATTGTTGGGCTTCCCTGGTGGCTCAGTGGTTAAGAATCCGCCTGCCAATGCAGGGGACACGGGTTCGAGCCCTGGTCCGGGAAGATCCCACATGCCTCAGAGTAACTAAGCCCGTGTGCCACAACTACTGAGCCTGCGCTCTACAGCCCGCAAGCCACAACTACTGAGCCCACGTGCCACAACTACTGAGTCCTGTGCACCTAGAGCCCGTGCTCTGCAAAGAGAGCCACCGCAATGAGAAGCCCCTGCACCGTAACGAAGAGGAGCCCCCGATCGCCGCAACTAGAGGAAGCCCGCGCGTAGCAACGAAGACACAACGCAGCCAAAAATAAAACAAATAAAATAACTAAACTTATAAAAAATAAAGTCATATGTCTTTTAGAGAAATTAGAGGAGAAAAAAATACATAGTCTTTTACATTCACCATATTACTTCCCATTTCTAGTGCTCTTCATCTCTTCCTGTAGATCTGAGTCACCATCTGCCAGTTCCCTTTGTTCCAAAAACTTCCTTTAGTGTAAGTCTCCTGGCAACAAATTTTGTTTTTGTTTTTCTGGAAATGTCTTTATCCCTCATTTTTGAAAGACAGTTTATCTGGATATTGAGGTTTTGGTTAATAGTTTTTTTCCTTCAGTATTTGAATATATTGTTCCAGTGTCTTCTGGCCTCCGTTGTTTCTGATAAGTTAGCCATATTTGTAACATTGATCCTTTGTATGTAATGTGTCATTTTTGTCTGTTTTCAAGATTTTCTTTTATCTTTGGTTTCAGCCATTTGGCTATGATGTACCTACAAGTGCTTTTCTTTGTGTTTATTCTGCTTAAAGTTCATTGAATTTCTTGGATCTGTAAATCAGTGTTTTCTATCAAATCTACAAAGTTTGGGGCTACCAATTTCTTCAGATTTTATTTTCTGTCCATTTTTCCCCTCTCCTTCTGGGACTTCAATTACAGCTATATCAGACTACTTCACACTGTCCTACAAGCCTCTGAGGCTCTGTTCCCTTTTCTTAAATACTGTTTCCCCTCTTTTTTGACCTGGGTAATTTCTATTGCTCTGTTTCCAAGTGCAGATTATTTTGTCTGTAATTTCAAAATTGTTGAGCACATCTAGTGAATTTTGATTTCAGTTACTTTCATTTCAGCCCTAAAATTTCCATTTTTTTCATAGTTTCCACTTCTTTGTTGCAATTCCTCTATCTGTTCACTTATTTTTCCTTTAATTCTCTGATATTTTCTTATGATTCCTTGATCATATGTATAATAACTGGTTTGAATGAAGTCTTTGCCTACAAAATCCAACATGTGTACCCACTAAGACACTCAGAAGCAGTTTCTATTGATTGCTTTTTTTCCCTGAGTATGAGTTACACTTTCCTGTTTCTTTATATGTCTAATAATTGTAGGTTGAAAGCTAGACAATGTATATAAGATGTTGTAGCAATTCTGGACTCTGCTGTGTTCTTCTAGGGATTGTTGGTCTTTTTTTTTTATTCTAGTAGGCAGTTAATTTGCCCAGATTTAAACTACATATTGGTCTTCCCCTGGCATGCAGCAGCTGATAAACCTGCTCAGTTCTTACAGTTTCTAGCTACTACTTTTTCAGACTGGCTCCCTGGGGTCTCCGCTGTACCTGTGTAATTTGGCAGACAGCCAAAGACCTGGGCAGCTTATACTCAGATTTGAGGGCTCACACTCTGCAATTTTTGTGTTTTTGTAATTTCCCTCTAATTTTCTAGCTGCTCTGCCAGTCTCAGGGTCTGTCTTCTGACACCCCAAGCCAGTAAGGCTCCAGCTTTCTCCTGCCTGAGCTGTGTAGTTTAGGAATTAACTCATCTTAAAAAAAAAAAAGGCATCAAACTTACAGATCTCAGCTCGTATAGGTTTGTCTTTCAAGGACTGGTTCCTTCTTGCCTCTACTTGTTTGTTTGTTTTTTGTTTTGCTGGGTCCCTTGGTGTCTCTCCTGCACATTTGGAATTTAACAATTGTAATGGTTAATTTTATGTGTCCACTCGACTGGGTTAGGGGGTGTCCAGATAGGTGGTGAAACATTATTTCTGGGTGTGTCTGAGGGTATTTCTGGAACAGATTAGCACTTAAATTGGTGAACTGAGTAAAGCAGGTGGCCCTCCCCAGTGTGGGTGGGTATCATTCAATCCACTGAGGGCCTTAAACAGAAAAAGGTGGACAAAGGGCAAATTTGTTTTCTCTCTCTGCTTGAGCTGAAACATCCATCTTCTCCTGCCCCCGGACATCAGCACTCCTGGCTCTTGGGCTCTTAGACTCAATTCGGGACTTATACCATCAGCCCTCTGAACTCTGACTGAATTACACTGTCAGCTCTCCTGAGTCTCCAACTTGCGGACTGCAGATCGTGGGACTTCTCTGCCTCCATAACCACGTGAGTCAATTCCCATAATAAATCTCCTCCTATATATCTATATATCCTATAGGTCGTTTCTCTGGAGAATCCCAACTAATAGAGCAGTCAACAAGGGATTTGGGCAGCGTTTTTACTCAGATGTTGGGCCTCACCCTTTTTGCAGTTCTCTCTTGCTTCCAGGATTTCCCTGTATGTTTCCTCTGCCCTCCATCCCTGACCTCCCTTCTCTGTCACCTCTCACCTGTAAGGCTGCAGTTTCCACTGTCACTTCATCCACTGTAGCCACCATGGGGACTGAAGCACACCTTTAGGCAAAAAACCCCCACAAACTTGCAAGTCTTGCTCCTTCCAATTACAACTTTTTCTCCACCAGCTTCTGTCTGCTTTTGGGTGCTTTTAGTAGTTTCTTTTATTTTGTCCAGATTTTCTAATTATTATCTGTGGGAGGGCTTGAGCAACCACTTCACTCTACCTCCTCTACTGGAAATTTCCTAATGCAACTGAGAATAATTTACAACTCAACATACTTTTTAGATTTTTTAAAATAACACCTTACCTTTAAAAAGCATAGCGCTATACAAAATATTTATAAGTAATAAAAGTTTTTAAATAATGAACAACAATCTCACTAGTAAAGACCTAATTGTCTTTAGAAAATTTAAGTCAAGCAGTCCATGTGTTGCATGTAATAAAGTCAAAGGCAGAAAAGGCTTGGGGCCGTTCTTCCTATTTTAATGAAGAGGAAGCATAAAGTGAAAAAAAAAAAAAGAAAGAAAGAAAGAAAAAGAAAAGCCCCGGGCCCAAATTAAAGAAGCTAGCAACTAGAATTCTGATTCTAGAAAATGAATCTTATTCCTGCCTAGGAGTCACCACAACTCGGTCTGTTCTACATTTAGCAAATGAAGGACATGGGAAAAATAAAGCTCTTCTTCTGTTTTGGTTTTGTTTTGCTTTATTTTTGATAGTCTCAATGGTTATTTTGGGGGGAGGAGAAAGAATGTGGGCTGAATAACTGTTCAACATTTACTGTACTGGACTCCAACTGCTGTATGGAATAATGAGATTTTATATGTCTCAAAGTGTAAATATTTACAGATGGTCTGCTATAAGCAATGCATATATGTAATAGGAACAGAGAAATGGGATGGAAGAAAAGTGAATAATGTGAATAAGACCAGTTTTGCTCCCAAAGATTTTTATGATGTACTAAATAGACATGTAAAGAAAAAAAACAAAAGCAAAAACAGAAGAGGAGAAACACAGGAGGTGAAAGGGAGGTAGACAGTTAAGTGCTGCTTATAGACTAAGGACCTGATTTAGTAAATCTCACAACTCCAAATCACAGTTAAGTGTTAAGCTATGAGTTACTTCTGTCTGTGTGTGTATGTTTACGAAGTATTACCGATACACTGTAGAAAAAATATTTAGTTTATTTTGGAAATATATAGCAAAGTGAAAGAAACATCCCTATAAACCTCCAAGGAAGATCACTGTTAAAAATCCAAGGGAAAAAAAAATGCGTGTATGTGTGTCCACCGACCTTTGAGCATATACTTCTGTGCTTCTTTTGCTCTCTCTTTTTAAACAAATCCTGTTGTTCATATTTTACAACTTACATTAAGTGGACACCCTTCCATGTGAGTAATTTTCCTGGACTAAATCTGCAGAATCTGTCTGCTCCATGATGTGCAGCCATGATGTTTCTACTCAGGTGCTTTCTTTTCTTTCAATTCTTGTTTCTGTTATTAGACTTGACTTCCTAGGGGTTGCCCCTGTGTCTACAAGGTTTAGTGATCAGCCAATGATTGGTTAAAGGTCGTGCTCACACATCTGGAGCCAGCGAGACTTCCAACCTCTGCACATTGATTTGTGTAGGGTTAAGAACACACAGTTCAGGTCTGCCCCAACTGTGACTTTCTCCCGGGGCCTCCTGCATCCCCTCTGTACATTCATTCAGCTGCCCAGCCGACCAGGGCTGTGTGGTTAGCTTGGGACCCGTCTAGTCTTACGTGTGTGCATGGCTTCCAGTCGGTCAGGAACGTGTGGAGAGTTTTTCAAGCCTGTCTGTGGCTGTCATTTCTAGGACCTCTGCTAAGGTTCTGGCTAGTCCACAGTCTGTTGTTTGACCCAAGTGGGGCAGCTAGTTAGGCTACCAGAGCTGCCTGTTTGCTTGCCACCGAGATCATAACTTTTACTGACAATGCCAGTGGGCGTGGGCTTTTCACCTTCTGCTCCAAATCAAGTGCGTTTCCTCTGGCAGCCAGTTGTTAGCTTTTACAGTCTGCCCAAACCGCCACCCCACCACGATGGAACTACTACATTAATGGGTTGGGGGTGGCAGGGAGTAGTCCCAGGCTAAGAACATCAAAAACTCCCACTGTCCTTATCTGAAGTTCAGCAGTTTCTTATGGACAAATGCTTCTCAATTTGCTGTTGGCACGTGTGCTCTTTCCTCAGACCTGAAATGGCTGTTTTTGACAACTTTGTCCAGTTTATCATTGTTTTTCGAGGAGAAATTTGCAGAATTCCTCACTCCACTTACCAAAGTCCTGCCTCTGTCCTCAGCTACTTATAAATCTTCTTTCATTTCAGTGTACCACTTGGCCACATGACATAACACCACATTATAAGTCAAATACGGGATCATAAAGGAAAGTGAGCATCCTTCATGCCCAGCTGTCTTCCTAACGCTATTACAAAGAAGGAGCAAAATATAACGTTTTTAAAGATGGCTCTACAACTCTACCTGGTCTAAAAGTAAACCAAATGCCTGTGTTTCCCTCAAGTCTTATCTAGGTTCCAGGAGCAGGTTTCACCTTGACTCTTTTATGGAAGAAAGTTGCTTGGCTACTTTTTGTTTTCCTTCCCTGTAAGTCACACATTCTCTCTATTGGCTGGCATCTCAAGTCACTGGGCTCCTGAGAGCTGGTTACCAGATCTCTAGTGAAGGCAGACTGCCCTGATAGCCTTCTGTGTTTATTTGTACCAGTAACAAACCTGGGATTTATTTCCCCTCACTCTAACAAACCTTGTTTCCTTCCTCAATGTGATACAGTTTCTTTTTGTAATAGAAACGGCTCCTATTGCTGTATCTTACCCTACTGAAACTGCAAACTATCACATGGCTTGATCTGGTCATTTAGCAAACAGGTATTATTGTTACTGTTTGTCTGTTCTTTTTCTTAGAACCCAACTTAAGAAAAAACTAAATAGGGACTTCCCTGGAAGTCCAGTGGTTGACTCCCTGCTTCCAATGCAGGGGGTGCAGGTTCGACCCCTGGTCAGGGAACTAAGACCCCACATAATGCAGGGCGCAGCCAAATAAATAAATTACTTAATTAATAAAAAAGGAACAGTTGAATACATTCAAAAAAAGAAAAAGCTAAATACAGTCAGTTATCAGTCAGAGGCAGACAGGAATCAAAGTTCAAGAATTTCTGATCCTTAGTTCTACAGTTACGCGCCTCCCAAAACTAAAGCATTCTTCCATATTGTTGCTACGTTGACACTGAGTTTGTGAAAGAGCATTTATTCCACACGACCCACCCTCAAGTAACTGCAAATGGCTTTTGAAACTTCTTAAAATGCTTTTTCCTCACAAAAGTCTTCAGCAGTACATGGCTTCCCAGACTGAGCATTATATGTTAAATCAGGGCAAACATAACGGCAAAGGGAATTTCTCACTCATTGCTTCTCTTGAGTTGGTGGTACCACGTGACGGGCTGACGCCAGAGAGAAGAGCAGTCACTGGCCTGACCTGATCCAATCCAGCTGAGGACACACAGTGAGGGCATCGGCGGTGAGATGACCACACGCCCACTGCCCCTCACACTTAACGGCTGCTCCAGGATGCTAGCCTCACCAGCGTGGGAGTGAGGAATACGCCACCCGAGGAAGGTGGAAATGCTGCAGATCCTGTCTCCTCCAGACAGCAAGAGGTTTTAAGTAATCCACACGGCGTCCCTGGAAGTCAGCAGTCCATTACAACTGGAGTTAACTGATAAGGTGGGGTGGATTACAAGAAGGTAATTCAATTGCAAGACTCTTGACAACACCATAATCTAATACTGCTCGGGAGGGAAATCACTCCTTTTGTTTGGCATTTTCATTAACAGAACCACCTGACTGCAGTTTAAAAGGCTGCATCAGGAAGAACAGCGTCTCATATGGTCTTAAAAAAAAAAACAACTTATTTATTTGGTTGCGCCGGGTGTTAATTGCAGCAGGCGGGCTCCTTAGTTGCGGCTCGCAGGCTCCTTAGTTGTTGCATGCTAACTCTTAGTTGCGGCATGCATGTGGGATCTAGGTCCCTGACCAGGGGTCGAACCCGGGCCCCCTGCATTGGGAGCGTGGAGTCTTATCCACTGCGCCACCAGGAAAGTCCCTCTCATACGGTCTTTACTGGATAGAATGACCTGACCCACCTATAAATAACAGAATTTCTAGTCAAGCCATACAGCTGGAGTCAATGTAGGCTAAACTTTGGTTTGTGAGTCATTCTGTTTTCTCAGTGATGGCATTCCAGATACAAATACCATTTATGGATTTTGGGTTTCTCCAGTGAAGGTGGCTAACATGTAAGGGGACAGAATGTAAAAACCCTGGACATCATTCAGATCAACACAGTCTCAGGGCTGTTCTAACAGGAAAAGCAGTGTTAGACGGCAGCTGACTCGAAACTTCCCCTGCTCTTTCTCTTCATGAGTTCCATTCCCATCTGGTTTAAACTAACAGCTCTGAATTATAGAAAGCATCAGGTTTACATCTGACAGAAATTATCCACTTCCTCTTTTTTCATAAGATGCTGATTCGTAAGAGATGAGCATATTCTACCTGGGTTACAGAAAAACAATCTCTCTCTCTCTCTCTCTCTCTCTCTCTCTCTCTCTCTATATATATATATATATATATATATATATATATATATATATATATATATATACACACACACACACACACACACACACATATATGTATATATATACACACATATATATGCACACACACATATATACATGTATACACACACACACACACATATATATATACAGTGTTTTATATATATACACACACACACAGTGTTAATAACATTAGGGATGAGAAAATACTTTCCAAATCCACCAAAAGAGAACTGAAAGGTATAAAAATAATAATATTGCATTAAATATATAAAAAGTTCAAGATAAATACATTTCAAGGCTTTCTAAAATGGAAAAACATTGCTGCATAACAGACAATAATATGTATAATGTACATAAAATAATGAATGTGATGAACGTATTCTTTGCAGCATTGTTTATAACAGCAAGAAAGGGGAAACAATTTAAGCTTCTTTCCTTGTTTCCTGAAGTAGAATCCATGAAGAACTTCTCCAGACATTCCTAACCAAAACCCTCTCATACTTTAGAAAGAAGTTAAGAACTTAACTAGAGGCCAGTCAAAACTCTCCCTGTTTTTGTGTTCTGTAGCTGTAGCTTAGAAGCTTCAGCATCACTTCAGAGCCTGTTAAAATGCAGAATCCCAGGCCCTACCCCAGACCCACTAGATCAGAATCTGCATTTTAACAAGACACCCAGGAGATCTGTATACACATTAACGTTTGAGATGCACCGGCCGATAGCACATTTTCAATTAAGCTTTTAATACCATATAAGAGCTTGATTTTGAGCTCATGTTACAAGAGTCATCAATACAGAGGTGAAGGTTGGTTTCGTCAAATTCAAGGAGGCCTTTTTCGTCTGTGGTTTGGCACCACCTGAGCAACCACTGTCAGTATTTGGGGCTCAGCACATCAGACATGCTAAGGGCAAATGGTTCCATGATGTTCTCAGGTTGTAAGCATCAGTGTCACAACGGGATTTATTTAAGAAATTAATCCTAGAAGTCGGAACTTCTAAATGTCTGTTTCAGTGCTTCTCAAACGTTGGTGCACCTGGGAATCACCGGGGGGACTTGTTTGCAAAGGAAGATAGCAAGGTCTCACCTCTCAGGAGTCCTATTAGTTCATCAGTAGTGACTCTAACAATTCTAAGAAACATGGCATCAGGGCTGGGATTAGAAGGCACCTAGGGCACAAAATTTAAGGAAGTACGTATTCTCAGGTTTACCCAAGTGCAAGATTGCCACCTGAGCAAACCTGAGAGTGCCTCCTTAAATGGGGCATCCAGGGCATCTCGCCGGACTCCCCCTGGCCTCCGTCCTGTATAGGGTGAGTCTGTGGCCCAGCAGCACCAGCACGGTCTGGAGCCTTGTTAGAAATACAGAATCTTGGCCCAACTCCAGACCTACTGAATCAGAACCTGCAGATTGTCAAGATTCTCAGGTTATTCCTACGCATATTAAAGTTTGAGAAACAATGAAAATAAGGGATGCCCAAATAAAGTCTTGCAACAGATAGTAAAATCCTAAGCTCTTTCTAACACATCATGTTGCATCTCTGATATAGGAAAATAAGCAGTGGCTTTCCACTGATGTTCAAAGGACAGCCCTACACTGACCAATATTTTTGTCACTCTTTTTAATCAATGGCCTGGATAATGACAGAAAAGAGATGCTTATTAACCTGCAGGGGGCACAAAGCAAGAAGCTGCTAGTGCAAGAAGTAAGAATCAGGCCATCTTGACAGGCCAGATGAGAGGCTGAACACTTAACTATAATAAGCATATAATAAGTTTGACATTTCAGCTAAAAATTTTAATAATGAAGGTATAAAATGTGTGATGGTTTGCCTGGCAGCAAAACATATGAAAAATCCTGGGAATAAGTCCAAAAGTATATTGTGAATTTAATACAATGGCATTTCAAATCAGTGGGAGAAAAATGAATCACTTAATAAATGGTACTGGAGTAACTGGGTGGCTAACTGGAAAAATAAATAAATTTGAACCTCTAACTCACATCTTATATCAAAATAAATTCCAGAAGGATCAAAGATTTAAACATAAAAACAAATCCATTAAAGTATGAGAAGAAAATACGAGGAAAATATTTTAAAAATAACCTCAAAGTAGGTGAGGTCTTTCTAGGCATGAACAAAATCCGAAGGATATAAAATCCAGGGGCTGTTTTTAAAAAGCTGATACATTTTATTACATTAAGAAAAAAAAAATCTGCATGGTAAACACCACTGTAAACAAAACCTGAAGAAAAATGACAACAGGTAGGGGAAATTTTACAACTCATATCAAAGACATAGGGCTATTTTCTTTAATGTACAAAGACTCCCAAAATCATCAAGAAAAAAGCCCAATACACCAAAGAGAAAGCTCAGCCTGGAGAGACTAAGGAGGCTGAGAGCTGTCGTCCAATAGCAGAAGGGCATCCTTGTGGAAGAGTGAAAACATTGAGTCATGTGTTGCTATAAATGGCTGAATCGGGATTGATGGTGGAAATTCCCATGAGTTAAATGTCAGCTGAACATACAGAAGAACTTTCTAAGAATTAGGCCAAGGCTAACTGGCCAAATTTTAGGAAATTCTTGGAAGGGAGGACCAGGTAAGATGGGAAACCAAGCAACATGATCTCTGAGGTTCCGTCAAACTCTGAAAGTATGCAATTCTATCCCAGAGATTACATCACCTCTGGAAAAGTTAACAGCACAAAATCAAATAACGTTAGGCTCTCACAACTCCAAAAAGATTGGAAACCATGGTGCTTATCACTCGTAACTCTTCATTATAAGTACAATGTTCTCTGGGGGCAGGGGGACAGCGGGGAGGGTATAAATGATGTGTTGACTCCTGATTCCGTACTCAGGAGTATTTTGAGGGTTTTATGGTGGGGGGTTGGGCAAGCCTTCTTCATTCATTGCTCCTGCTCCTTCATTACTAAAAGCAAAAGAAGGGTTTTAAAAGAGAGTGAATTAGAGTTGGAGAGTTAAGTATAAGGTTTCACTAGTGTGGTTCTTTGTCGTATAAAACCCGTAACCCATAACCCATGAGAGACACATCGACGTCGAGGTCACTTTCACTGTAGTCTGATTATGAGCTAAAAAGCACAAACAAATATGGTAGAAAAATTCAGCTTATAGACAGGATATAAACCAGCAGTGAGTTTTGCAAGTCAGTTGGGTAGAATCTGAAACAGCACTAAAAATGTGGAGAGCCGGAGAGAAGGAAAGCTAAGAGGAGGCGGGTCCCTCGGCCAGCCTGCCAGTGCATGCACGGTGAACCCACAAAGTACCTGAGATATTGAGCATGGGCACCTTTTCCAAGTGGAAAATACCACTGGAATACTAGCAATGTATAAGGTAAAATAAGATGGAAGAACTGTTTTATTTACTTTGAATTCTAATACTTAAGACAAAGCAAATTTAGTTGAAGAAGGCTGAGATGGTGAACAAAAATGTGTTAAGGTTCTGAAGGGAGCTCCTAATGTATCTCTCAAGAGCTCCAGAAGTTGGCAACCGTGAGTCTTTATTTACTGTGGCATCTAATTCCACTTCAAAATCTGGTGCTGCTTTTTGCCTTAATAAGGACATGCCACTGAGTGCTTTTTAGCCGTGATGGGGGAAAGTTTTTAGTTCAAAAGTATAATGAAAAGATCCCCACGGCTCCCTCAGAAGCAGGCCCAGTAGTCCTGGCCCACCTGGCTCCCTCTGCTGATGGCTAGTCCTTCTGTCTAAGGCAGGATACAAGGGCCTCAAAGCCTATCCCTTTCCACCTTTGACATGAGGCTTGAATGCTGTGTATCATGGCTTTTTGTTCATTTTGTTCTGAAATTAAAGTATGCAAAAAAAAAGAAGTATAATGAAAAGAATGAGTGAGGACAAGAAATAAGATGCTTTTGAGGTAAGAGAGCAGTAAATAAGAAGCCCAAAGAAGAGGCAAGAAGGCTTATCTGAAGCATAATTATCTAAAATGCAAGATAGAATAAAAGTGTGTATAGGGGTAGGGAGAGAATCCCCCCGCGAAGGTGGGAAAAGAGGAAGATGACACCGTGGCCAAGTTTCTCTACAGGCCATCAGGGGGCACCATCAGCCAGGACAACTCAGCCGCTCCAGGTGGCAGAGAGACACCTCTAACAGGACTTCGATAGTTGTAGCATATTCCCAAACTGGAAAGCTATACTAATCTATCAAGCTTTAGAAATGCTTTCATAGCCAGGTAATTGAGAAAAAAATTAAAACAAACAAAACCAGTTATCTGCCATCTGTTTCTGTATTTGCTTATCCAAATCAGAAAGGGCAATGACAGTGTCATTTGGTATCCAGAAGGAAGGAATGCCAGGGAAAGCTGGAGAAATTTCTTCAAGGAGCTCCTGATGCTCTGAATCCTGAACCATCCCGGGGCAGCACACAGCATGCTGAGGCCCCTCAGACCCAGGCTGCGGTGCAGGGGAATTAAGCGAATAGGGATTTCAGCGGGGGGCAGGGGTGAGAGGCCTGGAGCAGTGACCTCAAGGATAGATATGTTTCACGGATATGTTAAACCTAGCTTTTCATATCTCTGAGAAACCCAAATAAACATGGGGTATATTTCACAGGCGGCTGAAAAAGTAGGAGGTTAAATGTCTCGCTCGGTATCACACTTAACCAGGACAAAGATTACTGGTATAATTGGGCCAGTTTTTTGTTGTTGTTTTTTTTTTCCATTAGATGCCAGAGATTCACAATTGTTTTTTTAAAAAAGGCAGAAAGTATTGCTTTAAGATACATTTAACAAAAAGGTCTGCTAAATGTCTGAGCCTGGATAACACATACTAGCAAATCTGTCCCTTCGGGAGCTACTTTATGTCGTCCTCATCCCTCAAACCTGCTGGCAGGCAAAATCTTTCCAAGACGTCTGTTGACCTATATTACTTTATATTATAAACCATAAGACATACTGGCTGTTCCGATGATCTGTACTGGGGTTGACAGCATTCTTAACCCTAAGTCAGTCAACAGTGAGGCCTCCAGCAGCCACGAGAGAAGCCAAAGAGGAGGCCTAGAGGAAAGAAGGCTGAGGGTTCGTGCAGAGAGGAGAGAAGAGTATAAAAATGGAGAACATAGAAAACAGACAGAAAGGGCAAAAGCTGGTTTAGTAGTTTAGACTACACAGAGTGCCCCCAAATTGTCTTTAGGTGATGTCCCTAGGTACTGACTGCTTTGCCCTGCTCCCGCAGTGGAATAGGAATAATTATTCATCTGTGCAATTTTAATAATATTGGCTTAAAACTTATAAAACATAACTACATGTTAGAAATATCTTTTTCTTTTTTTTTTTCCTTTTAGTTCCCCGACCAGGGATTGAACCTGGGCCCTCGGCAGTGAAAGCCCAGAATCTTAACCACTGGACTGCCAGGGAATTCCTTAGAAATATCATTTTTACATCAGATGCTTGGTGCTTAGGAGCTGGCCCAGGGAAGGGAATGAGCTTTCAGAATTCAGGAAGGCAGCTTTGCTTTGAGACAGAGGGTAGGGGGCATACACTGCCAGGTGCCTGCTAGGTGTTCTCATGTAATTTCATTTATTCCTCACCAAACACCAATAAGGTACGTGTTATCTCCATTCTATAAATGACAGAACACACCTAGGGAAGACAAGTGACTCACCCAAGGCCTCAAAACCAGTAAGTGGTAGAGCCAGATCCTCATCGAAGGCTCTAAAATGACAGCTGCCTTCCTCTCACTGAGAAGCAAAGAGCAACTCCTCCAGCCGGAAGCACGTGGGCCATTTACGACTCTGCAAGAGACGCTGCCTTGAAAGCCTATTCATTCATTCAAAACAGATGTCCTAACTGCCACCATATCTAGAGCGCAGCTGCAAATACCAATACAACCGTGAAGGAGAGACTCGGTGCCCTACTCTTGTAAAGCTAGCTGAAAAGCAGGCTGAGGCAGTGATGCAATGAATATGTACAACAGACAAATAACACGACATGGGAGAGTAACAATGACTACCAAAAACATGACACAGACAGGAGAATGGGGCAAGGGTCCTAATTCAGACTGAGTGGTTAAGAAAGGCTACACTGAGGGGTAACATAAAGCTGAGAACTGAAAGACAAGAACCAGCCATGCAAATAGCTAGCGGCAGAACATTCCAGGTCACATGCAAATGCCCCGAGGAAGAAACAGGCTCGGTATGCAACAAAAAAATAGACCTGTTTGGCTGGAGCAGAACAAGAGATGGGGTTAGATGGATGCGCAAGGATAGGTCGTGTTGGTCCTAAGGCTAAGGTAAACAGAGTTTGCATTTTATTCTGTGATTGGAAATGATAAGAGGTTTTTCTAAGCAGGGAAGTGACACCCTCTGACTGGTGTTTGTGAAAGGTTCCTCTGGCTGCTGATGAACTGGGGGGAGGCTACACTGAAAGCAGGGAGGCCGGCGGGAAGGCCACCGCCGGCCTCCAGAGGACAGATGATGGCGATGTGGTTTAGGGCAGCAGCAGCAGGTGGAGCTGAAAAGACAGCGACAGACTTGTGCTCTATTCTGGAGTTAGAATGTTTAGAACTTGCTGATGGATTGGCTGTGGGTGAACATGAAAAAGGAAACAAGCAAAGAGGCCTCCTAGGTTGCTGGCTTAAGAAAAAGGGTGGATGGTGGTGCCCTTTTACTTAGATGAATAAAGACTGGGAGAGATTTTTTTTTTTTTATAGGAAAGGGATAAAATAAAGAAATCTGTTTTAGCAATGTTAAGTCTGAGATATCTATTAGATATTCAGATGGACCTATGAGGTAGGCAGCCGGTATACAAATTTAGAGATGCAATCAAACTGAAGATGCAAATTTAAGAGACACATGTAAACCTAATGTGTTTCTTCTAATTAGAAGAAAATATAGGGTAATTTCTTAGTGACCTGAGGATGGGAAAAGATTTCTTAAGATATCAAAAAGCACAAATCTTTATACTTGGAAAAACCAAAGAAAATGACATACTAAAACATAGGATTTCTCAGGAATTCCCTGGCGGTCCAGTGGTTAGGACTCGGCGCTTCCACAGCAGGGGGCCCGGGTTCAAGCCCTGGTCAGGGAACAAAGATCCCATAAGCCGTGAGGCACGGCCAAAAAAAAGTAATAATAAAATAAAATAAAACATAAAATGTAAGATTTCTGCTGAATAAAGGACACTATGAGCAAAGTTAACAGATGGGTAAGGCCAGGAGATGACAGCTGCAACATTTATAACTGATTTAGGATTAATATCTAGACCATATAAGGAACGTCACTGGAAAAATGGGAAAAGGATATGACCAGGTCATCCATAAAAGGAAAATCCAAAGACTAGTATACACAGAGATTCTCGTTCTCACTAGCAATCAGGGAAACAGGAATTAAAACAAAATAACACGCTACGTTCGCCAAACTGACAAAAGTCTGAAAGTCAGATACCGCGTGCTGCACTTTGTGGTGGGAATATAATGAGAGCAGTCATGCCACACTTAATGAAATTAAATGTGAGTATACTCTGGGACCTAACAATTAGACTTGTTGGTATTTAGCTGGAGAAATTCTTGCTCAAGTCCCTGAGAAGATACATGTGAGGATTTCCATCAGAACACTGGTTTGTGGTGCAGGGAGCTGGAGAACAAACTAGGCGTCCATCACTAGGGGAAACAGATAAATAATACGCGGTAGATGCTAGTGATAAAATACAATAAAGGAGCTAAACGCAATATAGAAACGCAACAACATGGACAGAACTTAAAAATGTAGTTTTAAATGAAAAAAGGATCAAAATGAGAAGTATGACATAATATTATTTAATATAAATTTACAAAACGAATCATACAAGGATACAAACATATCCAAGGATAAATACTGAACACATTATAGAAGAAGTTAACAGGAATGGGAGAAGAGATGGAAAATGACAATAATGAGAAATAACAACATGAGAGGGGTCTTGCAATGTCAGTACAATGTTGTATGATAAATTCAGCTCTGCACTTGAGATCTAAAAGGAAAAACAACAAATTTTACAGGGCAAAAGGAATGTTCATCTGTTCCAACTGTCTTTCCCAAACTGCCTGACATTCTGTCAGTTGACTCATCTGACTTAACAGGCGATTAAGGGAGCTGGGAGGGAGGAGGGCAGGCACCAGGGCACAGTGCAAATGGAGCCCTGCTGTATCCTGCACCCACCTTTATCACCAAGGCATTCATCACACCACTGCAACTACACGCATCCACGACGAGCTTCCCACCCTGAGCGTTAGATCGCATTCACCCTCATAAACCCAGGACTCAGCACAGTGGCTACTGCAAAGAATAGATTCAGTCAATGTGACTGGCTGACCTCTTTGTTGCTTGGTAGACTGGATGAAAAATAAACCAAAATTAGAACTCAACTGAACCTTCTTGACTGTTATAATGTAGCTAAATGAATGTTCAATTAATGCTCACTGGCTATGGCTAGATGTCCCTCCCAGCATCATTTATTCTAGCATCAAAAGGCATGTCCATTTGAATGACATAGACACATGAACAAACATATCACAGAATTCAAGTCGACTTTATGGCTGCAAGGAAACTCAGAGATGCTACAGCAAAATCAGAAATGCAAATGATAAAAGTTCATTTTAAGTGGGGGAAAAAAAGAGATGCAGCACAAGTCAGATGATTCCTGTTCCTGGCAGTGCTAGGTAGCATTAACCTCTGAAATGACCATTTGACCTTATATGTACAAAATGGAAAAACCCTTCTTATTCATTTTTAAGTCAGCTTGATTACAGTATAATTTATATACAGTAAAATGAACCCACTTTATTTATTTATTTATTTTTGGCCACGCTTGCGAAATCTTAGTTCCCCAACCAGGGATCAAACCCAGGCCCCCTGCAGTGGAAGTGCTGAGTCCTAACCACTGGACCGCCAGGGAATTCCCAAAACGCACCCATTTTTTTTTCCAGCGCATCTTTTTATGTTTAAAAAAATTTTTTAACATCTTTATTGGAGTATAATTGTTTTACAATGGTGTGTTAGTTTCTGCTTTATAAGAAAGTGAATCAGCTATACATATACATATATCCCCATATCTCCTCCCTCTTGCGTCTCCTTCCCACCCTCCCTTATCCCACCCCTCTAGGTGGTCACAAAGCACCAAGCTGATCTCCCTGTGCTATGTGGCTGCTTCCCACTAGCTATCTATTTTACATTTGGTAGCATATATAAGTCCACGCCACTCTCTCACTCCATCCCAGCTTACCCTTCCCCCTCCCCGTATCCTTAAGTCCATTCTCTACATCTGCATCTTTATTCCTGTCCCGCCCCTAGGTTCTTCATAACTTTTTTTTTTAAGATTCCATATATATGTGTTAGCATACGGTATTTGTTTTTCTCTTTCTGACTTACTTCACTCTGTATGACAGACTCTACGTTCATCCATCTCATTACATGGCTGAGTAATATTCCATTGTATATATGTGCCACATCTTTATTGATTCATCTGTCGATGGACACTTAGGTTGCTTCCATGTCCTGGCTATTGTAAACAGTGCTGCAATGAACATTGTGGTACATGTCGCTTTTTGAATTATGGTTTCCTCAGGGTATATGTCCGGTAGTAGGATTGCTGGGTCAGATGGTAGTTCTATTTTTAGTTTTTTAAGGAACCTCCATACTGTTCTCCATAGTGGCTGTATCAATTTACATTCCCACCAACAGTGCAAGAGGGTTCCCTTTTCTCCACACCCTCTCCAGCATTTATTGTTTGTAGATTTTTTGATGATGGCCATTCTGACTGGTGTGAGGTGATATCTCATTGTAGTTTTGATGTGCATTTCTCTAATGATTAGTGATGCTGAGCATCTTTTCATGTGTCTGTTGGCAATCTGTGTATCTTCCTTGGAGAAATGTCTATCTAGGTCCTCTGCCCATTTTTGGGTTGGGTTGTTTGTTTTTCTGATATTAAGCTGCATGAGATCCTTGTATTTCTTGGAGATTAATCCTTTGCCTGTTGCTTCGTTTGCAAATATTTTCTCCCATTCTGAGGGTTGTCTTTTCGTCTTTTTTATGGTTTCCTTTGCTGTGCAAAAGCTTTTAAGTTTCATTAGGTCCCATTTGTTTATTTGTGTTTTTATTTCCATTTCTCTAGGAGGTGGGTCAAAAAGGATCTTGCTGTGATTTATGTCATAGAGTGTTCTGCCTGTGTTTTCCTTTAAGAGTTTTATAGTGTCTGGCCTTACATTTAGGTCTTTAATCCATTTTGAGTTTATTTTTGCGTATGGTGTTAGGAAGTGTTCTAATTTCATTCTTTTACATGTAGCTGTCCAGTTTTCCCATTACCACTTACTGAAGAGGCTGTCATTTCTCAATTGTACACGCTTGCCTCCTTCATCAAAGATAAGGTGACCATATGTGCATGGGTTTATCTCTGGGCTTTCCATCCTGTTCCACTGATCTATATTTTAATATAGATCAACATAGTTTTTGTGCCAGTACCATAGTGTCTTGATTACTGTAGCTTTTTAGTATAGTCTGAAGTCAGGGAGCCTGATTCCTCTAGCTCCATTTTTCTTTCTCAAGGTTGCTTTGGCTATTTGGGGTCCTTAGTGTTTCCACACAAATTGTGCAATTTTTTTGTTCAAGTTCTGTGAAAAATGCCAGTGGTAGTTTGATAGGGATTGCATTGAATCTGTAGATTGCTTTGGGTAGTATAGTCATTTTCACAATGTTGATTCTTCCAATCCAAGAACATAGTTTATCTCTCCATCTGTTTGTATCACCTTTAATTTCTTTCATCAGTGTCTTATAGTTTTCTGCATAGAGGTCTTTTGTCTCCTTAGGTAGGTTTATTCCTAGGTATTTTATTCTTTTTGTTGGAATGGTAAATGGGAGTGTTTCCTTAATTTCTCTTTCAGATTTTTCACCATTAGTGTATAGGAATGCAAGATATTTCTGTGCATTAATTTTGTAACCTGCTACTCTACCAAATTCACTGATTAGCTCTAGTAGTTTTCTGGTGGCATCTTTAGGACTCTTTATGTATAGTATCATGTCTGCAAACAGTGACAGTTTTACTTCTTCTTTTCCAATTTGGATTCCTTTTCTTTCTTTTTCTTCTCTGATTGCTGTGGCTAAAACTTCCAAAACTATGTTGAATAAGAGTGGTGAGAGTGGGCAACTTTGTCTTGTTCCTGATCTTAGAGGAAATGGTTTCAGTTTTTCACCATTGAGAACGATGTTGGCTGTGGGTTTGTCGTATATGGCCTTTATTATGTTGAGGTAGGTTCCCTCTATTCCTACTTTCTGGAGAGTTTTTATTATAAATAGGTGTTGAATTTTGTCAAAAGCTTTTTCTGCATCTACTGAGATTATCACATGGTTTTTATCCTTCAATTCGTTAATATGGTGTATCACATTGACTGATTTGCATATATTGAAGAATCCTTGCATCCCTGGGATGAACCCCACTTGATCATGGTGTATGACCCTTTTAATGTGCTGTTGGATTCTGTTTGCTAGTATTCTGCTGAGGATTTCTGCATCTATATTCATCAGAGATATTGGCCTGTAGTTTTCTTTTTTTGTGACATCTTCATCTGGCTTTGGTATCAGGGTGATGGTGGCCTCATAGAATGAGTTTGGGAGTGTTCCCCCCTCTGCTAGATTCTGGAAGAGTTTGAAAAGGATAGGTGTTAGCTCTTCTCTAAATGTTTGACAGAATTCACCTGTGAAGCCATCTGGTCCTGGGCTTTCATTTGTTGGAAGATTTTTAATCACAGTGTCAATTTCAGTGCTTGTGATGGGTCTGTTTATATCTTCTATCTCTTCCTGGTTCAGTCTCAGAAGGTTGTGCTTTTCTAAGAATTTGTCCATTTCTTCCAGGTTGTCCATTTTATTGGCATATAGTTGCTTGTAGTAATCTCTCATGATCCTTTGTATTTCTGCAGTGTTAGTTGTTACTTCTCCTTTTTCATTTCTAATTCTGTTGATTTGAGTTTTCTCCCTGTTTTTCTTGATGAGTCTATTGGTTTATCAATTTTGTTTATCTTCTCAAAGAACCAGCTTTTAGTTTTATTGATCTTTGCTACTGCTTCCTTCATTTCTTTTTCATTTATTTCTGATTTGATCTTTGAGAAGAAAGTGTATTCTGTTGTTTTCGGATGGAATGTCCTATAAACACCAATTAAGTCCATCTTGTTTAATGTGTCATTTAAAGCTTGTGTTTCCTTATTTATTTTCATTTTGGATGATTTGTCCATTGGAGAAAGTGAGGTGTTAAAAGTCCCCTACTATGATTGTGTTACTGTCAGTTTCCCCTTTTATGGCTGTTAGCATTTGCCTTATGTATTGAGGTGCTCCTATGTTGGGTGCATAAATATTTATAATTATATCTTCTTCTTGGATTGATCCCTTGATCATTATGTAGTGTCCTTCTTTGTCTCTTGTAATAGTCTTTATTTTAAAGTCTATTTTGTCTGATATGAGAATTGCTACTCCAGCCTTCTTTTGATTTCCATTTGCATGGAATATCTTTTTCCATCTCCTCACTTTCAGTCTGTATGTGTCCTTAGGTCTGAATGAAGTGGGTCTCTTGTAGACAGTGTATATACGGGTCTTGTTTTTGAATCCATTCCGCCAGCCTGTGTCTTTTGGTTGGAGCATTTAATCCATTTACATTTAAGGTAATTATCGATATGTATGTTCCTATTACCATTTTCTCAATTGTTTTGGGTTTGTTATTGTAGGCCTTTTCCTTCTCTTGTGTTTCCTGCCTAGAGAAGTTCCGTTAGCATTTGTTGTAAAGCTGGTTTGGTGGTGCTGAACTCTCTCAATTTTTGCTTATCTGTAAAGGTTTCAATTTCTCCATAGAATCTGAATGAGATCCTTGCTGGGTAGAGTAATCTTGGTTGTAGGTTTTTCCCTTTCATCACTTTAAGTATGTCCTGCCTGCACCCATTTTTAAATGAACAGTTTGATGAGTTTAAATGAATGCAGCTACCACTACAATCGAGATGTAGAACATTTCCATCACCTCAAAAGTTCCCTCATGCTCCTATGCAATCAGTCCACACCTCCACCCTGGCTCCAGGCAACCACTGATTGCCCTCTGTCAAGATATCCATCTTTATATTTTTTCTAGTATAAAAAAAGGTTCACTTAATATTTGGAAAATTTAAAACACACACACACACACACACACACACACACACACACACAATAGAAGAGTATAATGAAAGAGATTTACCCAACACTCAGCTTCAACGATTTTTAATGCATGACCAATCCTGTCTCATCTATACTCCTGCCCACGCCCCTGCATGGATTATTTTGAAGAAAATCCCAGACATTATTTCTCTTCACATGTAAATACTTCAGTATATATCTCTGAAGGATATTCTTTTAAAACATATCCATAATACCATTTTCACACTTAAAATAATTAAAAATAAGCTCCTCAATACCCTGAAATAATCAATCAGTACCTGCATTTCCCAGATTGCCTCACATTTTTTCCTTTATTATGTTTGTCTGAATCAGATCCATATATTACTATTGGTTCATTCATCTCTTAAGTCCCTTTTTATCTATAGGTGTCCCCTCCATATTTTCTTCCCCCCCCTTATAATTTATTTGTTGAAGAAACTAGTTTGTCCTATAAAGCACCTGCAGTTTGGAATTTGCTGACTGCTTCCCTAAAAAACATTTACCAAGTTTCTGTCCCTTGTATTCCCTATAGATTTGTAATAAGATCTAGAAGTTGTAACAAATTCAGGTTCTGCTATAGCTGGCAAGGCTACATTATGGGCGGTATCGTGGACCTCTATCAGGAGACACATATCATGTCCCATATTCTCTTTGTCTCACGTTTTGAAAACCATAGTCTTTTCCTCAACTAATTGAAAAGAAAAGCATTTATGATAGTTTATAAGATTCATATAATCTAGAAAAGTGTAAAAGTATAGGACATCAACCCCCATTTTAACAGACTGATTCTGGACTGTGGTGTTCCTACAAAGGAAAAATAGGCTTTGAGTCACTGTCTCAGATGGTTCCATCCGTCATATCCACCTATCACTTACTTGAAGTCACACGCTGAACACACGCTGCCACGTCCGTCTTCTGCGCATGTCTTATCTCCGAGAGAGGTGCAGAGGTGGCCTCTCCTCCACCCTCAACACTGGCTCTGCACACAGGTAGGTATCACCCAGGCAAGAGTGACCGCCATACGCTTCTCCGCTGAGGAAAGGCCCTTCTCTATCCCTGATGAGGTCCAGCCTCCTTCATCAGCTCTTTACAACCTTCCTCCAGAGCCAGTGACATCCAGATTTTACCAACCAGAAAACAGAGGTGCAGAGAAGAAATGTGAAGAGTGCATCGGTGGAAGTTTGCCATGAGAAGTCACTGGTTGTTCGGAGAAACCTGCTGAGTTGCATGTGTTTCTACTTTAATGCCTCCTCCTTCCCTTCAGGGAGATGCGTGAGTCTAAACAATCTGAGTCTCTGAGGGAAAGGGCTGTGGATGCTGTTTACACAAGGAACCAGAGGGCCCGGTAAAGTGACCTTCCTGCTCTCTTTGGCAGGGCAAGTCCCTGCTTGACAAGAACTAAGTTATCACAAAAGAGAATAAGAATCAGTTAAATTAAAGAGATAACCTGGGACATTTGGGATGGGGAAGAGGAAAGCAAGTTTACATTCCAACCTCACCCAAGTCCAGGGGAGAGGCCCACTGTTACTGAGCCATGCAAGGAGGAAGTTAGAGTCACTGGCAGGACGACTGGGGCCTCTCTCTTTTTCCCACTCTGATAAACCCTCAGCCACCTGCAGCACGATGTTGCACTAATAGCTACAGGGCCCTCCACTGCCAGCCGCCGCCTACTCATCTCCGTGCTGGGCTGGTTCTTACTGCCTCCAGAAGTAAAAGTTAGAATATGATCATTATTATGCCAGTAACTACTGCCTGGTAACGTAAGTTCCAGAAGCACAGGCCTCTGCTTACAAACAGCATAACCTTCAGTACAAAAGGATCGAGTTCTTCCTCATCCTGGCCCCCACCTCTGGACAAGCACAGATTAAATTAAGAATTCTCAAAATTCCCAACGGTGTCAAACACATTTAAAGCTGCCGGGTCAAAGATCCATTTTTGCAGCAGACAACCACAAAGGATTTCAGTGTTACATACAGTGGAAATGATTGCAAGAAATTCTAAATATGGACAGACCAGTAATTTAAGTTCTTTTTCTAATGGCTAATACTTCCTTTCCAGTTCAATATCTGCTTCTAAGTCAGGCTCCAATTAAGGAAAGCAAGACCCAGTTTTCTGGTTCCACTGGGATTTACTTGTTCAGGGATTACCTGGCTGCATGTCCTGAGTCTGTTTCCAGTCAGTGCTCTGCTGGGAACCCTGTGGTGACTAACAAACGCGTTTCAGGAGAAGGAAACACCCTGATTACTAGCAGTCCAGGGCAAAGTAAAGCCCAAACAAGGAACTCTCACTCCTGGTCTGGTGCTTTCCCCTGCAGGCCACTACTGCTGTGTCAAACCAGCCAGCTGTGTGAAGGTGGTAAATCAACCTACCTAGGTTTTGATTTCCTTTCTTCTAGCAGCTTCACTCATAATAGCCAAAACAACCCAGAAGTCCACCGATAAAGAGACAGACAAGGAAAAACAATGGCCCCTCTTCCTCAGCTGGATATTCTGGTGTCTATCTGTGACACCTGAAATGGCGACAGACCACCTGAGACCACGGGAGCAGCCAGGACAAGCCAGTGTTCTGGGGATGGCAGGGCAGGAAGAAAAAAAATGAACGTGGCTCCCCAGCTGCTGAATTAACCAGCTTTGGAGTCACCCTACCCCCAGACTTCCTGTTATCTGAAATACTGCCTGTGTGTTTAAGTCACTGAGTTGGCTCTTCTGTTTTTCTTGAAGGTAAAAGCATTCCAACAGATGACACTTATTGACCTAAAAGGTTGCACACAACTAGCTGCATGCAGCAATGAAAGGCAGAACTGGATCTCTATAATTAAAACAAAAAAACAAGAAAGCAAAATGAAATACCCCATTCTTGTCATTAAAACATGAGAAAGGCTTTGGGACAGGTAAAGAGCAAGGTTACGAGGAAAAATACAGTAAGTGAATCCACACGTTTAACAATTCAATAAATAAACTTGGACCCAGAAACTGGCCTGTATGAACTGATTGTGCTTCATTTCAGAAATATTCATTAGAAGACGATGACTTTACATACAGTACTTATGTGTGCAACAATCCTCTGAGAATAGTCACACTATTCCTATTTTACAAATGAGAAAACTGAAGCACAGAGAAGCTAAGTAACTGGCCAAAGTCACTCCATCCATGCACTTTTCTCCACCTGGAACTCTCCCCTTTCTGCCCTTCGCTAACTCCTACACATCTTCCAGGTTCCAACTTGAATAAACATCACTTCCGGGACTTCCCTGGTAGCGCAGTGGTTAAGAATCCGTCTGCCAATGCAGGCGACATGGGTTCAATCCCTGGTCCGGGAAGATCCCACATGCCACAGAGCAACTAAGCCCGTGCGCCACAACTACTGAGCCCGCATGCCACAACTACTGAAGCCTGCGAGCCTAGAGCCCACACTCCACAACAAAGAGAAGCCACCACAATGAGAAGCCCACGCACTGCAACGAAGAGTAGTCCCTGCTCACCGCAACTAGAGAAAGCCCGTGTGCAGCAACGGAGACCCAATGCGGCCATAAATAAATAAATTTATAAAACAACAAAACAAAACAAAACAGAAACATCACTTCCTTAGAAGAAGGCTTCTTTGATGTGTCCAGACAAGGTCCAAAGCTCCTGTTACACTCCACTGCATGCAATGCTCTATTGAAGCACTGTGTGTACTTGCGATTATGTAAATATTTGTCTTCCCCAAATGTACAGGATGTACATGCCCTAAGAACAGGTCTTTCTCGTCCACCACCACACGGCATTTCCAAAGCTGAGCAGAACACCTTGCCCTTAAGAGGCTCACAGTCTGAGAGACTGCAAATGAACAGTCCCTTCCAACACAATGCGGGAAGCGGACAGAGGTGTGCACAGGGCTCTATGGAAGCACAAGACAGTGGGTCGGCGGGGAGGCTTCATGGAGGAGAATCCCCCAAACAGAGCCCTGAAGGGACAAGGAAGTTGGGAGGAAAAGAACTGAGGACAAGGGTGTCCTAGGCAGACAGAGCATTTGGTGTATCTTTAGAGAAGAAAGCGGCCATGGAATTTTAGGGGAACTACAAGCTCACTGTGGCTGGAGTCTGAGATCAGACAGAGATAAATGAAGCTTGAGAGACAGCAAGATTCAGTTCGATATTCAGAGATAGCAATACGTTGTAAAGATCCCTAAAATAATCCAATAACAATGGATATGATGGAAGCGCTCACTGTACATCAGGCACCACGCTAAGTACCTCATATGTATAATTTCATCTTCACAACCACCCTGAGCATTATCACTCCCACAAGGAGGTAAGATCACACACAGCTAGCAAATGGCAAAGCCAGGCTCTGAACCGCAGCTGTATTACATGACTCCAAAGCCTGTGCTCTTAACCACAGTCTAATCCTTGTCTAGCTCACTGTGCAGTGACATGATCTTATATAGTTGTATGTAATTCAAATAATTATCTTGATCCTACTAGGAGAGCTGGCTATTTAAGGAATCCCATACATTTTTCATTAAGCAAATCATAAACACAAATATTTCATACATTGAGATTGTTTAAAATAAAGTATATAATTAGTGTTCAATAAACTTTTTTTTTTTTTTTCCGGCTGTGTTGGGTCTTCGCTGCTGCTGCACGCGGGCTTTTCTCTAGTTGCGGCGAGCAGGGGTTACTCTTTGCTGCGGTGCGCGGGCTTCTCATTGCGGTGGCTTCTCTTGTTGCAGAGCACAGGCTCTAGGCGTGCGGGCTTCAGTAGTGTGGTGCGCGGGCTCCAGAGCACAGGCTCAGTAGCTGTGGCACACGGGCCCAAATGCTCCGCGGCACGTGGGATCATCCTGGACTAGGGCTCGAACCTGTGTCCCCTGCATCGGCAGGCAGATTCTTAACCACAGTGCCACCAGGGAAGCCCTTTTCAATAGACTTTTTAAAATGAAGATCAAATGAAAATTATTCAGAGACAGAAAATGCAGTGTCTTGACTGATATTCCAATACTGTCTCTAGAATTACGTTACCTCTAAACCATCAAAAATTATGCTAAGCAAACACTAGAACTTCTAAGTCGCCTCATCAAAACTAACCTTCCTAAGGAGAATTAAACTTATTAATTAAACAACTCAATCAATTATTGAGAATGGGTGGAAAGAAAAGAAAGTAGCTAAGACAGAGGAAAGATGATATGACACACGAAATCTCTTTTCCCCACTATCATTTGCTTTAAGCATAGAAATTGTCACTGAATGTTAAGTTTACAAGACAAGATAAACAGTCTATGTGCCAATTCCAGTTAAAACATGAGCAGAAATTTTATCAGTTAGGGAAAGTCTTGGTTCAAAGAACTCAGTTTTTTCGGAAGCCGTTCAGCAAAAATGCAAATGTACTAAGTCACAGTTGATGGGCTAGTAATAAATCATTAAAGCAAACTGCTGGGAGATCTTTGCTTTTTTAAATGTCTCGTAACGTACAGTAAGAGTTCACAGACTGACAATAATTATCATAGTTATACCAGATTAAACATTTATTAGTGCCAGGAGTTTTAAGAACAAGTGCTCATTTCATTCTTACAGCATCGCTTTCGGATGAGCTAACTAAGGCACGGAGAGTTTAGATCAATTGCTCAAGGTCACCTGGGTAGGAAGTGACAGAGCCAGGATGTACACACAGATCTGTCTGATGCCGAAGTGCATGCTCCTTCCACCTAGCAGCATCATCTCTACTGGGCTGAAAGGTGCCTAGAGATTATCTGGTTTATTCACCAATCAACCCTAACATTTAAAGAGACCTGTAGGGAGGGTAAAGGACTTTCCTTACTTAGGTCCTTTGGCTAGTTTACAGCACAACTGGGAGTGAACCCCAGATTTCCTACTCTGAGGCAAGCACAGTCTGTAATCATTTCGACTCATACTGGATACTTTCTTTTTGAGAAATATTAAAAATTTCCCCATAAAACAGACAAAACAAGAATGATATATGTAAATGCCTGTCACTGTGCCTTGAGCTATGGATGCATCATGTTTTCGTGGGAGACAGGACAAGAGACGCCTCAAACATTTCCTGTGCATTACTTGCAACCAGCTAACAGAAGATAACAGGATTTCATGCATTCCTTTCCACCACCATCATTTTTGCAGCCTCCTGCCTTTCAGTAGGGCATTAAAAGCACGTTAGTGAGGAAAAAAAGCCGCCACAGACAATACACGAATGAGCCTGGTGATGTTCCAATAAAGTTTAATATTTGAACTCAAAATTTTGAATTTCATATAATTTTCACATGCCATGAAGTATTATTCTTGATTTTTCCCAACTACTTAAAAAGCTACAGCTTTCAGGCTATAGAAAAACAGGTAGTGGGCCAGAGGGCATATGCTGACCCTGCATTAAAACAAAGAAGTAAAAGGCAGAAGTGATCAAAGGAAAAGCAGTTTGCAACAAAGCAAGGCTACGGCCTTTTTCTTGACTCAGTTCTGGAGTCACTGATTCAGGAGGTCTTCTTGGGCCATCCCCACTCCCACTTGGGGGAGGTGTCCCACTTTTGTGTTCTTACTGAAACTTGGGTCTATGTCTATCCTAACACTTACCATAATATATTCAATCAATCATTTGTATATGCTTTTGTTTGTTTTTAAATCTGTATTCCTAGCCGATGTGGATGCTCAAAAATAGCGGGGGTAAGGGTGATAAGGAAAATAAAAAGGAATAAGCTCAGAAATTCTTATCTTTATACAGACACTAGATATCAGCACAACGTCTTGACAGTGGTTCCATGACATACACCCAAGGAGTTATATCAGTGGTTCAGCTACTTTTTGTATCTGTTAACAATCTATGTTGTTTATGCCCTATAAATATGCACCAACCCCTCCATCTATTCTCTATACTTATACCTCCCTCAAACCAGGCATCGGACTAACTTGTTTAGACTAAACTGACTGAAAAAGATCCAAGCATAAATTTAAAATGACCACTGAGTCTCCAGAAAGGCTCGGGGACCCTGGGGGTCTGCAGAACACAAATGGAAAAGCTACTGTCCTGTAACACTAGCCTCAAAAATGAATGATGGCTTCAAATCGTTTGAAGAAAACCTGAAAAGCCACAATTACCAGATATAACGTGAAAATCAACATGGAAAAGTCTACCTCATCATTATCACATAAAGCATAAAAGAGAAACAAACGTATTTCAATCACACATGGTCGGGTGGATGACCCTGTACTGCTGGATCATTAACCTTCTCTGTGCCGGAGAAGCCAGCAGATCCCTGCTCAGAACAATGTTTTCGAATACATAAGACAATATGCGTAGTTTAAAAAAGGAAACCAGTTATAATAATTAGCCCACACTACCTCCCCCGACACTTCCTGTCTCCTTTCCCTGCTTTATTTTTTCTGCTTAGCGTTTGTCACTATCTAACATGCTATGCATATTTTACTTCTGTTCTCTTATTTAGTAGATGTCTTCCCAACTAGACCCTTGTTTCCATGAGGGCAGGGAAGTTTATCTATTTTGTTTACCACTCTATTTCCAAAACCTACAAAATGCCTGGTAGCTAACAGATGCCCAATAAATATATTCTAAATTAGTAAATAAAGCTCTTGTCTCCTAAGAGCTATTACTCTCAGAGGAATCACAGGCAGTTCTACTAGGATCTGTCATCCTTAAGCAAGATAATACACAAGACTTCATGTTTACTAACTTCTTAGTAGCACTGGAAACCTTTTATAAAGGCAACTTCATGCCTCCACAATAAACTTAATATCTACTGACTGAGGGCGAAGAAGGGAGGTGAGGTAGAGAAGTCAAACGCCTCCAGGTTAGTCAGTGAACAAAATCCATGGGCCAGGTCTCCTGCTTATTAACTCTCCCTTCACTTTACCCTTTGTCCTCTGAAGCTTTTGTTGCATTGCCTTCCGTCTCTTTCCCACTGAAGGTATCTAGCTGCACGCTAACGATAAGAGACAACTCATTCACAACAAACAGCCACACTCTCCTTGGCAACAAGGTTCTAGGGTTTCCAGCTTCTTGCCAAGGCAACTCTTAAATAGAGGAAAAAAACTTTAATTCATCTTATTCACAGTAAATTAGAAGGTTAACAAGAATGTAAACCCTCAGACACGACAGGCTGCCTATGCTGTTTGTCTCACAAAGTCCTAAGAGGAAGGAAGCTCAGAGGCAAGACAACTCGAAGCTCCAGAGATATGTAATAATTTCTACCAACTGCAACGCCTTCACGTTGTAGTGTGATAACAGATTGGAAAGGCAAACCAGAAACCGGAAAAAAAAAGGTGGGGAGGGAAGATGAGGTTAACAACAAGGTCAGTTAATATGACAGAAACGGTGTCCTGAGACTGTTTCATAACTAGGCAGCAGTCAAAACCTCACCGGAAGGCAGTCTGGGCCCCTCTTGGGTGGTCACGCAAACGTCAGCCTGTTCCCCAACCCCAGTGCTGGCCCAAAAGCAGAGTGGAGGAAATGCGCTTGTATCATGAGGGTTTTGAGACACTCAAGCCCATCTGCTTAAAATATAACCTCCTAAATCTCTTTAAACATCAGAATTATCCATATGTGTATCTTCTTACATACAGGGCAAGAAAACAGGAAGAGACAGGGGTTTTTGTGGGTTTGTTTTTAATATTTCAAGTGCTAATAAACCAGCAACAGCTGGTCAATGACAGAAAGTTCCACGGCAATGATGTGTATTAACAGGATTTCAAGTTGGAAAAAAAAGGGAGACAAAAACATTTTTCACGTAGGCTTGACTCCAGCTCAATGGGAAAATATTAACCTACAGCAACCATTATAACCAACTGCTGACTTCCTGTATTGTCCTAGATCTGATCCTTAGAGATGTATGCTTCTTTTGAACTAGCCAGATAAAAACTGCAATACAATTGTGTAACTACTGTTGCTTTATAAACACACCTTAAAAGAAAGCTCTGGGGGCTTCCCTGGTGGCGCAGTGGTTGAGAGTCCGCCTGCCGATGCAGGGGACACGGGTTCGTGTCCCGGTCCAGGAAGATCCCACATTCGGCGGAGCGGCTGGGCCCGTGAGCCATGGCCGCTGAGCCTGCGCGTCCGTAGCCTGTTGCTCCGCAACGGGAGAGGCCACAAGAGTGAGAGGCCCGCGTACCGCAAACAAACAAACAAACAACAAACAAACAAACAAAAAGAAAGCATTGAAGACACAATGATAAATAAAACCCACAAGCACAGAAAACTTATATTCAACCTTTTCTTTCAAAGTAAAGGTCTTCAAACAGTGTTGTTCCAACTTTACAACATCAGTGAGGTATTTCTCACCCCAATAAGTTTAGAAAATGTAGTATGGATAATTATATAACTGAATAAGAAAGAAATGAAAAACCTTAAAAACACAAATTATTTACATTAGTCTAAATTCAATTGACTGTTAAAGTGAAAATCAGAAACAAACTAAATATCCACCTAGTGGGATTAGTAAAATAAACTGTGTTTTGTCAATTCTATGGAATAGTACACAGTCATGAAAAAGAATGAGAGAGACCTCCAAGTACGAAATGGAAAAATCTCCAAGACACCTTTGTTACAGGAAAAGAGCAAACTGAACAACTCATAGTGATTCTGCTTATGTAAACCATTTACGTGAACCTGTACACATATTGTACTTAAATACTTGGGCAAAAGATCTAGAATATATGCCAAATTCTTAATAATTATTTCAACCGGCGGGGGGGGGGTGAGAGAAGAGGGGGAGTTTGGAGAAATTTTTCACATCATTCACATATCGCTTGTATATTTAAAAAAACTTAATAACAGAAAAGGAACTAGATAATTCTATGAATTAAAGGGAAAAAGGGAATTCCCTGGCAGTCCAGTGGTTAGGACTCCATGCTTTCACTGCCAAGGGCCCGGGTTCAATCTCTGGTCAGGAAACTAAGATCCCACAAGCCAAGAGGTGTGCCCCCAAAAAAGAAAATAGGAATCCAACTAGCCTTGATGGCAAATTCCAACAGCATATCTGAAAATAACCAACAGCACTACAATTAAAAAGATACTTTGCCAACTAGATAGAGGACAAGAGACCCAAAGGATGCTGGTACTGATTCATGAACTGGAATGCCAGCATGTCTAGGATGAGTCAGCGGGTGACTAGGGGATCTTGAAATTTAAAAGTCATCTGCCCAAGAAACAGGCAGGTAAACAAGACAAGAGAAATCCAAAGTGCTCTTAAATGCAGGCACCACAAGTTTTTTTCATCAACTTTATTGAGATATAGTCTACATATAATGAAATGGACCCATTTAAATTTTATGTTTCAATACATTTTGACAAATCTATACACCTGTGTGATTGCCACCATACTGAAGATATAAAACATTTCCAAAACCCTAAAGGTTTTCTTGCGTCCCATTCCAGTCAATCCACTCCCACCCTGGGTTAACTACTTTTCTGTCACTCCAGATTAGATCTGTCTTTTCTAGAATTTCGTAGAAATGAAAGGATAAGTAGTGCTCTTTTGTGTCTGGCTTCCTTTCACTCAGCATAATGTTTTCAAGGTTCACCCATGTTGTGCCACATATCAGTACTTCACTCATTTTTATGGCCAAATAATATTCTACTGTACGGACCACAATTTGTTTATCCACTCATTTGTTGATGGACATTTGGGTTGTTTCCAGTTTTGAATTATTATGACTAAATCTGTGATGAACATGCAAGGCACCAGAAGCTCTTCATTCCTTTCACTTTCTACCTCAGCACCATATACTCTCAGCTCACCACAAGTCCCATTCTTACATTCGCCCTATGTGCAATGGGAAAAGCAATCGCTTATTCAACAAACATATATTAAGGATCTACTGTTTGCCAGGGACTGTTCAGGCACCAGGGACACAGTAATGAACAAGACAGTATAATCCCTCTTTTGTAAAACTTGGAATCTTTTTTGAGGGGAGGGACTGCAGAAGGGGAGATATACAAAAATAAAAGAAAATTTCAGAGAGGATACAAAATAGAAAAAGTTAAAAGTAACATATTCAGAAAGTGGCTAGAAGCATGGGTGTCTAATTCAGATCCGGCAGCCAGGGAAGGCCTATCTGAGCTGAGATCTGAATGACACCAAGGAGACGGCCGTGTGACTATCTAAGATCAAAGCATCCCAGGCAAAGAGAACTGCAAGTGCAAAGGCCCTAAGGACAGACTGAACTTCTCCTCATCTAGGAGCAGCAGAAAGGCCAGTGTGATAGAAATGTAGTGAACGAGGGGCTGACTTCCCTGGCAGTCCAGTGGTAAAAAATCCACTTTCCAATGGACGCGAGTTCAAACCCTGGTTGGGGAACTAAGATCCCACATGCCTCGGGGCAACTAAGCCCGCGCGCCACAACTACTGAGCCCGCGTGCCGCAAACTACTGAGCCCGTGTGCCGCAAACTACAGAGCCCACACGTCCTGGAGCCTGCGTGCCACAACTAGAGAGAAAAAAACCCACATGCCACAACTAGAGAGAAGCCCATGTGCCGCCATGAAAGATCCCGTGTGCTGCAACCAAGACCTGATGCAGCCAAATAAATAAATAAATAAATTTTAAAAATAACCATAACAATTTTAAAAAAAAAGAAAGAAATGTAGTGAATGAGGGTAAAAGATGAGGCTGGAGAGGCGGGCAGAGGCCAAGCCAAATAATCTTATGGGCCAAGAAGTCTGGGTTTTACTGGAGGCTATTAAGCAGGGGGGTAAAATAATCAGATTTGCATTTTAAAAACATCACCCTGGCTGTGTAGAGAAGAATTGTAAAGGACAGGGAAAGCAAGGAAAAGAGAAGAGCTGAGGACGATTTCAAGATATCTTAAAAGTAGAATCAATAGCTCTTGCTAATGGATTAGATGTAGTAGGAATAAAAAAGAATCTAGGATAATTTCTAGGTGTTTGGCTTGGGCAGCTAGGTGGATGGTAGTACCATTTACTGAGATGGGGAAAATTGGAGGAAAAAGAGGTTTGGACTTGTGGGGAGAATCAAGAGTTCTATTCTAGTCTAGTCTAGTGTATTCTGCACATCTACAAGGTGTTTTCTTTGCTCTCCCTGTAGTCCAAGCCATCGCCACCAGAACAAAGTTGTGATGCTGATTAAACGTCCAAATGCAGATGTCAAATAGGCACTTGGATACGTGAGTTTGAAGTTAAGACGAGAAGTCAGTGCTGGATGTATATTGATAGTATTAGAGAATAGTATCTGAAACTGAGAAACAGATTATACAATTGTGCTTCTGAAAATATTCTGACATATACCTCAGTGCACCTGGATCACACCAGATGAACAGGACTCCCAGAACAATTTTACTGCGATTTGGGGGTAAGGGGGTAGGGAGGGATGAATTTTATATTTGAATGTACACATGTAAAGACTAAAATGCTGGATTTACACAACTGTTCATGATTAAACATAAGATTTCAAAGCCATTTTGTGTTTGTGGCTGGCAGCCTTTGGACTATACCACAAGACACCTAGTGACACATCTTCATGTATCTCTTGGAGTATTTCAGGAAAAAAGTTGGACAACTATCAGAATACACAACAATCAATTAGCAAAAATGTAACATATGGACTAGAGCCCAGGGCCTGAGGCTGTGGGGCTCACAAGAAGGCAGAGCAGCACAGTTGTTAGGACGTGGACTTCAGAGCCCACGGGCCTCGGTTCACATCCCACCTGTGCTGCTCATTAACTGTGGAGGCACAGGGTCACTGCAGGGGTTAAATGACAGAATACAGGCAAGGTGCTTAAGCATAGCCCCTGGTTAAACACACGCCCCAATATTTTTTCTCTACAGGGCCACACTGTATAATAAGAACTACAAGACGCAAGTATCAAAAGAAAATAATATAAGTTACATATGAAAAACGCTAGGGCTTTCCCTGGTGGCGCAGTGGTTGAGAGTCCGCCTGCCAATACAGGGGACACGGGTTCGTGCCCCGGTCCGGGAGGATCCCACATGCCGCGGAGCGGCTGGGCCCGTGAGCCATGGCTGCTGAGCCTGCGCGTCCGGAGCCTGTGCTCCGCAATGCGAGAGGCCACAGCAGTGAGAGGCCCGCGTACCGCAAAAAAAAAAAAAGAAAAACGCTAAATGTGGTTGGTAGGATTGGTCGGGAAAACACTGAAATCTGGGCTGAAGAAGATTGATACAGGAACCCCACACACTGTTGGTGGGAATGTAAAATGGTGCAGCCAGTATGGAAAACAGTATGGGGATTCCTAAAAAAAAATAAAACTAGAACTACCATATCATCCAGCAATTCTACTTCTGTGTATTTATCCAAAGAATATGAAAACATTAATTCAAAAAGCTACATCTACCCCAATGTCCACTGCAGCATTATTTATAACAGCCAAGATATGGAAACAACCTAAGTGCCCATCAATAGATGAATGGATAAAGAAGTTGTGATATATGTATATACAATTCCATATTTGCAATGGAATATTATTCAGCCATAAGAAAAGATGAGGGCTTCCCTGGTGGTGCAGTGGTTAGGAATCCGCCTGCCAATGCAGGGGACATGGGTTCGAGCCCTGGTCCGGGAAGATCCCACATGCCACGGAGCAGCTGAGCCTGTGTGCCACAACTACTGAGCCTGCGCTCTGGAGCCTGTGCTCTGCAACGGCGGGGGCCACTGCGGTGGGAAGCCCGCGCACCGCAACAAAGAGTGGCTCCCACTCTCCGCAACTGGAGGGGGCCCGCGCACAGCAGTGAGGACCCAATGCAGCCAAAAATAAAATAAATTAAATAAATTAATTTTTAAAAAAAAGAAGAAAAGAAAAGATGAAATCTTGCCATTTGCAACAGCATAGATGCACCTTGAAAAGACAAATACCGTATGATTTCACTCATATGTGGAATGTGCAAAACAAACAAAATAAATGAACAAACCAAATCAAACAAAAACAAATACGTACAGAGAACAAAGTGGTGGTCACCACTGGGGAAGGGGTGGGGGTGGGGGAAGGGTGAAATGGGTAAAGGGGGTCAACTGTACAGTGACAGATGGAAACCAAATTTTTGGTGGTGAGCACACTGTAGTGTATACAGAAGTAGAAATATGATGTTGTACACATGAAACTTATATAAAGTTATACACCAATGTTACCTTAACTAAAAAAAATTTTTTTAAGATACAGGAAGACCAGAAGGCTTTCAGCTTTTATTTCTTTTTATTTTTATCTCAGGGGGAATAAATAAAGGAAAGAAGTTAAAACCAATGTGGAGAGGACAGGAACTATCATTTACTGAGAACTCTTGCCTGTCAGCACTTTTTTAAACAAACTTCGAGATGCAACTCACGTGCGCTATATAATTCATCCACTTAGGTGTACGATTCAGTTGTTGTCACTGCATTCACAGAACTGTGCAACTATCACCACAATCTGTTTTAGTACCTTTTCATCATCCCCAAAAAGAAACCCCATACCCATTAGGAGTCACTCCCCATTTTCTTTCAACCCCACAAGCCCTAGGCAATCACTAATCTGCCTTCTGTCTCTATGGATTTTCCTATTCTGGACATTTCATATAAATACAATCATACAGCATGTGATAGGCTTCTTTCCCTTAGCACAATGTTTTCAAAGTTCACCCATGCTGTAGAATGAATCAGTACTTCATACTTTTATTGTCAAAAAATATTCTACTGTAAGGATATACCACATTTTATTCATCCACCCATCACTGATGGACAGGTGGGTTGTTTCTACTTTTTAGCTATTATGAGTAACGCTGCTATGAACCTTCATGTACAAGTTTTTGTACGGACATGTGTTTTCACTTCTTTTAGGTATCTATCCAGGAGTAGAATTGCTGGGTCTTATGGTTAAACTGTTTAATCTTTTGAGGAACTGCCAGACTTTTCCAGTCAATACAGTTAGCTCCAAGTATTCAAATGACAGTAACTAACTACCTGACTAACATCTTGGAGCACTTGAAGTTACTACCACTTCTCATACTTTAAAATTGTTTAATGATTTTTAAGTTGATGGTAAAGAGTCTGTAGGAAAAAGTAAACATGTAGGAGATAGCAGATTAAAAGGCTAGAAAAAGAGAACACTATATCTTTGCTTGCTCCTTGAAAACACTGAAAAGCTTCATGGGACAAACTAGATACAAAAGCCAAAATTATAGTTCTTTATGAGAAATGAGACAGAGGTGCTTAACATCAACCAAGTGCATCTGTGTATGAGGATGAGTGTGTACGAATGGAAAAGCTATAGCCCAAGTGAAATCTTTTGCCAACTCTTGCCTCCTCTTGGAGTCACGTTGGCAAGACTTTCTTCTGCAACTTACCTCCTCTCTCACTGTCCAACAGCAAATAAACATACTGTCTCTCAACCATGTCAGTCAAATAACTTTGATTCATGTTCCAAAACAGGCTCATTACCAAACAGTCAGAAAATTTACATTTTCAATAAATATACAGTTGCCTGAGGCAGTATCATCTTGCAACAAGATTGTCCTTCTAGAGCTCCATGGTCCAATACGGTTATAACCACTGACCACGTGTGGTTGCTGAGCACTTAAAAGGAAGCTAGTTCGACTAAGAAATGACATTTAAATTTTTTATTTAACTTAAATGAATTTAAATTTAAAAACAGAAGCAGTGGAAATTCTTTTACATTGATCACACTTGCTTTAGATACAATGGGTTAAATAAAATACATAATTAATTTCACCTGTTTCTTTTCCCTTTTTTCATGTGGCTATTAGAAAATTTTAAAGTACAGTCTCTGTGAATATACTAAAAACCAGTGGATTGCACACTTTAAATAAGTGAATTGTATGGTATGTGCATCCCATCTCAATAAAGCTGTTTTTAAAAAAAAATACATGTGCAGCTCACACTGTATTTCTACTTGACAGTGACAGTTTCTCCATTTATGAATGCACCATAAGTCAGTTATAGTAATACTGAGAAAGAAAAAAAAAAGAGAAAATCACATTTATTTCCTGTTTGTATAATAGCCTTTGTGATAGACCTATTTACAAAACAAGGCCAGTAAAATTCTAAAGCTAATAAAAGAGAAAAGAGAATCATCTACTGAAGAAATTAACTTCACTAATTACAACCGACAGCTATCAGAGTATCAGAAAATATTCCATGTGAGGATGGAAAAGGAAAATGGGTTACAGAGACCAAAAGAAGTATGTGAAGGCCAGGGCTATGGCCAAGAGGACCAAGAAAGTTCCACAACAACTATCACCTAGTAAGTGTTCAACAAATGTCAGGTAGAGGGACAGAAGAACAGATGGGTGAATTAACAAGCAAAATTGGAATAGAAAGATAAAAGGAAAGGGTAATAGGAAAGAAAAAAGATTTTTTAAAAAACCTTTTTTAAAAGCCTCTACTACACAATTATAAAAGCTACTGAAAATAAGTTCAACTTATGTATCATCAGCACATCAACTGTCTCAGGAAGTTTACAACCCAAGGACTAGAAACATTATATACAAAGACTTGGGAACAGAACCAACAGAAAAGAGAAGGACCACAAATAATATCTATTAGACTGAGTACTTTATGGAGTGTGCTATGAGGTAAAGCCATGCCATCAAAATCAGGAGGTGTCTGGTAGGAGCTTTGGTAGTTTATCACAGGGTGATAAAGCAATAAGGCAAGTAGTAAGTGCTTTTTGATTATTTCAAGACCATGAAGCATTAATGAGACTGAGGCAGGAGAAGGCTGCTCCCTCGATGTCCATGCTGTGAGAGAAATCAGTTACACTCTCATAAACGCGCCTGGGCACAGGCAGGAGAGCCAGCTCAGTTTAAAATGTATGGCAAGCGAAACAAACTTAATTTAATGTTATGTATATCCCCCTGAGAAGGAAAAAGAAATGTTGGCTTACTATGTGTAGAATTCTCAGGAGTCATAACTGATCAAATCACTTGCACCATTTATATAGTAAGAACTTCACAAAATGCTGCATCAGTAATTGCAATTATATGAACAGAGCGTTAATGTTGGCTGACAATTTCCTTTAGCATTTATTAATGGCAAACAGTAGGCTCTGATGGGAACAGTTTTCACTTAGCATCAGGAACTGCCTCTGCAGAAAGCTAAGAGATGAGAACAGAGAACTAAATGCTCAACTCAACTTGTTAAGGAAAAGTAATGAGAAAAAAAAAATCAGTAACTTTCTATAGAGAATGAGAAGAAAAGTCATGGATTGTTAAAATAAAAGGGAAAAATGTTGGGCGGGGGTCAAGGTTAGGGAGAGGGGCTGGAGGACTAAAGCCAGGGGAAGACAAGGAAGAGGGTTTAGGCTAGAGGTGGAAGGAACTGCCTTCCTGTTGCTGTATATGTGTATTATTACTGTACTAGTACACTATATGCTATGGTGCTGTAACTATGGATATATTTATTGACAGATCTGCAAGATTACACAATCTTCTCAAGTATGCTTTCCCTGACACATAGATGCACCCTCACAGTACTTGTCACCCTTGTCTGTCTCCTCTGCTGAGCCGTGGGCTTCATGATGGCAGGGTACAGGATATCCCCTGCATCCAGCACACATTTTGGGACATGGTTAGCTCTCAATAAATGCCAGCTAAAATACTAATGAAGGCCATGCCACCTGTGTGCTATCTCAGCTGAAGCATAATGTTATTCGTTCCAGTAAAAGAGATGACACTTACGGACTGAACTGTGTCTCCTCTCGCCAACTCCCACCCCCAATTCATATGTTGAAGCCCTAACCTCCAATGTGACTTGTGTTTTGAGACAGGGCCTTTAGGGAAATAATTAAGGTTAAATGAGGTCATAAGGGTGGGGCTCTAATCCAATAGGACTGGTGTCCTTATAAGAAGAGTAAGAGATACCAAAGATGTCTCTTTCTAAGTGTACACAGAAGAAAGGCCATGTGAAGGTGGCTATCTACAAGTCAGGAAGATAGGTCTTACCAGAAACCAACTCTGACGGCACCTTGATCTTGGACTTCCAGTCTCCAGAACTGCGAGAAAATAAATGTCTGTTGTTTAAGCTACTCGGTCTGTGGTATTTTGTTATGGCAGCCCGAGCTGACTGATACTCAAACTAGAAAATGAATGTTCCATTGGTCTCATTGATAGTTGTGAAGATGTACGGGGGGGAAGCTCCTCAGTAGCAGATTATGAGATGGAGCCACATGCAAGGACATCAAGGCAAGGTCAGTACTAGTCCTTCGAACCTAAGATTAGGTTTCTCATAAATGGGCAGACTAGGATAGGGCATGCAAGATACCAGAGCCAGCTAGCTAAGGCAGATTCAAGAGTCATACACTATAAGCTAGACTATTACACTTCTTGCATTTTCTGTACTCATTTCTCCATTGTTCTTAACACTCAAAACGTTTCCTTGGGGACCACCCTGGTGGTCCAGTGGGTAAGACTGTGCTCCCAGTGCAGGGGGCCCGGGTTCGATCCCTGGTCAGGGAACTAGATCCCGCATGCATGCCGCAACTAAGACCCGGCGCAGCCAAAAATACCGGGTTCGAGGTCAGGGAACTAGATCCCGCATGCATGCCGCAACTAAGACCCGGCGCAGCCAAAAATAAAAATAGATAAATAAATAAATAAAATGAACACCCCCTAATTAAAACAAAAACAAAAACATTTCCTTGAACTCTCCAGCCTACCTCAATTACGCCAAAGCAGAATCAAGAGATGTTTTCACCTTTGCTCATTAAAGGGGAACAGAGTATCCCTGGGGTCAAGACGGTATGGTAGTAGCAATCACATAAGTAAGATTCCAAGTGGAAAGTGAAAGTCAGTGTCCCAATCACTGTAAATATTCAACAAATATTTACCAAGCGCTTACTATACAGCTGACCTGAATCTAACCACTAGGGATGCAACAGTGAACCAAACCAGCGAAAATCCTTGTCCTCATAGAGCGTCCATTCTAGTTAAGAGCAGGGAAGAGACAGTAAACAACAAACATAATATATAAGAAAATTATATAGTGTGTTAGAGGTTGACAACTGCTATGGACAAAAAGAAGCAGGAACGACATGGGGGAAGGAGGGCTTGGGGCAGACTTCACTGGGAAGGTGACTCTTGAGTAAACACTTAGAAGAAGAACGAGAATGAACCATGTATCTACCGGCAGAGGCAGTGCAAAGAGGCAGGTCACATGACATTTTCAAGGCAGCGCAAGAGGCCCACTGAGAATGGAGTGACCTACGGGGAAGTGGCAGGTGGTCAGATTAGTAAGAGGGACAGACAGCCATATCACATAGGCTCTTGTAGACCACTGGAAGGACTCTGGGTTTTACCTTGAATTAACTAAGATACTTTATCATCTTCCCATTTGCTAAACCTGAGAGGTAATATTCCGTTAAAGAGCAGGCTGAAATCGTGGGGCCTTTCTGTATTTTGTATTGCAGTACACAATTCCAGCCCCTGACAAGACACTCAGACGAAGCCTAGAGGCAACGGCTGGAACACCAACTATATATAACCTGGAAACGTAGTTAGGGAGAACAAACACAAACACTTATTTAAATAAAACGGCTATAAACTCACCACATCCTTGGAAGATGTATAGCGAACAACAATTTTGCACATAGAGAAACTGAGGTACAAAGAAAAGATTTACCCATGTTTTTAAAGGCAGCCTAAAAGTGAAATGGGAAGAAAACCACATGACTGCTCCAAATGACTGCATCCCCAAGAAAATGCTGCCTCTCTATGGAAAAAAGAAAAGCCAGGCAGAACGTGCATCCCAGAATAAGAGGAAGGGGTAAGTGCTGCTTTGAGAAAACGCAAACATAAGACATTCTCGCCCAGACCACTCCTTCCCACCATGCCTGTTCATGTTCCATTTCAAATAAAAGGGCTTTTGTCTAAATGTAAGCTTACATATAAACCCAAATCAGGCTCTAACCAAGAATGCTTACAGGCATGTCCTGCTGGGAAGTATACTGTAGCAGTTTACCATGGGATAAAGTGGACCATTCACCCATAATGCCCACCAACCTTTCCAATACTAACTCTAATTTCTGATTATTGCGTTATTTGTGACCCAAGCTAAAGGTTATATTTCTGGACATGGTGCAGAGGTACGTGTATGGGGCGGGCGGAGAGGCACAGAAAAATTATATATGTTTAAAATCATTATTGAAGGGCTTCCCTGGTGGCGCAGTGCTTGAGAGTCCGCCTGCCGATGCAGGAGACGCGGGTTCGTGCCCCGTTTCGGGAGGATCCCACGTGCCGCGGAGCGGCTGGGCCCGTGAGCCATGGCCGCTGGGCCTGCGCGTCCGGAGCCTGTGCTCCGCAAATGGGAGAGGCCACAACAGTGAGAGGCCCGCATAACGCAAGGAAAAAAAAAAAAAAAAAAAAAAAAAAATCATTATTGAAAATATGAGAAAACAACAGTATTAAAGAAAAATCTGGAGAGAAAAACCACCCCAAAAATTCACTGTCTTAAAACAATGATTTCATTTGTGCCTTCTCTTCTAGTCTTTGCCCATATTCATATATATTTTAGAGAGGCAGAGTGTGCATAAGATTTTGACCCATTATAAACATGTTCCCACATTTCTACAATCTTCATAATTACTAGTTTTAGTTGCTGCTTAACACTCCATTGTATTGATGAACACTTTCCTAAACTTTGTTGGGGGAAAATTATAATGGATTTACATAATAGCATCATTGTCACCTAAAAATACATCATTCTTATGCCCCAAGAAGCTCCAAATGTGTCTAATGCAGAAGAGGAGCAGAAACACTAATGCACTGACTTGTTTATTCAATAATTGTTTACTGAGTGCCTGCTAAGTGTCTGGTGCTAATCCAGGCCCTGGGGATAGAGTAGTGAACAAAATACGCAAAAATCCCTGACTAGTGGGAGAGAAAGACAATAAATAAGATAACAGGCAAACAGGCAGAGAAATTCTTAGAGAAACTTGCTTTCTCAGGCTACAGAGTGAATGATCAAGACAGAACAAAGCAAACTCCCAGCCTTCTCACTCCTATACATCACAAACACGGCTGCTCCTTACCAGTACATTCAACACAGCCTTCTGACAGCACTAAACCCAGGACCCAGTTTCCTCTGGATCAGGGGTCAGCAAACTTTTTCTATAAAGGGCTAGACAGTAAATATCTGGGGCTTCACAGGTCATGGGGTATCTGCTGCAATCACTCAACTCTGCCTCTGCAGGGCGAGAGCAGCTGTAGACAATGTGTGCACAAATGGATGTGGCTGTGTGTCCGAAAACTTTACTTACAAACACTGGCTGACAGTAGGACTCGGCCTGCTGACCCTGTTGTATACGGCTCGAAATGACCACTCAAACACTGTTAACCAGAAACAGAGGGAAGAGACACCTGCTGCCTGCAATGCGACAATTCCATTGACTTTTCCTCCACAATGACTCATATCTGCCATTTCCTTTCCACTTCCATTGCCGCAGCCCTAAACCAGACTTGTAACCCCTGTCACTTACCCACATTTCCCTCAACCTGAATTCTCTTCCTCCCACTATTAAATCTTCTCTCTGTCAAGTCCAGCTCAACTGGCTGTAAGTAGTTAACATTAAGGACTTAATTATTTTAGGCGGGATAACGGTATCGCTGTTATATATTCTTAAAAGGTAAATTAAAGGAGGGATAAAGGTATTGCGTTATATACTCTTAAAACATGTCCTTACCTCTTAGAGGTATATGTTGAAATTGTTATAGAAGAAATTCTACAACATCTGGGATTTGCTTCAATTATCTGGGAGTGAAAGTTGGGGCAGGAGGTAGGGATACAGATGAAACAACTAGCTAGCTGATAATGAAGCTGGGTGATGAGGTCATGGGGATTCATTCCACATTTTCTCTACTTTGGTATATTTTTGAAATTGGAAAAGGTACTAACAAACATGGAAAAGGGTAGGGCTGGAGAGAACCTTGAGGTATTATACTGGAAATGAAGGTGTTAGTTTGAACTCCTGGATCTCTTACAGTTTTTAAAAAAACATATGGTTTCTCTACAGAAATAGAGTGTGTGTGTGTGTGTGTGTGTGTGTGTGTGTGTGTGTGTGTGTGTGTTTGGCGGGGGACGGGGGGGCGGGTATGTGCTATAGATACATACTTACATTTCCAGGCTCTGTTCTCTTTTTTCTTTTTTAATAAACTTATTTATTTTATTTATTTATTTTTGGCTGCATTGGGTCTTTGTTGCTGCACGCGGGCTTTCTCTAGTTGTGACGAGCGGGGGCTACTCTTTGTTGCGGTGCGTGGGCTTCTCGTTGCAGTGGTTTCTCTTGTTGCGGAGCACAGGCTCTAGGTGCACGGGCTTCAGTAGTTTAGCACGCGGGCTCAGTAGTTGTGGCTCACAGGCTCTAGAGTGCAGGCTCAGTAGTTGTGGCGCATGGGCTTAGTTGCTCCACGGCATGTGGGATCTTCCCAGACCAGGGCTCTAACCCATGTCCCCTACATTGGCAGGCGGATTCTTAACCACTGTGTCACCAGGGAAGCCCCAGGCTCTGTTTTCTGAGAGCACCTAGAAGTAATGACATCCTGTAACAATGAGCACAACAAACCTCCAATCTTGGCTTCTAAATACCATCTTCCACTAAAAGAACCAGGACTCTTTAGAGAAATGGCTGATTCCAGGGCCAGGGCAGAGAAAACACAAGATAAGCCTGGAACATCTTGTTCTAGAGAATTACAAGTGCTCAAAGAATGCAAAGAACATATAAAAGGGAAACAGCTTGGAAGAGCTCTCACTGACCAAATCTGGAGTACTTTGAGCATCAAAATAATAACACTAGTAAATTACAACACAATGAATAAATCACAAATCCGTAAGTCCATACTGAAAGGAAGAAAAGGAGCGAGGGAGGAAGGGAGGAAGGAGATGATAAAGGCTCATGTTTACAATAGAACAATTTATAAATGTAGAAGGAATAATGGAAACCAAAAAAAAAATCACCATTTGGCAAACACGTAGTGCTTGCTGATTTAGGGAAGACACTAATGCTGGTAAGTTCAAAGTGTGATGAGGAACAGAATATTGGCATAATCTCAAACTGTCTCCACACAAAATACTCATCAGTTACAAAAAGAAAAGCAATGACTTTACACTGCAGAAAAGTAGAGATACGTCACAGACACCAACATGACCAGATGATCAAGGTTAACATCACCGGTAATGGGACTGGTTAACACCATGTGTTCGTTGATGTGATGTACTGAGAATATTCACAGCATCATTTCTGTGATATTTTTGGCAAGAAATCACAACCTGGTCACAAGGAAATATTAATAGATTCAGCTTGTAGATCATCCTACTGAACATACAACGAGCTGAGGACATGAATGACAGGAAAAGACTAAGAGGTTATCCCAGGTTGGAGGACATGAAAAGACATGACAGGGGACTTCCCTGGTGGCGCAGTGTGTAAGACTCCGTGCTCCTAATGCAGGGGGCCTGGGTTCAATCACTGGTCAGGGAACTAGATCCCACATGCATGCCGCAACTAAGAGTTCGCATGCCACAACTAAGGAGCCAGCGAGCTGCAACTAAGGAGCCCGCCTGCCACAACTAAGACCCGGAGCAACCAAATAAATAAATTAAGTGAAATATTAAAAAAGAAAAAAGAAAATACATGACAACTAAATCCAATGCATGCTCCTTGGTGGGATCCTGGAGCAAAACCAAAAGGAGGTATTGCTGGGCAGCTGGCAAAATGTGATTGGGGTCTATGGATTGGAGAAAAGGGTTTTATCAATGCTAATTACCTGACTTAGAGGGCGTGTACTAGTTATTTAGGAGTGCACTCGATTCGGGGGAATATTTGGGGGTGGTAGGGCATCATGTACATAACTTGGTCTCAAATGGCTCAGAAAAACTAATTTAGAGAAAGCTAGCATAGTAGAATAAATGTGGAAAAATGTAAAAAGTTTGGGAACATGGGTGAGGTGAGAGGGATGTGGGAGTTTCTCCCAGTCACAGACTGGAAGAAAATAATATCTATCAGAGACACACACACACACACACACACACACACACACACACACACACACACACATATACAGAGTCACATGCACAGACCTACATCTGAAAGGACTTATCTGTAATATATAAAGAACTGCTACAAATAAATTATTAAAAGACAAACATACCAATTTATAAAACAGGCAAGACTTGAATAGATACTTCACAAAGGAAGATATCCAAATGGCCAATCAGCAGATATTCAATGTCATTAGTAATTAGGGAAATGCAAATTAAAACCACAAGGAGTGAACGTTTCATACCCATTCACATGGCTAAAATTAAAAAGACTGACAAAATTAAATGTTGGTGGAAATGTGGAGCAACAGGACCTTTTGTACACTGCTGGTATTAGTTATCTACTGCTGCACAACAATATTACCACAAACTTAGCAGCTTACAATAACACAGGTTAATCATCTCCCAGTTTAAGTGGGTTAGAAGCCCAGGCATGGCTGGGCTGGGTCCTCCACAAGGTTCCAATTAAGGTGTCGGCTGGGGCTGTGGTCTCACGTGCGGCTTGAGTTGGGTAGGATCCGTGTCCAAGCTCACCTCCTTGTTGGCAGCATTCAGTTCTTCGTGGGCTACTGGACCGAGGGCCATGTTTCCTTCTGGCTGTGGACTTGAAGCCGCCCCCAGCTCCCTGCCACATGGCCCTCTCCATAGGCAGCTCACGGCACGGTAACTTGTTTCTCCAAAGCCAGCAAGGGAGAGAGTCTCCTCACAGGGTGGGCACTACAGTCTGATGCAACATAATCACGTACATCCCATCACCTCTGACATCTTCTGTTAGGAAGGAGCAAGTCACAGGTCCCGCCCACGCTCAAAGGGAGGGGGTTACACTAAAGCATAAATATGAGGGGACAGGGATCATGGGGGCCACCTTAGAATCTGCCACAGGAAGTGAGAATGTAAACTGACACAACCACCTTATAAAGTTAAGCATAGAGACATCCTGGTGGTCCAGTGGTAAAGAATCCACCTCGCAATGCGGGGACACAAGTTTGATTCCTGGTCAGGGAAATAAGATTCCACCTGCCCGCGGGGCGACTAACCCCTCGTGCCACAAACTACAGAGCCCACGCGCCCTGGAGCCTGCACGCCACAACCAGAGAAGAGAAAACCCTCATGCCACAACTAGAGAGAAGCCCACACGCCGCAACGAGAAAAGATCCCACATGCCTCAACGAAGATTCCGCATGCTGCAACTAAGAACTGACGCAACCAAAAAAAATAATAAATTAAATAAATACTATAAAAAATAAAGTTAAGCATAAACCTACACTAAGTCCTACCATTCCAATCCTACATATTTATCCCCAAAGAAACGAAAATGTAAGTCCACAAAAGGCTTGTACAAGAGCATTCATAGCAGCCTTATAAAGAAAAGCCCAAAACTGTACACAACCCATATGTCCATCAGCAGGAGAATAGATTAAAAAATTGTAGTATTTGTTGGCAATAAAAGATAATGAACCACTAACACACAACATGGATGAATCTGGCAAAAGAAGGTCAACACAAGAATATATATGATTCCATTTATATGAGGCTCAAGAACAGACAAACATAATCTATGACCATATAAACCAGAACAGTAACTGCCTATGACAGGTGGGGAATGACTGGAAGTGACAAAAACATTCTTGATTAAGGTGTTGGTTACATGAATGTATATGTTTGTCAAAACTCATCCAACTATAACCCCAAGATCTGTGCATTTCACTGCATTCAAATTTTACTTCAATTAAAAAAATGTTTAAGTATATATCAAAAGACAGTGAAAAAAGTATAGCAGAGTAGTTAGGGGCATAGATCCTGAGGCCAGACTGCCAGGGTCCGAACTATGGCAATGCAGCTTTCTTCAGCAAGTTACCTAACCCCTTTGCACACCTCTACCTATCTGATAATTAAATGAATTAACACGTGGACAGCAATTAGAGCAGCACCTAGTACATATTATGTATTCAGTTAACATTAGCTATTAATCAAACAAAACTAAAAAGATGATTATGAATGCTTGGAAAAACTAAAAATTGGCCAGGAAGAGGAAAATCATAGTTGGCTACATGGCTCAACAGTGACTTGCCTTTCTACGGTCATAATAATAAAAGTCCTGAATAATAATATAACCAAAATTACAATTTTATTGGGAGAATGAGGTGATGGTGAAAAAGCCAAACAATCTTCCACATTTGGAATTCACCAGATACTATCCAAAGATTGTTTTTGAAAGGAGCCTTGTAGAACTACTTGACTCTTTAAAATATATGTACAACTTTGACTAGAAATAAATACAACAACAAGGGGAAGAAAACTAGTAAGGGGAAGTGGACTAGTAAAAAAAATAAAACCAGGTTGGAAAATAATCAAATGTTGAAACTTCACATGAAACCAAAATGCAGTTCAAACGAGCATCAGTCTGTATGAGAAGGTGCATTCCAGAGGTAACACTAACTACGGAGACTTAGTTATGAGACGGGGTGAGGAGTTCACATTGTAATTCAGTTTCATACGAGTATTAAGTATATTCCATGTTAAAACTGCAGAGACAGTATCCTTCCTCTCTCACAACTTACATTCCAAAATCTTATCACCTTTTCATCCAGTAAGAGGCCAGGGATTTCTCAATCCACTGGCTGGAAGGCCAGGGTTATAGTAAATTAATATGAATGAGAATTTAATCATAATAATGTAACACGTATATTCACATGGAAACTTTCACTGAGGAACATAAAATTTGCTTAGATTTTACCAGAATCCTCAAAGCATTTCTAAGCAGTAAGATGACGAAGGAAATGGAAAGTGAGTGGTTTGCCTACTTTCATGTTGAAAACCAGAATTTGAATTAAGCCACAGGAATCACAACAGAGTAGTGCTCTTGTTGCCTTCCTATAAACACACAGCTTTTAAAAAGCAGACACCACTTTCCATGAATAAGTTATCTCTAAAGTGACCAAACTCAAAGAACCCCAGACTGGGCAGATCCATACCATTTAGGAGACTTCGTCTTGGTAATTCTGCCTACAGCTCCAGCAAAAACTGAAGTTAGCAAACTCATAGACCGACTCAATGGCTCTTCTATAGTACTCTAAGACTTAAGACGGCATCTATAAATTATTTCATCTGTTCTTCCCAACAACCCTGGGTAGTCAGCTGGATAGTCTTTTTTATTTCTTTCCATTCTGATGAAATGGAGGCTCAAAAGGTAACCAACCTCAAATCACAGTTTTTGTTCAAGGAAGGATTTAACTCTTCTGGCTCCAAGTCCAGTGTTCAATCCACTCTACAAGTCTATCTGTGCAAACAGAAGTCTGAGAAGATTAATCATTTGCTAATTTTTAAGGTCTAGATTAGGGATGACAACATTTGAAATTGCTGGTTTACTTTAGGTCTCTTCCTAAAACAAACAAAAAGCCAAACACACTGGAAGATACTCAAGCACACTTACATCATCTGGATGTAACTATCATAACTGGAATATAATGGTGGTGCTAACGCCTTCAGGGGGCTTTCTGGATTGTCACAGTGACTAGAGACTTCACTGACATTCAGTGGTGGAAAAAACAAGAAAGCCAGACCTCCTACAACCCACAATTCCTTTGAGTCCCTCACAATTAAGAAATGACTAGCTTCCCGCACAATTTCCAACATTCACGTAAGTGGAAACGTTCTGACCAGGAGCAGAACCAGGTCTTGTAGGGCCTAAAGCTTTTACAAGCTGGAGGGTCCTCTACAAGAGAAGCATACAAAATTACAGTTACAAAATTAGGTCTAGGATTTTAAAATATCAAATATATAAGAATACATCTAAAGAAAGATTTACAATACTTCTATGCTAAAAGTGCAAAATCAGTGAAAGAAGATCTAAATAAATGGAGGGACATAACACATCCATGGACTGAAAGACCCGATACTTTAAAGATTTCAATTCTCTCCATATTAATCCACAGAGTCAATGCAATCCTAATAAAATTCTCAAAAAACTTTTAAGGAAATTGAAAAATTGATTCTAAAATTTTTAAGGAAATGAAAGAGCAGGGCTTCCCTGGTGGCGCAGTGGTTGAGAGTCCGCCTGCCGATGTAGGGGACACGGGTTCGTGCCCCGGTCCGGGAAGATCCCACGTGCCGCGGAGCGGCTGGGCCCGTGAGCCATGGCCGCTGAGCCTGCGCGTCCGGAGCCTGTGCTCCGCAACGGGAGAGGCCCCAACAGAGAGAGGCCCGTGTACCGCAAAAAAAAGAAATGAAAGAGCAAAGACAAGTCAAGGCAATCATGAAAGCACAAAGTTGAAGACTTATACCACCAGGTAATAGGACTATTATAAAGATAAAGAAAAGATAAAGGAGTAGAGCAGGGGGAACACTGGTACAAGCATGGACAACCTGACCAACGGTACAGACAAAGTCTAAAAATAGACCCACATGTAAAATGTCATGTGATTTACAATCAAGATGACGTGCAGAGCAGTGGAAAAAGATGATCTTTTTTTTTTTTTTTTTAGTTTTGTTCTGTTTTATTTTCAATTTTAGTCTAATGTATATACAATAAAATTCACCTATTTTGAGAGTACAGTTTTATGAGTTTTGACAAATGGCGTAAGCACCATCACAATCAAAACACAGAACATTTATTTCCATCAAAAAAGATGATCTTTTAAGTAAATGGTACAGGGGTAATGGAAGATCCATGTGGGGGGAATGTATCTTAACCCTCCATTCCACACACAAATATCAATTCCAGATGGACTATAGAACTAAATGTGAAAGAAAAATAATACAGCTTGAGAAGAAAATACTAGAGAACCTCTTCATGATCTTGAGTGGACTAAGATTTCTTAAACAGGACATAAAAGACACTAAATATAAAGGGGGAAATGGATAAACTGGACAGATTTAAGAATTTGTGTTCAACAAACGACACCATTGAAAGAGTAAAAAGGAAGCCCACAGAGTATGAGAAGATATTTGGAAGAAAAAGAACTCCTACAATTCAATGAAAACAGACAACCCAATAGAAAAACTACCTGAACAGACAATTCATAAAAGTGGATATCAGATGGCTGTAAGCTTATGAAAAGGTTCCCAACATCATGAGGGAAATGCAGATTAACACCACTGGAGCAGCCATTTTACCTCCACTCAGAATAACTGAAACGCAAAAGACAATCCCAACTGACGGTTGGGCAATCTGACCCAAGTGGAACTCTCACACAACCCAGCAATTGCACTCCTGGCCGTCCTCTCAAGAGAAACGAAATGAACGGTACGAGAGTGCTTATGACCTCCGACAGACGGGTGAGAATGTCCATGGCAGCCCTATTCACAATATGGGAAATCTCCTATATGACCACCGCCAGCCCAGTGATTAAATAACTTGTGATACATGCGCACATGGAATACCGTACAGCAACAAGAATATATGAGCTGCAACCATATGCAACAACATGGCTGATTCACACAAACATGTTGAGCAAAAGAAGTCAGATACAAGAGTATACACGGTATGAAGTACCAAAGCAGGCAGAGCTAACTTACGCTCTCACACGTTACGATGCTAGTCATCTTTGGTGGGGGCACAGGCAGTGATTAGAAGCAGACAAGGTAATGTTTTGGGGTGTTGGTAGAATGTGTTGTTTCCTGATATGGGTGCTAGTTTTGTTCAGTTTGTAAAAAGTCATCAATTGTACTTATTATATGTGTCCTTTTCTAAGTACTATATATTATACTTTTTGAATAAAAAGTTTAAAAAAAAATTAGGTATAGGGCCACGGAAGTAGCCTGAAACTTAAGTTTCATTAGCTTCCTAATAAATTTGCTTTGAATTTAAGGCAAATAAAGGACCTTGAAACTTAAGTTTCATTAGCTTCCTAATAAATTTGCCTTGGTCTTGCCAGACACAAACGTATGTAAATAAAAAGCAGCTTATAATGTCCTAAGCCTAGATTTAAATAGATTTTACATAGAAACTTATTTGATTTTTTTCACCAATCAATATACTCTGGATTTTCCAGGAATGTAACTACAGTAAACAGAGAAAAGACTATATTTTGTTCTGTGTAGAATTTGATGAAGATTTATCCACCATTTTAGAAAACTGTATCACCGATGGCACTGCCTCATATCATGAGGCACCCATGCAGTACACCTGTATCAGTCTCTATTTATGGGCGCCATATCCACAGAGATAAGGCGATGTGTACCTGCAAGCACCTGACAGCTATGGTTTCTAATGTGCTGTGAACACTTACACACGTCTTCTGAGAATTTACATATAGAAACACATATTGTATTACAAATAGCTTTCCTTTTATTTTTCCTTTATAGTGCAGTTAAGACATTGTAGAGGGCTTCCCCGGTGGCGCAGTGGTTGAGAGTCCGCCTGCCGATGCAGGGGACATGGGTTCATGCCCCGGTCCGGGAGGATCCCACATGCTGTGGAGCGGCTGGGCCCGTGAGTCATGGCCGCTGAGCCTGCACGTCCGGAGCCTGTGCTTCGCAACAGGAGAGGCCCCAACAGTGAGAGGCCCGCGTTCCGCAAAAAAAAAAAAAAAGACATTGTAGACATGCTGGTAAATCTGATTATCCGGGAATTTCATTTCAGGATAGAAAAGGGGCCATAAAATCTGATAGTTTTGAGAACCAGTTACAAACCATCAGTCTATCAAATAACTGTAAAGAGAATTCTAATTCTTGAATTTGGTACCTGCTCTTTTATGCTACTCACATTATCCAAATCACAAGTAATATATTTATCTAAACTGTTTTTGAAAAAAAGAAAAGAAAAACCCAGCTACCATTTTCAAGAGCAATTACCTAAATATATCTATTATAAATTTTACCTAGACCTGGTGAGCAGGACAAGAGGGAAACTAGAGTTCAAACTACAAGATCTAAGTGAGCCCTTTTCCTTTTAAGTCAGTAAGATCCAGCTTGGCATTCACAAGCAAAGGGTTCCATTATTTTTCTGTTCTCTTTCAAAAATAGCTCCACCTTCAAGATTACACAAATTAGATCATTCTGCAGCAGGATTCCTCCTTATAGAGCAGCTCCTAGGAAGCACAGACAGGCTGTCGGCTGTAGCAAACCAGTCATTTTAAAAAAAAAACAAAAAAACAGATGTTTTTTATTTTTCAGTTCCACTGGGTCAGTGACAAAGGGTAGGTGCTATGGCTGTTAATGGCCTCTGCGATAGAGCTCCCTCACCAAAAGCCATCAAATAGGTAAAGATCACAGAGGAGATATCAGACCAAGCAAATATGACAGCAGAATAATTAGGGACGTTGAGACTCTGCTGCTCCAACACCTTCACCATGGCCTACAGCATAAAAAGAATTTATCTAGATTTTTAACACAATCAGTTGCCAACCTATGGATTATTCCATCGCCCAGTAAATCCCCAAGGAAATTTATTCCCAGTTAATCACAAATGGCAAAAATAGAAACAAACAACCTTCCTCAAGAGCTTTGGAGAGTTCTGTTACACAGATCTCATTCTCATATAATGTCACTTATGATAAACAGATGACAATCACTATCATTTTTTTAATGAAAAACAGAAAACTGACACAAGGAGGTTAAATGAAATCTTGAAGTTGTCCTTGAATCCTTTTCTTTTGTCATATCCCAAATGTAATCCATAAGCAAATCTTTAGGCTTGAAAAGACTATACCCGACTCTGATGACTTCTTATCTTCTCCATCACCCTGGCCGAAGGCAACATCAGCTCCCAGCACCTCATCTTCATACTCCTAACTGGACTCCCTGCTTTCACCCTTGCCCTTCTCTACGGGCTATGCTACACACAGGGGCCAGTGGTTATTTTAATATGTAAGTCATTACCATGCCTCTTCTCTGGCTCGAAATCCCCAACGGCTTCCTCATCTCACTCAAGGTCAAAGCCAGAGTCCTACATTGGCCTACGAGATCTGGTCCCTTCACTTCTCTGACTTTCTCTCCCACTACTCTCCACCTTGTTCACTTGGCTCCAGTCCACTGGCCTCCTGGATGTTCCCGGAACCTACTAGTACTTACTGTTCCCTCTAATGACTTGCCTAAGTGTGTGCCCCACATGATGACTCACCTTCTCTGGGGTCTTCTAAACTACCTTATTTAAAACAGTAACACTCTCTGCCTCACGTATACCCCTTTCCGGCTTTAATTTTCCCCATCTGACATACCCTACCATTTGCTTACTCATTTGTTTATTGCCTGCTGCCCCCTCTGCCCCTAGAAGGTAACCTCCGGGAGAGCTTGATTTTGCCTGTTTTATTAAGCACTCTCTCCTCAGTGTCTAAAATGGTGACTAGGCATACGGTTTCCGCGCGGTGAGTACCTGCCAACTAAATGAAGTTACTATAAGGGAGAGGACTCACAGAGACTTATGCAAACCCATTGTGAGGTAAAGCCAAATAAGAAACCAGATTCTAGAGCCAAAGCATTTTTGGCACATGGTTTTAAAGAGATGATAGCCACTTGCTGACTTTTTTCCTCCAGATATATTATAAGAATAGGAGGAAATACCTGAATGAGCATCAAACAAAACAAAGCAAAACCAAACAAAACCCAAACCCAAATAGAGCCATCATCACAAACGTTCTATAAAACATTCTCTTAAATGGACTCCAATCAGACGACGCCTCAGCACACGGAGACATGGCACTCATTTATCAGTGAGGCTGCCTGAGAACGAGGCCCTCCTGGAACATAAGCAAACACATCACTGGCCTAAGTCCAAAGCACACCAAACTAATCCTACACCAAATCTTAGTTCAGGTCATGTCCCATTTCCAACCCAAGCATTTGTTTTCCCAGTGAGATGACACTTTCCTTTTCCTCCATGGAGAGAAAAGTCAACCAAAAAGATTAATGGGCAATGTTTAATAACATTTTAGCTGCTCCCTTTCATAAGTTGTTTTTTTTTTTTTTTTTTTTTTTTTTTTTGCGGTCCGCGGGCCTCTCACTGTTGTGGCCTCTCCCGTTGCGGAGCACAGGCTCTGGACGCACAGGCTCAGCGGCCATGGCTCACGGGCCCAGCCGCTCTGCGGCATGTGGGATCCTCCCGGACCGGGGCACAAACCCGTGTCCCCTGCATCGGCAGGCGGACTCTCAACCACTGCGCCACCAGGGAAGCCCCATAAGTTTTTTTTTAAAAGAAAGGAAAGATAGAGGGGATTATCCACAAGTAATAAAAACAAAGGGATAAATAATGATATCATATACAGTTAATGAACAATTCTCCCCATTAAAGATAAGGGCATAAACAATTTATTGCACATCTTGGTGGCAGAGTGGAAATACAATTAAATCCATTAATAGCCACAGAGCTTTTATGTTCCGAGAGGACGCTGGTTTCCAGAGTTGCTTATTCATTTTCATCCACAGCAAAATCAGTACATGGCATGGATGACTGAATGCTGTAGTCTACTTTCCACATATTTTAATTTTGAGGAGACAATTTTATTAAACAACAGACTTAGGGTAGATTATGCTGCCACATTCTATTGGATACGACCTGAAAGTGCGAAACAAAAACCTACTTGCAGAGACAATGTAAATGATGACTAATGTAAATCAGGCCTACAAATACTATACCATCATATTCATAGTTTCACTGCCATTACCCAAAGATGTTAAGGTAATGATTTCTATGAATGTAGATGCTCAAACATTTTACAAATATTTTGTTTCTCTGCATAACAAATCAACAAGGCCAAAAAGGGTATCCCCACTTGTAAAAAAAATCAGGAGAAAAAGTGACTTGCCCAGAGGTAATCAAAATAGATTTAACTAAGCACTAGATATAGGGCTTTACTTACTACTCCATAATAGTAATAGAAGATTAAATAGTTAAATAGAAGATTAAACCCTCACCCTCAACTCACCAGCAAGCCTACCTCTAGAGCACAAACTGGACCAAGAGGTGAGCCAAACAGCCCCGCTGTGGATCTCACGCTCTCAGATTACACCGCCCATTACTCTCAGCCTCACATTCAGAGCCCATTCCTTCTTAACATATTTGACTATATGATTCTTCAGTTCATGGAATATTAGAAGCAACAAAGCAGAAAGAAGGCATATTGATAGCAACAGGGAGAAGAGAAGACAAAAACAAAACTAAAAAAGCAAACATATGACTTTAAAAACAGTTACGCACCACGTACCAGTCCACACTCTTCATTTCAAGCCCTGATGTTCACCATGAGGGTCCCATTCATCATGACCATCCACACTTGAGAAGCGGTAAATCTGTGTTTTATATATTCTCAAGGAAGAACCAGAAACACATAAATATATTTGTGGGTTTCTAACAAAAATGGGAAGATAAAAAGTCTTGGTGCTTATTAAAGGAGAAAACTGACATGTATACCAAGATCCAAATGTTTCACAATAGGCCTTAAAAGTATTATCAGGTTCTCCTACAAAAGTAGAATACAGTTTTTCTATAGTTTGAGACATAAAAAGGAAAGCTTAAGGAGAAAAGAGAAAAAAGATCAACTCCGTTTAAATCCTGATTTTCCTAGGAGTCGCTCAGCTTTTACTGGTGATAAATGGCTAGCTGTAAACCGGTTTAGTTGTTCTTCTGGATGCCAAAGCAGAGCTAAAGAAGTCAGCAGGACACCATATTAAATTAGTCATCATGTCTCCTTAGGCTCCTCTTGGCTATGACAGTTTCTCAATCTTTTCTTGTTTTTGTTGACCTTGACAGCTTTGAGGAGTACTGGTCACTTATTTGATAGAATGTCCCCAATTGGGATTTGTCTGATGTTTTTCTCATGATTCCACTGAGGTTATGCATTTTTAGGAGGAAGACGACAGAGGTAAAGTGCTATTTTCAGCACATCATACCAAGGGTAGGTCCATCAACATGATTTGTCACTATTATTAATATTAACCTAGTTTGTCTGGCTGAGATAGTTCTTGTCAAGTTTCTCCACTGTCAACGTACTCTCTTTCCCCTTTCCAAACTATATTGTTTGGAAGGAAGTCACTATGCACGGTACACGCTTAAAGGGTGGGAATCATGTTTCCCCTCTTTAAGGACAATGTAGTCACATAAATTATTAGAGATTCTTCTACACGGAAGATTTGTCTTTTCTGTTTGTATTTCATGAGACACTGGCCCTAGTAGTATAACCACAGTGACTATTAATATCATCATTATTGGGTTGAACCAGTACCCTAACATTTTGAAACGTTTATGGGAAAGACAGAAGCTTGAAAAAAAAACTTCACATTAAAGTTGCTAACAGTTTTCTTAATTGCAAGCTATGAAGACCCAGTCTTCGGTGTTCCTTTTCTTGGACAAGCTAAGGAAATGGGTCTATTAGTTATTTGCATGTAGCAAAGATCAACTTTTGAAAAGGAGGTGTTTAAAGACTGCAGTTTTTTGTTTGTTTGTTTGTTTTTGCGGTACGCTGGCCTCTCACTGTTGTGGCCTCTCCCGTTGCGGAGCACAGGCTCCGGACGCGCAGGCTCAGCGCCCATGGCTCACGGGCCCAGCCGCTCCGCGGCATGTGGGATCCTCCCGGACTGGGGCACGAACCCGTGTCCCCTGCATCGGTGTATCATAGAACAGAAAAAGGACATCAGGTAAAAACTAAAGAAATCTGAATAAAGCATAAACATCAGTTAATAGTAATTCATCACATTGGTTCATTAGTTGTGACAATGTACCACACTAATGTAAGATGTTTATAATAGGGGAAACTGGTATGAGATATATGGAATCCTTCTGTCCTATTTTCTCAACTTCTCTGTAAATCTAAACTATTCCCAGAAAAAGTTTATTTTTAAAAAAAGAGCAGAATGAATCAGAGACAAATTCACCAGTCCAAATGGTTTCACCTAATAGTGCACAAAAGTCCTAAAAGTTTTGAGAAGGATATTCAGATTATTTATTTCTATGGATAAATTACTACAGTTTCTTTAGGTCAGAAAGCTCCAGCCCTCCAGAATGGGATTTTGTAGTGGGTAAGGATTTTATGCATTCTATATTTTATTTTTTGATAGCACCATATAAAATTAGATTTAGAGGCTATCTTTGAATGGTTCTATTTGACACTTCTTATTTTACAGAAATGCAACTTTTTTTCTTTTTTCTTATCAGCCTATCCTTATGAGAATACAAGGCTATACAGCTGGTAAACTGCAGAATTAAAACTAAAGTCAGGGACTTCCCTGATGGAGCAGTGGTTAAGAATCTGCCTGCCAATGCAGGGGTCATGGGTTCGATCCCTTGTCCGGGAAGATACCACATGCCATGGAGCAAGTAAGCCCACGTGCCACAACTACTGAGCCAGTGCTCTAGAGCCCGTGAGCCACAACTATGGAGCCCACGTGCCACAACTACTGAAGCCCACGCACCTAGAGCCCATGCTCCGCAACAAGAGAAGCCACCGCATTGAGAAGGCTGTGCACCACAACGAAGTGTAGCCTCCACTTGCCACATCTAGAGAAAGCCCACGAGCAGCGACGAAGACCCAATTCAGCCAAAAAAAAACAAAAACAAAAACTAAAGTCAGGCCAGTCCTCTTCCATCATATCATGGTATCTACTTTCAATGTATTGTTATGGTAATTTGGTAATTCCTTAAATATTCTTTAGGTCACAGGAAGATTCCAGTCTATGCTTAATTTTACTAAAAGTCTTTGAAGTAATAAAAATCCAAATATTTTCATCAAAAAAAAAATAAAGAAGTCAGCAGGTAGAATAGGGAAGCTGTCAAGTCAAGTCGGCTCAAAACAAAGTTGTGGTTTGCAGGCTGGGCCTGAACCATCTCTTCCGTTCACATAAGCTGGCAGGATGTAGAAACAGGATCCCGACCCAGCCACTGCTTCAGAGAACCAAAATATTTTCCTTTGACTTTCTAGTCTATTAAGCTTGGGGTTTGGCAGGCTCTGTGGCCAAAGTGAACCCAAGACCTTGTAATGGTCCCCCTGAGGAAATCAGAATAAACAAGTTTGCCCTGATTCTAGACAGAAAGCAGTTTTTCGAGGGGTGTGGGGGAGAGACAGAGAAGCTAGGCTGGCAATAAAGACAGCAAGAGTAATAGTAACATTTTTAAGTGTTTTCTATGTGCCACATAAGCACTTAACGTGTATTAATCTCATTTAATCCTCATAATAAATGAACAGTAGGGGCAATTACTATGCCCATTTTACAAGATGAGAAAAATGAAGCATTAGAGAGGTTAAGTAATTTTCCCAAGTCATTCAAACAGTAAACAACAGAGTCAGGATTAAAATTCTGGCTAACTGGCTCCAGAACTGACACCTGTAGCCACTGTGCAACGAAGCCTCTCACTGTCAACAATTTGGTAATAAAGCAGCATTCTGTAATCCCAACATTACAAAGTATAAAGCATTAAATATTATTTGTCAACCATGAGAACCAGACAGAGCTCAGGGGACACCAAGTTTGTTTTTTTTTAATTAATTAATTAATTTTATTTTTGGCTGTGTTGGGTCTTCATTGCTGTGCATGGGCTTTCTCTAGTTGCAGTGAGCAGGGGCATTCTCTTGTTGCGGAACACGGGCTCTAGGCGAGCGGGCTTCAGTAGTTGTGGCTCACGGGCTCTAGAGCGCAGGCTCAGTAGTTGTGGCGCACGGGCTTAGTTGCTCCACGGCATGTGGGATCTTCCCAGACCAGGGCTCAAACCTGTGTCCCCCGCATTGGCAAGCAGATTCTTAACCACTTCACCACCAGGGAAGCCCTCCACCTAATTCTAAAATGGGGAGCCCTGCAGAACTGCCTTCACCTCCCTGGGCCTCGACTTCCCTTCCTGCGGAAGTGCTGTGCACATAGCAAACGCTCAGCAGTCTGGTTCACCTCACCCAGGCATCAGCCCAAACAGCACCTCACCAGAGGCCTTCTCTGACCACACTACCCAACCCTCTCAAGTCCACACTCTGCTTTGTTTTTCATCATGGCACTACTGACCACCTGACTATTCACTATAGAGCTAATTACGTGTTTATTATCTGTCTCCCTCCACAAGAATGCTCACTCTAGGAGAGAATGGACTTCGTCAACCAGTTTGCTACTGGTTCCCCAGCACCTGGAGCAGTATTTGGCATATAGAAATACTCAAAAACTATTTGTTGAATGAAAGAATTGTGTAGGATAGATTTTCATTCAATAAACTTTACAAATAAACAGGCACTGTTCATTGACAAGTGTATCCATTAAGCACCTATAAAGTAACTACTATGTGAAGTAATGAACAGGATTATTTCAGATGATGGTGCGAAGAAGATTTATAAACTCCCGGAATGGAATGGGCAGGTGAGAGAAGCTTTCCAAGGTAGCAGGTCAGCTGAGACCTGAATGATACCCAGGAGCCAGCCACACGATGATCTGGGGACACAGCATTCCGGGTAGAGGGAACAGCAAGTGCAAAAGCCCAAAGGCAGGGTGACCATGCCCAGGCCCAGCTTGCCGAGAGCCAGGTGAGCGTGGGGAGAATGGTAGCAATGAGGTGGAAGCCACGGGAAGAGTCCCACCACGAAGTATCTCCTAAGTCATAAAAAGGGTTTTACTCTAAGTGTGATGAAAAGTTATTTGATAGGGTCTCTTATCTTCACCCAACAGAATGTATACTTTATGAGATCAAGGATTTTGTTTGTGGCACATGCCGGCTGGTCTACAAGCATTTGCTAAATGAGCGAATTGGGAAGATTATGAACAGGGGAGTGACATGATCTGATTTTCATTTTAACATATCACTCTGAACTGCTACTAGTGGTTACCTTCTGGGAGGAGATCAGGGTCACAGAGGATGGGTAGAATTACACATGAGGGAGTGCGATGTGCTTTCCAGGCACCGTAAATCACAGACATGGGAGGAAAAAGCTACTATCTAACCCCTGAAGCCACTTGGTATTTCTGAACAACAGACAGGAAAAGGTCTGGGAGGAGGGACCAAATAAATGACAACTGATGTCCTAAGCCTTTTGTGTTCTCCTAAACTGTTATAAAAACAAAAAACAACAACAACAAAAAACACTACAAAGAATCTCTGTCTCGCTTATAAAAAAGGAACAAAAGGAAGCTCAAAGCCAGACACACACACACACACACACACACACACACACACACAGAGTTTTGGAGAAAAACTGTAAAGAAAAAACACCTTCCTACATCTAAGCACAATAACCAGGCTAAATTTCCTCAGGGACAATTAACATTCCACTTACCACATCCAAACTGTTACCTGGGGGGAGTCTTGCTCAGAATACTGCTCTGAGAGGCAGACTGCCATTCGGAGGAGTCTGCAGACTAAGAAGACAGGGGCAGGTGCTGTAATAGGAACCAAGTTTTAAAACATCACTCCTTTCACACCTACCTATACCTGCACCAGGTCACTAAAAAAACATACAGGGTAAACCACTCACGGTGTAACTGCTAAGAGGTCTGTCACAGTTCTAAAAATTTTTTTGCCAAAATAGGCTCTGGATATTACCTAGTGCCTCTGTTTACAGAACGAACTGCAAGTGCTGAAAGGATGAATGAAACACAGGTTCACTGGGAGTCGTGGAGGATCATTACTTCCAAGGAGAAAAGAGGAAGAACAGTACTCGGGGTCAGAAAAATTGGTGAAGCTAGAACTAAACTCAGATATTCTGACCTTTAATGTATTTAAAAACTTTACAATCTGAAAGAAGCTACGTGGGACTTTCCTGGCGGTCCAGTGGTTAAGACTCAGCGCACCCAATGCAAGGGGCGCAGGTTCGATCCCTGGTCAGGGAATTAAGATCCCGCATGCAGCACGGTGTGGCCAAAAATAAAAAATAAAAATAAAATAAAAGAAGCTACACGAACATCAAATAACTAATGCGCCTCTATCAATGCCCCCTCTTCACCTGTGCCTCACCATCCACACACCATGAGGTGGGCAGCAGGCTAGAGCATTCTCCAGTCACCATTTTTGCTATCAATAAAGATGAACAAGCAACTCTAGAACCAAGAAAGGAAGGTGAGTGGAGTGAAACCTCAGCTCCCCCCAATGTCTTCATCCATTCAATAAATCCTATTTTTTACATCTTTATAGCAAAATAAAATTTGTAAGGTTCCCTCCTTTGAGGTACGTATACAACTGAGAAGAGTTGATATGCATCTTTAAAAAAAAATATATATATATATATATATACTAATATTTACTCATTAATATTTACTCATAATATTTACTCATTTATTTGGTTGCACTGGGTCTTAGTTGCAGCAGGTGGGATGCATGTGAGATCTAGTTCCCTGACCAGGGATTGAACCCAGGCTCCCTGCATTGGGAGGGTAGAGTCTTAATCACTGCACTACCAGGGAAGTCCCTAAATATATATTTTTAAAACAACATTTACTGGTCTTTTCTGTAATACATGTCTGTTACAGAAAGTCTGGAAATCACCAAAAAATACACAAGGACAAAAATTAGTATCACACATAATCCTACCATCCAAAACCATTTTGGAGTTAACGCCTCCAGTTTTCTCTGTAGATATTGACTAAGACCTAAAATTGTGAGAAAAAAAATGACAGGGAAGCACCAGGAAGCTAATTCCCTCCAAGAGGAAGTGAACAGACTAGAAGGTAACAACACTTAAAGGGGGAAAACTAACAAAAGAAAACTAAGGGGCCCTTGGAATAGTGAAGAAAGGGGACATTTTAAAATAACTTGGAAGAGGACAGACTGAGTACTCAGTCTAATTAAACAAATAAGGAGAAGCCATAAATATTAATACCAGAAATGCCCATACTTAGGCAATTTTCTCTCTAAAACAGTGTTATCTAACAGAACTTTCTGTGGTCCTGGAAATGTTCTAGATCTGCCCTGTCCAATATGGCAGCCACCAGCCACACGTGACTGGTGTGAAATGAAATGTGGCCAGTGCAACTAAGGAAGAGAATTTTAAATTTCATTCAATTTTAATTAATATATAAACAGACACATGTGGCTAGTGGCTACTGTATTGAACAGCACAGCTTTAAAGATGAAATAGCCTATGATCTTAAGACATAATTGAACGTGAAAGAAAACGTTTTAAGTAACTGTTTTCTAGAAGATATAAAAGCTCAGCAACAACACATCATCATTCACTGGCCTTCTCTACTGCGCTACCCAAGGTAGAGGCCAGGCACGTGTCTGCCTAAGCAGCTCCCTAAGCTGTGACTACAGCTATTCTCTGGTTTGTAATATCATAAAAGGGAAAGCAGGTCCAGCAGGCTTTCTAATCAGATAACTGCCCTGTGAATGACTCCAGAGTTGGTGCCCAGGCACACACATTGGTTCCCTAAAGTCCTCTGAAGTTATGCTGGTTATTCCTTTAATTAGGCCTGGAGAAGGGAGGACTGCATCAGGGCTCGCCAATCTAGAACCAAACCGCCTTGCTCAATTCCAGCCCAGTGGGCTTTCAGAGGCATTTTAAGGCCAGCTTCAAACTCTGTCTTTTCTCAAGAGTCCTTAATACCACTCCGAACTCACACTGGAAAAAGACCAACTCTTGCAATCATTCCCACAGCTTCCCTGGATTCCCAAAGTACTCCCAGAATGTGACACCACAGGTCCAAGCCAAGTCAACTCCAAATTTCAGAGGACCCACTGAGCCTTCAAGTCTGGGCCAAAACAGGACAAGCCTCCTAGGGTGAAGCAGTGAAAAGACACAGCCCAAACACTTTCTGGCTTGCACCTCCCTGGCGCACACAGAGACGGCACCAACCTTAATAACAGTGGCACCTTATTGGCTCAGCTAAGAAATTGGAAATCTAGCTTAAAAGGAAATCACATAACCACTAATGTGTCCAAAAGATCTGTAAATCGATACATGTAAGACAGACTCTGTGAAAGTCATTCTCTTTCTGACTTAAGGAATCTGAGCTTCCACAGGGACGGTGGATTATATTACTCAGATAGAGAACATATTCTATTACAACACTCACAATGTGAAATTCAAATCTTCTAAGATACAAATATGCTTCCAAGACCTTTTTTTTTTTTTTTTTTTTTTTT
>NW_006789022.1:753244-757616 GCF_000442215.2 Lipotes vexillifer
GCATCGGCAGGCGGACTCTCAACCACTGCGCCACCAGGGAAGCCCTGCTTCCAAGACTTTTAACGCTAGGGAAATAAAAGAAAGTTCAACAGCTCTCTCTTATTTGATCAATAACATTTACTTTATATCTATCGTTTAAGAAGTACTTTCTCCTGTGGATCTATAGGTCCTATTTTATATTTATTTCACCCACGTCTTGGAATGGATAGTAAGTAAAAGTATTCCCAATCAATGGATGAAAATGCTAAGGTGTGGGAGAGTTTGCCCTAGCACACAGGAAGCACATACTGCAATACATCCTGGCTTGCCCAGTGCTTTCATGGTTAGAGGGGTAACTGGCCTCAAGTGTCTTCATGAAATTAACACTTCTATTGCAGGACAGTCACACCAACTTGGCCATGGCCACCTCCCCTTTTCTTTTTTTTTTTTTTTTCCAAATGTGGTCTAAAGGAGAAATGTGACTGATAACCACTGAACTCCTTCCCTAAGCACACAGATAAGGATACGAAAATGTGCTCTGTACTCAAAGACAAATGTGATACAGTTAGTGGGTGATACAGCAGAGCACATTTTGTCTCCTGACAGTCAGTTTTACACCCCTGAGGAAATTTTGTACACTTAGGAAATTGAATAATTTTTCAGTCTCTCCTACTTAAGCAACTCAAAAAGAGAAAAGAACATCAGGGGAAATGTCACCATATAAAGACCAAAGAGAAAGGTTCAATGAGACTCTAAAGCCCTGCCTCTAACATCAAGCATCTTGCCACCTGGTACCTACGACAGCGCCACACCACTGTCCATACTCTGGACCACAGACCAGGGAGCATTCCTTAGTGTGGAGGGAAAACAGCATCAACTTCCAAAGCTGTGAATTTCATAATGGAACTGTAACAGACCTACCTGCTGGTGACAGAATCTCAGCATCCAACTGTATTTCACAGTGATTACCTCTGGGGAGTGAGAAGAGACACAGGGCTAGGGCTTTCCTTTACCATTTCCATCTTTCTGTACTGCTTGAATTTCTAATCATGGACATGTATTGATCTTTTTATTTTAAGCCATTGGGATGTAATGTACAGCATAAGGAATATGGTCAATAGTACTGTAATAACTTTGTGTGGGGACAGATGGTTACTAGACTTATCGTGGTGATCATTTCATAATGTATGCAAATGTCAAATCAAATGCAAATTAAACCAACATAATATTGTATGTCAACTATATTTCAGTTAAATTACATTTCAGTTAAAATTTTGAAATTCCTTGCGAGAATAAAAATCTACTATCAGGAAAAAAACCATCTTTTTATTTTAAAAAAATGCTGGTAAAAATGGCAATGAAAAGAACAATTTAGTTATTTTAAAGCCAACTATAGGTATGCTCTTCATTCATAAAAAGTAAAAAAAAAAAAATACTATGGATTCTGAGAGAATTTAGTAGCTGTTAAGTCAGAGCAGAGTACATACCTGAGAAACAACAACTTTATTTAAACATCTAATAAAGGAAAAAGTTTTGTTTTTTTTCCCAAAAGTAAATTATATTTCTACGGGGATCAACAAAATGAGCATGACCTTCCTAACACTCGACTTTTCAACTCGCTTCTCTGCACTAGGAAGAGGATGACAATTTCACAAGAGGATGACAATTTCACAAGACATTTTATACATATCCAACCTTAGATCATGCGTGCATTTCTCAAGTGCATATAAATCATACATTTGTGTCTCATTTGAGTTACACAAGACAAGAATGTTAATCCTAGATGATATTCGGCGTGCTGTATACAGAGTGCTTGCTGCCAATACATTCCAAACAATGTGAACGAGCATACCAAGGAGACTTCAAATTAACTGGATGACTCTAATCACTGGAAGGGCCAATAGCAGGCCATTTTCTCCCCACAGGGTGTTATTTTCCATCCTGCAGATAAAACAGCCTGCTCCAAAGAGCACAAGTGTTCCACAAAGAGCTGGGAGGCACAAGGGTGCCAGTTAAAAAAAAAGTCAGAGCAGGACAGCTGACAATCCCAAAGATTGGTTGGCAGACATGACAGAACTGCATGCTCCCTGCAGGTGAAAACAACAAGACAGTCTAAGGCTCTCACACCAAGTCAACATAACAATTACTGATTTGATCAGGATGCCTGGCTGTTTCTTTGGCTAATAATTTATTGTATGGACCTTTCAGTGACGAATAGGGACAGACTGGAAATCAACAGCAATCAGTGATTTTATTTATCCCCCTCGGTTGCACAGCAGCTTCTTGCCAGTAGGCTCACACCTTTCTGATCTAACAAGCTAGAGAAGGCAGCTGTCCAAATGTCACCAGTCAAACAGTGATAGATGTGACGGAACAGGCAAGCATGCATTACGAACACTGGATCCATGGAGGAAAGGACCCAGTGCTTTTATGTTTGAAAGAAGTAGATGAGAATACTTTAACTATAGATGGGCCTGTACAGAAAGAGAAAGGCAGGCCTGCTTAGGACCAAGAGAGGAAAACCACCACATACTAAACTCCCAGTTGCGTCTGGTGTGTGTTAGGGTACTGGCCAAACCTAACTAAACTAATGTGGCGCCTGATTACCCTGAAGAAAGGACAGAGAAAAAAGAAAGTATAAATCAGTGAAGTGAACGCTGAAACACAAGGGACACGAAGAGTAGAGAGGGGCTAATGGAAAACAATTCAGCATTATCTAAAAATGTTCCAGACGTATATCTCTCAAACAGCAATTCCACCCCTACATATAAAGACATCCTAAAGAAACTTTTGCAAGGAGCACCAAGAGTCCTGGACAAAAATATTTACAGCATTACTGTTTGTATTAACAAACAGGAAACAACCCAAATGTTCATCAAAAGGAGCTTTATGATATATTCACACAATGAAATTCTACCCATCAGTGAAAATATTTAGAGCCACCATACAACACTGATGATTCTCACGAACTTAACGTTGAGTTTAAACACACACACACACAGACACAAACACAAATAGGCCACAGAACACATGCAGTATGATAGCATTTATATAAACTTCCAAAAACATCCACAACTAAAAAACATAGCTTAGAGATGCAAATATGTCAGTAAAACTAATTTTATAAGACAGGGAAATGATAGACACACAATTCAGAATAATGTTTACCTTTGTAGGGGGAAGAAGGGGATGTGATCAGGAAGTGGCACCCCGAGGGCTTCAACACAATTGTAATGCTCTTTCTCAAGCTGAGTCAAGTACAGAGATGTACTTCTTGTCATTTTAATTTACAATCCTTTCTAGGACATATATAATTTTGCATGCATGAAACAATTCAAAATAAAGGGGGAGGCATGGAGAAAAATAAAGAGTTGAAGATGTAACCAGACAATGCTCCCTAACCCCACTTACACGTCCATCTGCCCAAGACAGGGCTGACAGAGTAAGGAGCCAGCCAGACTCCAAGCCAACAGAATCAACTCAGTTTACAGGTGACAAAAAAGACCACCTCCAGGCACTTCTCTGGGCTTCCTGGGTGAAACCAGCTTCACAGTGTCTATTCAAGGGGTAAACTGTAGGATGTTGCACACTGTCCCCAAAGAGTTTGAGAAAGACTGCCTTGCCAATACAGAAACAGAAAATATCCCAAACTCAGGTATATTTTACCAATGGAAGGAAAGTCCCCAGATGGTTCCAACAGACAGAGGAATGGATTGAATTTAGGAACAGGCAGTAATTTTATGTAGTCCTGCAGGGCTAGAAGTTGTGACCAGTTACTGGGGGGTGAGGAGGGAGGAGAGGATGAAAAATACACTTGAAGACACATTAAACAGGACTTTCACAAGACGTAGAGGCTGGGACACAATGTGTGTATCTGGAGTACAAATGAACATGTGTGTTGAAGACAAACTAGAAGCGCCAAGGGTTACTATACCGGCTTTACCTGGCAGAAGGTGACAACCGAGTTTGACACGTGCCGAGTATATTGGGAAATAATAATATCTAAAGAGATCCATACCACATCTATGTAACATATGTACAGCCCACGGGAGCTGGCAAGGCTGGGAAAAGAGTCTGTGACTTTCACAGGGAAACTGACAGCAAGGCCGGATTCGGTCAGATCAACAAGAGAAGGCCCAGGGCTGAGGTCCAGAAGGCCCAGCTCAGGGAGGGGAAGAGGGTGGCCCCGGCCCCAGACAGAAGGTGGGGATGCCAGGAGAGGGCGGGGTCCATTCGGGAGGAGTCCCGGGAGGCCGGGCAGGAGCCAGGCCGGGTGGCAAAGCAGCCAGAGGGAATCTAGGGTCGGGGTGCCCCCTTGGGCGATGGAACAGGGAGGAATGGGAAGGCGGGGGCCTGCCACAGACCCGGCTGGGCGACCCCCGAGGGCCCGGTC
>NW_006789022.1:757626-758191 GCF_000442215.2 Lipotes vexillifer
CCCCCACCCGCCGCTCACCTGGGCACGCAGCTGGACGAGCTCCGGTCCACCTCCCAGGTGGCGTACAGGTTCATCTGCACGGGGGCGGGGGTGCGGCCTGGCCCCGGGCCGCCGGGAGTCGCAGAGCCCGAGGCCACCGCGACGGCCATGGAGGTGGAGGTGGACGAGGACGAGGAGGAGGCGGCCGCCGCCGAGGTGGACGAGGACGACGAGGTGGCCTGGGCCAGCTTGGGGGGCGTCGGCTGCTGCGGCAGCTGCTGCGGCGGTGGCTGCTGCGGCGGAGACTGGGCGCCCCCAGAGCCCCGCTGGCCACTGCCGCCCCCGGCGCCTCCGGGACCACCGCCCGCCCCTCCACGTTCCGCCATGGCCCGGCCGGGGATAGGGAGGCACAGGGGTTACGGGAATCAGGCGACGCCGAGCGGACGCCGAGGCTTCTCCGGCGGCGGCGGCGGCGGCGGCGGCGGCGGCGGGGGCTCGACTCGTCTGCTCAGCCCGCCCGCCAGAGCGCGCGAGCGAGAGACTGCACGCACGCGCGGAGCCTCGCGGGGCGCGGTCCTCGCGCTCG
>NW_006789022.1:758212-764770 GCF_000442215.2 Lipotes vexillifer
TCCCGGGAGGGGGCGGGGAGGCCTGGCCCGCGCCCGCCCCACCCAGCGCCGAGGGGCGGGGCCGGGGCCGCGCTCGCGACCCGGGCGGGCCTGTGGGCGTGCGCGCCCCTCGCTCTTCAGGAGAGGGATCAGCGGTTCGCGCCTCGGCCGGATCCTCTCCTTAAGTTCGCGGCCCAGCGGCAGCCAGCTGACCCCCCCCCTCTTCTCTCGCGTCGTCCCTTCCACGGGGGCGCCGGCAGCCGAGCCAGCGGAAACCTCGCTTTTCCGGGGCGCGGCCCCGGACCGGAGGGGGCTACCGCGGGAGCGCGCCTCGGCCCTCTCGGGTCTGTGGACCAGAGGCCCAACCCGCTGCCCACCCAAGCCCGCTTTCCGACCGCCGCCCTGGCCCCCACCCTGCGTCTTCGGGGCTTCTTCGCCGTCACGACCAGCAAAGGGAGCTATGGAGACCCAGCGGCCGGTTGGGCGCCTGTGGGCCGGGCAGTTTCCGCCCCGCTTCTCCCCAGTGTGGGCAAGGGCTCAAAGACCTAGAGTTCAGAAGGCCTTTGGCACGGGTGAATCTGAAGTTAAGCCCTGACCCATCTGGAGCCAACCACCTATTTTCTGCCCCTAATGTCCCCCTTCCACAAAGAACCATCACAGTCCCAAGCCATCTCTACCCTCAATTTCTTCTACTTAGGATCTTTTTCTGCTTCGTCACTTACTAAATTTCTAAAATCCTATTCCTCCCGAGGCCTTACTCAACTGCCTCATCCTCCCTGGAGTCACCCACACTCCCGGCTCCAGAAACCATCTCGAAGCCTCCTGCATGCCGGCACCCCAGATGGTGGACTTGGACCAGCATCAGTGGTACAGCAGCAGTATGCGACTTCCCTCCCCAGTGCTTGGCAAATGCCTGTTGGAACCATTGGTCCAACGTAGTCTGGCCTGTCAGAAAGACCTCCCAGGACAGGGGGACTAGAACCTGGGAAAGCTGCCCCCGCCCACCAAAACCTGGAGACTGGTTGAAGAAACCACGCAGGGGCTCACATGGACTCAGGACAACCTATACAGACTTTGAGCTGTGCTCTCTCCCACGTGGGACTTGGCCTATTGGCCGCAAGGTCTATTAGGAAGGCCTGACCTGGCCTACTTCCTCAGCCCAGCCGGGGTGCTAAGCTGGCTATTTTTAGTCCCCAAGGACACACCAGTAAGGTCAAACCAGACCTGGAGGTCCTTCCCCCAGAGCCTTCCTACAAAAGCAGGCAGTGGTAAAACACACAGTCTCAGTGTGGCTTTAGCTTCATCACCAGTCTCAACGGCAACATCTGATCCAAGTGCCTGCCCCCAGCCACTGGAGCAACTTGGGGTAGTAGAAAATGGCTGTTTCCGTTCTTTTGCAGGAGGGGACTAAAACAAGACGAAGGAGGATGAGCAGTGTTACATATTCATCTCTTTCCTTGGGAAACAGCTTTATTTACAAAACAGGTCTAAAATAAGAACATGAAATAACAAGCCCCTGGGAAGAGCAGGAGAGCTGGCTCTTGGGGACCCACATGTGAAGAAGCCCAGGTGTCCAGGCAAAGGGCCGAAAGGAGGGCCAGGTGTGTGAGGGGACCTAAAATTTGAACTCCTTGTATTTCTTGCTGCCCCCACGGCTGTCCTGGGGCTGAGCTTTCCGTTTCTTTTGCTGTAGGAGAGAACAAAACAGGTTACAACAGGTTAAACAACCAGCTGATCCCCAAAACAAAGAGTGGGCAGCCTGACGGAGCCACATACGTCTGTGGAAAAAGTACTGAAACTGGAATTCTCAGACTTGGATGAGTTCCCTCCCCTCCCTGTGCCTGTTTCATCATCCTCAAAGAGGGCAGCCCACTGGAGGATTCCTAGGTTCCCAACCCCAAGGAAGCTCAGGGCAGCAGGCACTGCGTCCTCCCTCCCTCTCACCACTAGAGGACACCAGCCCACTGAGAAAGGTGGCCCTGGTCCCTGGCGCTCACGAAGCCAGGCTCCTGTGTGCACGCCCACCTTCTGCTTGGCCGCGTGCTCAGCCACCATGTCACTGAAGTCTTCTTTCTCCACTTGTGCCTGCTGCTCCCGCACGTGCTCCTCATACTTCTGGGTCATGGCCATGGGATCCAGCTCCAGCTCTTCGGGTGCCAGGGCCACTTCCACACCCTGCAGCTCAGGGGCCGGGCCCTTCCGGCTCATAACCTGGAAAAGGAATCAGAGCCTTGTCATCTCCAAAGGGAAGCTCAGAAGCCCTAGCTCCTGCCCCCCTTCCCAGCCCCCAAAAGCGGTATCCTCCAAGTGCTCACCGTGGACATGTCATAGATGTGGGTTGATCCCATCATGGCCCCCCCAACAGTGGCCGTTCTCTTCTCCGGCAACACGGTGAACAGCTGAGGCGTCTCACTTCTGCAAAGGACGAGGGGGTCAAGCCCAAAAAGGAAAGGATAAAAGGGTCTCCAGGAAGGACAGCAAAAGGAGTAAGGGCAGCATCCCCACCGAGCTCCCCAGCAAGGTTCCAAGATACCCAGGGGAAAAATTCTGCCAAGCTGCCTCTGCAAGTTGTGGAGACCCATGGGAGGAAGAAGTGCCACCTGTTTCAAGAATGCTACTCGAACTACAACAGCAAATCTACCAATACCAACCCAGACCATGACTTCATCCCCACCCCTCCCCCTGGAAGAGGTGAAAATCTATTCTCACAAAGCAGCCAGAAGGAAAAACCGAATTCACATCCTGTCACTCCTTTGCTAAAAACCTTTGAGGCTTCTGATCATTGTTTGAATAAACCCAAACTCTTTACCATGACCTATAGAGTTCATCATCTGGTCCCGTACTTAATCCCTGCTCACTACAGTCTAGCCCCAATACCCTTCTTTCTTTTTCTTCCTCAAAACTTGAGACTTCTGCTTCTGGATAAGGAGTAACAGGGACCAGATTTACCCTCCCACCTGAAACTATCAAAAAATGGGCAAAATATATGAAACAGTGGTTTTCAAGTCACTGGACACAAAGCAAGGAAGGACAGTGATTCCTGAGAGACAGGAAACAAATGAGGTGATTCCTTCAATTGTCCATCCTACTGCACTGAGAGTTTCCAGGCTACAGAATAAAGAGGGGAACTCCTGTAGAGCCCAGAGGCCTCTAGGAGTTGAAAGGGTGAAGCTGAAAGTGCAGAGAGACTAAGGCGACTAGAGATCACAGGACAGAGAACTGGAGAAGAGAAAGCAGCACAGAGACTCGAGAACTCAAGAGACTTACAGAGAATCCCCTCAAGTTCTCAGGTGAGTACTGTGTGGGAGGAGACTACCAAGGCCAGGGAAAGAACCACCCGGAAGTATTAGTGGTATCATACATGCCTGCTCTTCACACGGGACTGGGAAGAGTGCCTAGTCCCACTAGCCAGACTGAAAAACCTCCTGATTAACAGGATATTGGTTAGAGTATAGGGTCTTGTGCCTCAATAGTGAAGAGGACTGAGCACTGCTTCAGTCCTGCCTAATGAACCTGAAAAGCAAGACCTGAAAGAATCAAACTGTTTCCAAGTACCTTAACTGTAACCTTGAACAAAACTAAAGAAGATTTATAGGACTATGAAAGTATTCTGGACCTGTCAAGGTACATTTCACAAAGTCTGGCATCCAATCAAAAATTACCAGACATGCAAAGAAGCATGAAAATACAATCTTCAATGAGGAAAACAATCAATCCACTTAAATCAACCCAGAACTGGCACAGATGTTAGCATTAGCAGGCAAGTACATTAAAATGTTATTATAATTGGATTCCGTATGTTCAAAAGTCAAATAAGAGACACAGGAGATATAAAAAGACCCAAATCGCACTTCTAGAGATGAAAACTACACTGGACGGGATTAATGTCAGATTAGAAATAGTGGAAAAATATTAGCCAACTTGAAGACATAGGAATAGAAAACTTCTAAAATGAAATAAAAAGAGAAATGAGACATTTTTTAAATGAACAGAGCATCGGGGAGCTGTAGGTCAACTTCAAGAAATCTAATAGATGTATAATTGGAGTTCCCAAAGGAGAGGAGAAAGAGAAGGGAACAGAAAAAAATATTTGGAGAAATAATGGCCAGAATTTTTCCAAAATTAATAAAAAACTATAAAGGCACAGATTCCAGATGCTTAACAAACCCCAAGTAAAGAAACAAAAGATGGGACTTCCCTGGCAGTCCAGTGGTTAGGACTTGCCACTTTCACTGCTTTCACTTCTGGCTTTCACCAGGTTGGGGAACTAAGATCCTGCAAGCCATGCCGCATGGCCAGAAAAAGAAGGGAAAAAAAACCCACCAAACCATTTTAACAAAAGAAAGAAATACGAAGAAAACTACAGTAACATGCTGCACTACACTGCATGTCATAATCTGTTCAAAACAGTGATAAAAAGAAAATCTTGAAAGCAGCCAGAGAAAAATGGCACAAATGCACAGAGGAACAAAGGAAGCATGATGACAGATATCCTGTCAGAAATGATGCAAGAAAGAAGACACTGAATCAACATCTTTAAAGTAATGAAAGAAAAAAACACTGTCAATCCTGTATCTTTCAAAAAGGAAGGCTACTACATGGTTATTATTTTTGTTTAAATGGTCATTATCTTTTAGAGATTTAAATAATAAGAATTGTCTATTATCATTTCCAGTGTTCTTTTAGTTGCTCTTACAGTTCTTTCTGCCCCAGCTCTCAGCCCAAATACCTCTTCCTCCATAAGCCTTCCCAAAGGCCTCCCAACCACCCAAATCCCTCTACATCCTATTACTCAGTTTCCTTTGCTACACGTCTTATCCACATCCGAAATTATCTTGTTCTCTGATCACTGTTTACCTCGCCTGACTTTTTCACTGCAGATGTCCCAGTGCCTAGAGCAGTGCCTGGCACAGAGCTAGTGTTCAATAATTGTTTAAAAAGAAAAAGGCGGGGGGGGGGGCGGGGGAAAAAGTCAGCCCGTCCACCTAGAGGCTGAAAATCCTCCCCTCTCAGCCCTCCCTGGTTCCCTCACCCATCCATCGCCTCCTCAATCTTCTTCTTCCTCAGTTCAATGAGTTCAGGGGTCTCCATTCCAGCTGGCACTGACGAGAACCCTCCAGGAGTGATGAGGGGGGGGGGGGCGGGAGAAAAAGTCAGCCCGTCCACCTAGAGGCTGAAAATCCTCCCCTCTCAGCCCTCCCTGGTTCCCTCACCCATCCATCGCCTCCTCAATCTTCTTCTTCCTCAGTTCAATGAGTTCAGGGGTCTCCATTCCAGCTGGCACTGACGAGAACCCTCCAGGAGTGATGAGGCCACTGTGAAGAGAGGAACAAGCTCTGGAGTAAAGACAAGGCCCCCAAAGACAGACATACCACTTCAGAGAGGCAGACTCTCTGCTTCCCCCACCTGTCTGCAGGGGTAATGAAGCCCGTCTCATCTGGCTTATCTTCATCACTTTCTTCCTCTTCCTCTTCTTCTGAAGACTCTTCATCAGATGGCTCCAGCTCCCCCCAAGGGGTCCGATCAATCTCTTCTTCCTCAGTCTTGGTCTGAAAGACATCACTCATTCATTCAACAAATGTTTACTATATACCTATTATGTGTCAAGCGGTTGTAAACAGAGGGATATGAGAGTAAACAAATAGACAATAATCACTACCCACAGAGAGGTCATATGCTAGTGGGGAGCTTGCATTACATCTCAGGAAAACATATGTCCCTTTTTCAGACTTTGAAACTTCAGAACACACAGCTCTGAAACTTCAGAACACACAGCTTTCTGCTAATGAAGCTATAAACCAACAATCTCTGAACTTCATGACCTTAACTAAGACCAAGCTTGCCAGCCATGGCCCATACCTGAAATTCAGCAGCATTGGTTCCAAACACATCCCCATACAGGGGTTTCCCGGTCTCATCTACTGGGGGTTTGCCCCAGCCACCAGCATGGTACCCAAAGGAACAGCTCTGCAAGACAGGAAAAGCAAGTCAGTTCCACTCCTATGCTCCAAAAGAAACACTGAAGCCCTAAAGAAAAGTCATGCTCCAAAGTACAGAACTAACACCTGGGAACTCTGGAGATTATGATTTCAGAGAAGAATTAAATCTTATAAAGCATTACAAAGCAAAAGTAGTAAACAATAAAAATCTGGAGGTAATAGGATGGGGAGAGGGGTGCAGAAAGCATGCTAATAATTTCAGCCTTTGTGGCAGAGTCCATGCTATCTGAAACTGAGACATACACTTTAAAAAACATGACTCCAACTGCTTACTGATTTTTCCTAACTTTGGCAAGCTTTTAGAATCTATTACTCTTAAGGGACAGAAATTTTTATCTGAAGTTTAACAATTACTTCTTTTTCACTTTAATAAATCTTTCCTTAAAAAAATTTTAAAAATAAAAATAAGTTCAGGGCTTCCCTGGTGGCGCAGTGGTTGAGAGTCCGCCTGCCGATGCAGGGGACACGGGTTCGTGCCCCGGTCTGGGAAGATCCCACATGCCGCGGAGCGGCTGGGCCCGTGAGCCATGGCCGCTGAGCCTGCGCGTCCAGAGTCTGTGCTCCGCAACGGGAGAGGCCA
>NW_006789022.1:764780-765848 GCF_000442215.2 Lipotes vexillifer
AACAAAAAAAAAAAAAAAAAAAAAAAAAAAAAATAAGTTCAATGCCATTCCTGAGATAAAATTATATCTGTCTATCTCTCTGATAATATCAGAGAGATTATCTGGAAACACATTCACCAGATATCAAATTTGGTTATTTCTGAGTGGTGAAATGTGGGTGATGTGTTTTCATCTTTGTACTTGTCAATTCCGATTGACCACTTTATGACAAGCATCTCAGATTCTTTTTTAAAACAAAAACCATTACTCCTTTAAAAAAAAAAGGACACATGGTAGAAAGAGAAAAGGGAAAAGAAAATCATTCTCTAGTTAAAAAGTAGAGCCAGGGCATCCCTGGTGGCGCAGTGGTTGAGAGTCCGCCTGCCGATGCAGGGGACACGGGTTCGTGCCCCGGTCTGGGAAGATCCCACATGCTGCAAAGTGGCTGGGCCCGTGAGCCATGGCCGCTGAGCCTGCGCGTCTGGAGCTTGTGCTCCGCAATGGGAGAGGCCACAACAGTGAGAGGCCCACGTACTACAAAAGAAAAAAAAAAAAAAAAAAAAAAAAAAGCCACAGACTAGGAGAGAATATCAGTGCTCACCTCGGGGATAGGCGAGTTCAGCCCAGGGATTTTCAGGTTGGGGTACGATGGAGGTGGTCCATATCGCTGCATGGCAATCAGCCACGGGGGAGGGACCTTGTGAGCATTCTGCAGGATAAAGAGGACAGGATACCATCTGCCCAACCCTATCCCCTTGTCTCTCTCGTGCCCCAATTCCCAACCCCTTCTCTGCTTTCCCAGTCAGATAACTGGCACTCACTGGTCCTACTGGCATCCCCAAGGAAATCCTCAGCTCATCAGACAGATCTCCTGGCTTCTTCTCCTTCAGTCGTGTCTCAAACTCCTTCCCCTGAGGAAAAAGCCAAGCATGCTGTATTGTGGACACCAGACACACGCTGGGAGGTCAATTGCAAGAGGACATGAGAACAAAGACGAGATGTCCCAATCCACATCAGACACAAAGTCCCACTGAGGGCTACCCAGTTCCCACTCTGATTCTCATCACTTCTTTCCCTGGCTAGAGTAGG
>NW_006789022.1:765902-772144 GCF_000442215.2 Lipotes vexillifer
AGGGAAAGGAATAAAGACCAGGAAGTAGGGAGAAAGGCAAGACTCCCAGTGCAGTCACTAACCCACTATGAGAACATGGCCAAATCTAAGGACAGGCTTTCTCATCTGCTAAATGAGGACGTTCGAGAAGATGATCTCCAAGGTCCTTCCACTTCAAAAATTGCACGGTATCATGGTGATTAATTATTTCAAGCATCAGAAAAAAAAATACTTTTCTCCTACCCTCAATACTAAACGTTTCCTAAAAGCATGTGCCCTTGGCCCCTCTGTTCCTGAACCACCCACAATAAACAATGATCACCTCAAAGACATAGTCTGCAACTCTCTTTCAGAAAACTACCTCATCCCAAACTCTAAGGCTGAGGGGAGGGGCCCCGTACCTGCTTCTAGCTCCCAAACCCCTTTTGACCAAGAGTTACACAGCCATGACCAAAGGCCCAGCCTTGCCTCCCCACCCCCTCCCGGACCTCGTAGTATAGGTCCCCGTGGATGGTCAGCTTTGGCTTGGTCTGCCACTTGAAGAAGGCATCATGCAGTTTCTGGTAGTCAATGTCGATCTTCCCCATCTTGGGCCGAACCTTCTCGCGCATTTTTGACTTCATGGTTTTCTGTTCTTCCTGTGGAGCATGGCAGAAGACACACCATAGAAGGTATTCACCAAGTTCAACTCTTGGTAGGTCTAAGTCCCCACTCCCAAAAGAGACAGAGGGAAACCTCATCTGGCTCATTCCGAAAGTCACCAAAATCCTTCCTGCTCAAGCCCCTCAAAATTACATGATCCACGCTGAACAAAATAGATGTAACATATGAAATCAGCCTCAGCTATCTAGGTCAAATATTTTTTAAGCCATCTGATCAAGAGACTGAGCTCATCAGTTGCCTCTGCAGAGAGCTAGGTGACTAGAATCTAACTGGGAGGCAGTTTTCACCATGTGCTTTGGTACCTCCTGAATTTCTGCACTACACGCAACTATTACCTAATGAGAGTATTTAATTAAAAATTTTAAATTCAAGAAGTTACACAACCACCATACATTTCTAGCCACAAGTGCCTCAGGTTCACACAAGGGGCAGAGAACTACAGACACAGCAACCTGCAGAGGGAGGAGTCACCGTGTGCAAATGAGAGAGCTGGCAAAGTGCAGGCAGGGGGACAAGGAGACAAAGGGGCAAACCAAACCGCACAGAACCGGAAGTCTCAGCGGGAGCAAGAGAGCGAGCTCTGAGCATACAGGTGAGGTCTGCCTTTCGTGAGATGTCCTTCCCCTCCTGCCCTCCCTGCCATGTGTGACATGCAGTGCTGACTTCTAAACTGAAGAATAAATAATCACAATTAATGTGTAGGTGGGTTTTAGGAGCCAGATGCAATTTTGAAGCCGGTTGCTGCTAAGGATGTGGATCCCCCAGGGCAGATCTGAAGCCCAGCCAGGCCCTCACCTTCTCCTGCAGGGCCTCCCGCATCTCCTGGATGCCTGTGCGTTTGATGAAGTCGGGGAGCTCGAAGGGGGGCTTCTCAATGCCTCGTTTGCCCTGTAGGTACTTGCGCTTAAAACACCAGTGGCGAGGCACGGGCACAGAATTCCGAGTGGCCTTGAGGTGAACCAAGAGCTTGGGGTCCTGCGCAGTCACGTCGTGCATCTCCACGACGTCGGGCCGAGCCACAAGCTGGAAAACACAGCAGCATCCCTCTGGAAAGCCTGAACGTCTCAGATCTAAAGCTTGCTTGCTTTCTCTTCCTCAAAGGGCCCGTCCCAGGCCTCCTTCAAAGCCCTCCTCCCCACCCCGAGAGCAAACCCCCTGAGAGGTTCCGGGAGCTCCTCGTGTGCTCTCCCAGCTGGGCTCCAGGCCCTGCTGGAGCGTCTCAGCTCTCACCTGCTTGAGTTCAGCCACAGTGAAGCGATTCATTCGGCGCAGCTTCTTCTTGGACAGCTTGGGGGCTTCTGGCTTCTTTTCCTAGAACAGGACATTTTTTGTTTTTCTTGGCCTCACTGCACGGCTTGGGGGATCTTACTTCCCTAACCTGGGATCGAACCCGTGCCCCCTGCAGTGGAAGTGTGGAGTCCTAACCACTGGACAACCAGAGAAGTCCCAGAACAATCATCTCTTGTGAGCAGGATTCTTAGGTGTGAATCAGACCGCCCAGCTTACCCTGAAACTAAAGCCACCAAAGGACTTCTCCCCTGCAAGAGTTCCCCACGGTCCCTCGCTGGATGCATCTCAGCTACTCGTCCCCAGAGTCCTTGTTTCCCCAACAGGAGAGCGTGCGCCTCACCTGCTCATCATCACTGCTGTCATCATCGCTGTCCTTGTGCTCCTCCTCAAAGCCCTTCTTCTTGGGGGCCGCAGAGTTCTCCAGTTTATCAAGTTTCTCCGGCTCCTTCTCCTTCTCCTTCTTCACGTCATCAGTGAGCTGAGGAGGCAGACAGCGTGGAAACCCCAGCCCTGGGCCCCTCCCCGGTTCCTGAACCTGGCACTGAAGAGGTGCCCTCCTCACCCCGGCCGGCCCCATCCCTGCCCCTACTCTGCTAGCTCTGCCCCGTCCGAGGGCGCTCCTCCTTGCACCTTGAAAGCCTCAAAAATCCTCTTGAAGAAGATGAAGTTGGGTTCATAAATTTCAGGCTCTTCAGTCACGTACTCAATTTCCACATCAGCCGCTGGGGAGTCAGAGCCACGGGAGCGGCTTGACTCTTTGTCTCGGTCCCCAGAGCTCTCAGATGATGCCCCCCGCACCCGCTGGGGCTTTTTCTTCTTCTTTCGGTTCCGACGCTTCCGGTTTTTCTGCCAAAACATGGAAAACCAACTGGGTCGGGGAATCCAAGCACCATGCTTGCCTCCCAACCGCCAATCTCACCCAATTTCCCCAAGTGACTGAGAAAAGAGGGCTTGAAGTCAGACCAAAGTTCTACCCCTCTCAAGCTGTGTGCCTCTGAGTACATTACTGCATCTCTCAGAACCTCAGTTATTTCAGCTCTAAAATGGAGGCATGCATCACACTCAGAACTCAAAGGATTTAGCCAATTGAATAAAAAATACCTGTAAGATGCTTTGGACAAAGAACTGGCAAGAGACAGCAGCCACTGCTTATTGAACACTTAGAATAGGAGTTATTTTAGGGCCCAAACCCTCTCTCTGACATCCCTTCCAGATCCAGCTCCATCCATACCTCTTTTTTAGATATGGACACTGTGTCCTCCTCAGTCTCTGACGCCGAGTGGCCCAGGGACGAGCGAGTATCTGTCTCCATTTCCTCTTCCTCTGTAAGGGAGGAAGGAGGCCATCAGTCTCTTCACGGTAACCCCTCTTTACCAAGAGCCAGTTTCTCTCTCAAATCCTCCTCGGGGGAGGGAGGAGGGAAGCAAACTTGGCTTCAGCTCTGCAGGTTCTGTCCCTGCAGCCCTTGGGACACGGTGACACACTCACCCTGCTGAGAGTTCATCTCTTCCTGGCGGCTCTCCTTTAGCTGCAGGATCTTTTCCAAAGCCTGGGGGATCTTGGGGCCCACAGAGGGGTCATCCATCTGCCAGAGACAACCCAGGCAGAGGGGGTGATCACAGTGCCCTTTTTCCTCCGACACCTACCTCTTGTACTCGAAAGCCTGCTGGCCAGGTGTTGGGAACAGCAGATAGGGGACAACATCAACTGAATTCAACCATCCCTCAGCATCCCTCAAAGTGAAGCCCAGAACCCTACCCCAGAAACGTCTCCCAGACCCTACTTCCTGTCCTACCTAAGTATGTTTTAAGTAAATATGGCTCCCCACACCCAACCCCACCTCCAGAAGTTCTCCCATCTTCTCTGGAATCCTTCTCAAAAAATCTAGAAACAGTCCCCTTCTAAAACACACTCTCCTGTCCCTAGGAGGAAATCAGTAATCTCACCTCTCTGTTCTCATCTCCAGGAGGTGGTGGGGGACCACGAGGCCGAGGAACAGGGGCCCCCATAGGCAGGACAGTGGGAGTGGGACCCACTGGAGCAGCCACTGAGAGGAGAAAAAACAAAATCTCAAGTCAGAAAAGACAACTCACACATTTTAAAAATTACCTTCCTTGGGGCTTCCCTGGCAGCTCAGTGGTTGGGAATCCGGCTGCCAATGCAGGGGACATGGGTTCGAGTCCTGGTCCAGGAAGAACCCACGTGCCGCAGAGCAAGTAAGCCCGTGTGCCACAACTACTGAGCCTGTGCCCTAGAGCCCGCGAACCACAACTACTAAGCCCACGTGCCACAAAGACTGAAGCCCACATGCCTAGAGCCCATGCTCCACAACAAAGAGAAGCCAACGTAATGAGAAGCCTGCGCACCGCAAAGAAGAGTAGCCCCCGCTCGCCGCAACAAGAGAAAGCCCAATGCAGCCAAAAATAAAATAAATAAAATAACTAAATTTTTTTAAAAAGAATGATTTGGAAAAAAAAATCAAAACATAAAAATTACCTTCCTTGCTTCAAAGTCAGGGTAATGGTTACCCTTGGGAGAGGGGGTGGCTAGAAGGGTGCAGGGCTTCTAGGGTGCTGGTAGTTTTGGTTCTTGGTCCAAGTGCTAGTTGTATGGATGTATTCAGTTTGTGAAAATTCACTGAACTGTTCGCTTACAATATGTGCACCTTTTTATGTGATATATACTTAAGTTAAAAATTGTCATCATCTTCCTTGCCCTTCCCTTCCATTTCCACGGTCTTACCTCGAGGACCCAGAGGAGTGCGAACACCAATTTGGCCCATGTCTTGTGGGGGCCGAGGGACTGGCGTGCCCATCTTGGCAATCTCCTGCTGCCGTTCCTGCTCCAGTAACACAGCTGCCTACAAGAGGGAAGTAGGAGTTGGAGACACCGCTTTGGAAATCCATTAGGCAGGCAGCACCTGGCAAATGCAGCCTTTCAGCCAGGTAACTGGCCCAAGGAGAACTGATTAATCAGGTACCACCCGTGTTCTGACATCCTCGCCACACCCACACTTCCAGGCTATTGATCCAAGTGAAGGAGCCCTCTCACCACAAAAGAAAACCCCTGGAAATGACACCAATAAAAACCCTGAGAAACTTCTGGTTCCTAACAGAGAATTTAATACTTAATAAACACTACCTTCTGTTTTTTAACAAGATTTTTCTTCCCCAAGAGATTAAGTTATTTCTAAGGAACACTGAATGCTTTTCTTGTACCTACCCCTCAAGATCTAGCACAATCTGGGCAAAGACAGTACTCTGTAAATACTTCCATATTTGTTGCTGTTAATGCTTATTTTCTAATACTCCTGAGTGACGTATGGGGTAACAACTGATATAATGCATCTCTGTGGCTGAATGTCATGTATCACTCCCTAACTCAGAGCCATCACGTTTAAACTAAATCTGATACAAATGACTAAATTAGCCCAGAGTTCTCTCCAATGTACCTCAAATGATATCATGTAAGACTAGTAGGGGTCAGGAAACCTTTTCTGTAATGGGCCAGTCAGTAAATATTTTAGCCTTTTCAGACTGTACAGACTCTGTTGTGTATTCTCCGTTTGTTTTTTGTTGTGTTTTTTTAAACGATCCTTCAAAAATATAAAGACCATTCTTACATTACAGGCCATACAAAAACAGACTGTACTCCACAGTTTACCAACCCTTGGGCTATATAAAAGAGAGAATTATTTGGGAGATACTGGAACTTACTTACTGGAGGTAACCTCCACGGAAAACTTTTTTTTTTTTTTTTTTTTGTGGCCATACCATGCAGCTTGCAGGATCTAGTTCCCTCACCAGAGACTGAACCCAGGCCCCCAGCAGTGGAAGCGCAGAGTCCTAACCACTGGACCGCCAGGGAATTCCCTCCATGGAAAACTTGAATGGTACTTCTCGTTTTAGACACTAAGCACTAGAAGTGACAGACAACGAATTGGACCCTGAGGTCAAAGGTTAGGATGAGGGAGGCATTACCCGCTTCTGCTGCTCCAAAAGTTCATGTTCCTTCAGTGAATGATCTCCCTGCTTAAAAAAGAAAACAAGCTCATACCGGCACCAATACCCCACAGGCCAGTCTGCCACAACTCTGCTTCCTGGCGTCCTCTTCCAGCCTAGGGCCCAAGTCTTTGGTTCAGACCTTCCCAGAAGCCTTGGCCCCAGGATCCGGCTCTCTCTGAGGCTCCACTCCCCTTTCGGGACCCTGATGAGATCCAGGCTCAGGCTGCCACCTGCCCTACCTGCTTGGCACGCTCCTCCTGCTGCATTAGCAACGCCGCCTGCTGCTGCGCCAGCTTTAGCCGCTCT
>NW_006789022.1:772525-776993 GCF_000442215.2 Lipotes vexillifer
CGCAACTTTTAGCCCCTCTTCCTCTGACAGCGCCACGGGGTCGCCCGCCCGGAGAGGAGGAGGGGGCCCCAGGTTTGGTGGGCGGGGTCCAACTGCCATAGGAAAGCCAAGGCCAAGGCCGGGTGGGGGTGGTGGGGGTGGCGGAGGAGGTTGCAGAGGAGGGAGTCCCATGGGGGGGGGTGGCATGGGAATCCCAGAGAGCTGTGGGGAAAATAAGACCGTTAACTAGGCAGCATTTATCTAACTGCAGACATTTGCTGGGGAACTGCTATAAGCCAGGTGCTGGGATGTGAAGTCCAATGACGCATAATTCTTGCGCTCAGGAAAAGAATACTCTACAGCAATATCAAGGATATCAAGAATACTCTATGGCCATGTTAACTCTGGGGCACCAACGAATGGAAGCTATCAACTCGCTCTCCAGAAAAATATCACGAACACAGACTTTGCTTACAATTTCAGGAGATTCAGGGACACCTCAAAAGGCCATCTAAGAACTTCTCATCCCACACATAGAAATCCCTGAACCCCAAGTCAGAGCCACTGCTCTAAAGAAAGAGAGTCAAATCCTGGATCAGAAAAGACATGGAAGTTGAGAGGAGCTGGAGCCACTGTGCCCCCAAGGACTCACTAAATATAGAGAGTATGAAATCAAATCAGGGAGTAAGCTCTAGTTTCTCACTGAACAACATGGCAACTGTGTGCTGGGAGGGCAGAGAAGAGGGTGACTATGTTCCACTGGGGGAGGAGTAAATCAGCCTTCCAGATATTTAAGCTGAATCTTAAATGACATGTAGTATTTGGAGGATCTGACACCGAGGAAAGAGGCAAGGATCAGGACCAAGGGAGAATTGAAGGGTTCCCAATTCTGTCATCACAGTACCTCCCTGCCCAATCGGCTAGTTGCATCCCTCCCGTACATTCCATGTGAGAGGATGGGCTACTGTGAGTAGAAACGGATATTATCAAGCCGGACAATCTCCTTACCTGAGCTGACATAGGAGGGGGAGCAGCTTTGTCCCCATCTTCACCTCTCAGAAGGGGCCGATTCAGGACGATGCCAGTCTGAGAAAGAGAAGGACTCTGAGTCAGCCCAAAAGGAGTTCTTCCACTGAACAACATTCGTTCTGTTCAACAAAATTTACCCAGAGCCTGTCTGCCAGAGCTCGGACTGGGCTCTCAGGAAGACCGATATATCTGAGCAGGCAAGAAGAGGCAAAAAGAGCAAGACCCCACTTGCTGTACGGAGATACTTTAAGAACGAAGACCGAGTTGTGAGGGATCATTAATGCCTCCTCGAAAAGCTCGGCCTACCCTGATGTCCCGCCACCAACACTTACCTGGCGGGTGTAGGTCTGCAGCCGCTCCACCAGCTCCTCGCGACTCCCTGCTGGGCAAAGCACAGGATCAATGGGGTAGGTCAGGTGGAGCAAGCCCAAGTCAGGCCCCCGCGGCCAGCCTCCACCCCCGCCCCCGAGTCTCCGGGGTAACCAGCTCCGCTTCCCCGCAGGCCTGCACTTTCCCGCTCTTGACCTCCCGTGCTCCTCACCCTGGATCGGAGCTCCGATCTCTGCTAATTTGGCCTGAAGCTCCTGGGCAGCCCAGGCACCATAGTGCCCAGGGGGCGGCGGCGGCGGCGGCAGCTGCAACTCCCCTTTAGGGGGCTCGGGATGCTCGGCCGCCATCTTAGCCTCAGGAAGGCGCGCGACCAACCCAGAAGCTCGGGCCAGCCTCCCAGCCCACTTCCCGGAACTTCCGGCAGCGCTCGAGGGTTGTTAGGCCTTTCCGATTAGGGCCCACCCCCTGCCGTTCTCCAATGGTGCTAAGCGGCCTGGTCGCGAAGCCTTCTGGGAGTTGTAGTACGCAGGTCACGGTCTCTGCGGGTCAAAAGCCGGGAGGGGAGAACAGTGGCCGGCCACGGCACCGGGAACACTGGGGGCCGGAGTCGGGGCGGGGCTGTGGGGAAAGATGGACCTGCTCGGAGGGCGTGCTTTCAGCGTCTCACGGGTCGCAGCACTGACCTCCCGCCTTCCGGCCCGACTCCCTGGTCAGGCGTGAGAGGCCCGGACGCTTGTGTTCCGGGGGGACTCGTTCCCCCGGCGGCCGCGCGCTGTGGGCGCCAAGCGGGAGGTTGCAGCCGATGCCTGTGATAAAACAGTGTCTGATTGTCTGCCCGCCCACCCCCGGCCCAGGCATGGATGAATGGGCTGAAAGGGGATCGGAGCCGAGAGCGAAGTGGGCCCTCCCGGCTGAGCTCCAGCTGCCGACCTGGGGGAAGGGCCACACTAAAGCCCCTTTTTCCACCTTCCTGGCCGGCTCAAATGTCAACTCCTCTAAGCTGTCTCCTGCCTTTCCTACCCTGGAGTGCCCATAACACGTTGAAACCGCCACCATTTGTTTTGAATTTTCTTGCCCCTTCTCCACACTTCCAACCCCAAGACAGGAGTTTTTACTGGCTCGCAGTACCTGGCGTTAAGGAGGCGATCAATAAATGATTACCGAAAAAAAAAAAAAAAAAAGCAAATGTAACAGTCTTTCTGGCTACAGGATTTGGGTCTTTTTTAGTCTTGAAAATAACTCAGGGGATTCCCTGGCTGTCCAGTGGCTAGGACTCAGTGCTTTCACTGTGGGGCTGGGGTTCCATCCCTGGTTAAGGAACTAAGACCCCACAGGCCTCACGGCGCAGCCAAAAAAAATAAAAAAAGAAAAGAAACTCAGGATCTTTTCTTCCCTCATCCCCACCAACCTACCATTGCAGCTGACCCTGTCTGCTGCTCCCCTACCTCACCAGTGGCCTGTGCCCCTGAGGGAGGGATGGGCGGGTGCCCCCTGCTTGCCCACCTTCTACTTCTCCCTGTCCTGACCAGTCAATTCAGTTAAGCTTCCCCCCTCTGCCACTAGCTGTGAGGTCCCTCTCCCATTCTAGCTCTGCTCTCTCACTGACAGCCAGGCTCCCATCCTGTGTGAGTGTGTGTGTGTTGGGTGAGAGAGCTGGGAACCTCAGAATGATCTCCTTTCCCCCTGACACCACATCTTTCAGATCTTCTCTCTAGCATGCTCTATTTCACCAACCACCCCCAACAGAGGAGTAGCTGGGAGCAGGGAAAAAAGAATGGGAGGTCAGGTCCAGGGAAGGTGAGATTTAGGAGAGACAAAGAAAAGGACTCGACCAGGAAGGCTGCTCACATCCTATCCCAGGCTAGGAAATTCTCTTTGCTCCCACCCAAACCTGGACCCTTCCCCTTTTCATCACTACCACCATCCCAGTCTCCTGACACTCCCAGAGGAGAAGCCAAACCCAGAAAGGACAGAAGAAAGAACAGCAGTGTCCTCCCCTCCAGCTTGTCAGCCCACTCAGGCAGCACCATTCCTGACCCAGAGGAAGTGTCTTTCTGCTCCCTGTAACTGGAGAGCCACTGCAGGTCATCTGAGGCCAAAGGCCCCAAAGCAGGTGTATGTGCTAGGGAAGAGGTTGGGGGTCTCTGAGGCAGGATAAACTAAGGGCCGATGGGTGAGGGTGCAATGTAGCCAGGGCCAGAAAAGGACAGGCCGATTGGGGCCTCATTTTCTCCCAACAGCCCTGGGACCCAGGCAGGATATGACCCTCCTCCAGTTGTGCGGAAGGGAAGACTGAGAGGCAGAGAGACACTGATGTCCCCAAGGGGCCAAACTGGGACCACAAGCAGTTCTCTTGACTCTGAGAGTCCCCATTCCCTTCTCCTTAACAAGGACCCTCACACAATACCTATCTGTGTGGGTCTAGCATGGAATCCAGTCCCTTCCTTCCCATACCAGGCAAGGTCCCAGCTTTGGGTGGCTACCCCAGCTCCAGGATCCTTGCCATACCAGGCCAAGAAGGCAGGAGAAAGCAGGGGTTCATGAGAACCACATAACTAAATGTGCGGCTGGGGCTCTTGGTGTCTGGTACGACTTTGGGAGCTGCTGCTGCTCGGCTCCCAGGTGGCTGGAGCTAAGGACAAAGAAGGCAGTAGAAAATTCAGGATCCTCACACAGAGTTCACACAGAGCCTTCACATGTATCATCCCTGCAGCCTGAGAACAGCTCCAAGAACAGCTCCCTGTTGTAGAGCTGGAAGCATCCAGGCCCAGGAAGTTGCCTCTTGACTCTGGAACTTAAGTTCAACCCGGGTTGAACTTGGGTTCTCTGATTCCCAGCACACAAGTGCCTAGGCAGGGGTCCCGGGCCCACTACAGTTCTGGCCAAGAGTGAGTGGATCTGGACTCCTGGTGCAGAGTAGGAGCGGGTCAGCAGCAGGGGCTGGAAAGGAAAGGGTCCCAAGGGGTGTGAGGACAGATGGGACCAGACCCTCGGCTGGAGGGTATTTCTCTGCTGGAGGTGGAAAGAGGAGAAGGGGGTGGGGGAAACCATGTAGGTACTTGTACATGTACCTGTGTCTCTAACTCTCCCAGGCCCTACCCCGCCCAAGAGTGACCAGTGGGGCCCAGGA
>NW_006789022.1:777064-801770 GCF_000442215.2 Lipotes vexillifer
TATCCAGATACCGTCCAGGCCTCAGTTTCCCCTTCTGTAGAGTGAGGGCAAGCAGCTGGCCACCGTGGTGTCCAGACTCTGCAAGCCTGCCCAGGGAAGATGCCCGCATGCGAAGACGCCACTCGGAGAGTGTTCTCGGGGAGCCTGCGAATCAGGGCTGCCCCCTCCCCTTCCCACTCCTCTTCCCCTCCCCCTCCCCTGCTCGCCGGCCCCCGCCCCCGCCCCGCCTCCGCCTCCGGTGTGCGATGGGGGGCGGGCGGCGGGCAGAGCCAAGAGCAGCGGAGCTGAGCTGACGCTGCCACCTGATCCCATCCAGGCGCGGAGAGGCGAGCGACCAGCACTCTGCTCTTAGGGCCCCCAGCGCCCTCGGACCCTCAGCGGATTTCGCGGCCAAGGTTGGGAGGTAGCGGCGACCACCCTCAACCCGGGTCAAAGCAGACCTCGCTCAGCGTGAGTACTGCAGCGGGACGGCCTGGGGCTGGAGGCGCGGGGGTGGACCGGACCAGGATGGGGGATGCCGGCTGGGCGGGAGGGGGCCGTGGGGGCCAGTCCCCGAAGAGCATGAGGAGGCGGGCTCTTGGCCCCCTGCAGAGCAGGAGAGGACGGGGGTGAGAGAGCGAATCTGGCCTATCCCTTATGGGGACCAGATCCCAGTGACCGATCTCTGGGGGAGGCTGGGATGCAATTGAGGGAATGGGGGCTGGGAGGGTGGGCAGTAGTGATGGAGAGAGGAGGATGAAGGGAATTCAGAGGCAGGGATGACGTGGGGGTGGATGACAGGGAGAGAGGACTGGAGGGGGGGGCTGACCTGGTGCAGGCCGGCGGGGGGGGAATGGAGAGAGGAGGATGAAGGGAATTCAGAGGCAGGGATGACGTGGGGGTGGATGACAGGGAGAGAGGACTGGAGGGGGGGGCTGACCTGGTGCAGGCCGGCGGGGTGGGAGGGAAGAAAGGAAGGAAAAGAGGAAGGTTGAAAAATATTTGATCTCCTCGGCCACTAATTTGCAGCCCGCTCAGCCCTTGGCCCTTTCCTCTTTAGTGCACTGGGCAGTTGCCCTACAAAGTGGGCTGTGCCATCCTCAGGTAAGGATAGAGTCTCCAGGCCATCCAATGGTCAGATGCGGGTGGTCCAGGCCAGGGTGCCCCCCCCCCCTCCAAAGGCACCAATATCAGCCCTAGAGCTTACAGGGAGAGAGCAAAGGGCTTATGTGGGAGTGGGTGGGCATCCAGGCCGGTTTTCAAAGCTTTGGCTAGCTAAACCATTTCTTCTTTGGTTCCCTGGAGAAAGGAAAGCAATTTGCAAAACCAGGCAGCAGCCTGAGGTTGATTGTTCTGACTAAAATTAGCACTGATTTTCTGATGAGGCTGGGCACCCTGACTTGTCTCGGACGACTGAGGGAAACTCTGTCTCCACAGAGAAGGCACCGGGGACGCCAGGGAGTAGTCTGAAACACGTGAGGGGCAGGAGCCAGGGCTGTTGCTCTAAATTCTGGCCCCAGCAGACTGCCGCCCACCCCACACGCCCCGGAGGTTACAAAGAGAAACTCAGCCCCAGGTGGCCCCCTTCCTGGGTGCCAGTGACCTGACTCCATCTCCAGAATAGGCATCGCGGAGTGAACTTGCCAAGGGAAGGGAGGCCTCCTCCAGTGTCCGAGCAGCACCCTCTCTCGGGACCTGGAATGTTTAGGCTGGCCGAGTGCCCACCCAGAGGAGACAGGTTTACTGCTTTGAAATACCTGAAGGTCTGTCATGGAGAAAAAACGGTTCGTGTGGTGTAGCAGGGCAGTACTAGCAACCAAGAGAGTGGGAGGTGGAAGGGGACGAGGGGAGGAGGGTGCCACCAGTGGCAAGCTGATCCCAGCTGTCCCAAAGAACTTTTGAACAGCCAAGGCTGCTCAGAAACAGACCAGGCTGTATCTGAAGGCAGTGAGCATCCAGTCATTGACCGGGAACACGCAGAAGCTGGTGCCCACCTTGGAGGGCTGGTGTCTAGGGAATTCTTGTGGTGATGATACCCTGTACCCAGTGGGCCTCAGACTGGGGTCTGGCTGGCTGCCCAGGGCTAAGCCATGGAGGGGAGTGGGACGGAGGGGGCTACCAAGCACCCCATCACCCTTCTCTATATGGCCTGGTTGAAGCGTCTCCCAGGGAAAGTCCCACTGCAGCTCTCTACAGGCTTGACCTCTCCTTGGCTGACCCAGAGTCCACTGAAAAATAGAGTGGTTTCAGTGAGTTGAGCAAAGATGGGAATAGGCTGGCCCTCCACTTGGTCCCCTTGGGAAACTCCTGCCTGGTCACCAAGTCCTCTAGGCAGGATAAGTGACAGGGAAAGAAGGTGTGCATCTTGAGAGGGCCTTGGCTGTGGCTCCCTCCTGCCGACAGCCTCACGTGGGCAGCACCAGCCCTCCTCTGCCCTAGCCATCCTTGAAGACAGAGGGACTTTAGCTTGGTTGCCCTCTGTGGCTGGACCTTTCATACCCCTTGGCTCCGGGAGGATTAAGGCTATCTGCAGGGGTGGAGGAAACCAGGTGATGGGAACTGGAGAGAAGGGAAAGGCGTAACCAGTACACCTTTCCACCCAAACAGGTTTAAATGTAATCCAGGATTAATTGCGGGAAGGGGGGGCTAAAGGAGAAGGATTGGAAGCCAAGTGCAGGGGCCTAGGGGAAGGTCACGGTCAAAAGAGTTTTAACATTACCTCAACCCTCCTGGGACTGAGGTGTCCTAGTTCCACACACATGCACATGCCCATAAGGTTCCAGGCTCCCCCTCCCCTTTGGAGATGGGTGTGTGCGAGAATGAAGCCAAACCTGAACCTGGAGACTGAGGCTGCTGAGACAGAGAGCCCACCCTAACTGGGGGGTAGTCATTGCTACTGAAGCTGACTTTCCCCTGGAGCTGCCCTTGAGCCAAGACATTCATGTGGGGATGGGCGACTGACCAGAAACCAGGCCCTTCTCCTGCCTCTCACTGCTGCTGCTCAGCTGGGATAGAGGCCCACCTCTCCTGGAGAGTCTCAGCAGGGCAAGCTCTGTATTCCCCTCCCCCCTCCCTTGGCCAGGCACCTCTCACTGCAATCGTCTGATGAGGTGGCCAGGGTTTCAGGTGTCTGGGGATGGAATCCAGATAGGGTTCCAGGATTTCAAGTCCTCCTTTCTTTCCCTCGTGGATTTATTGGTCTTGGGCCCTCGGGGCTCAGAAGCATGCAGAATTGCCAGAGTCCAGGGCAGGGATGGGGAAATCAGTTCTCTGTAAAAGCAGCACACATACTGTCTGAGGGCATGGACTTTGGAGCCAGAAGGAACAGATCTGAATCCAGATTCTGCTAATACCACCTGCATGACCATGGACAAGTTACATCATCTCTTAGAGCCTCAGTTTCCTTGTCTGTGAAATGGGAATACCTATGTTAGGCTTGCAGCGAGAATTAAATGGGAGTAAGTGTGTGGTAGTATAATATGTAGAGAAAGCCTCTTCCTCATGTCAGAGACTCAAGAAGGTGAACACCTGGTCAGTGTTTCTGAGGAGCTCAGCGTCTGGGGAGTCAAGACCAACAGTTGGCTGAAGCAGTGAGGCAAGGAGTCCTAGAGGAGAGGAAACCCCAAATTGAGACTTCTGTGCCCTGAGCCAAGTGCTGGTGCTAAGGCACATCTACAGGGGAGACAGACACAAATGGCCATGAGACAAAGACAATTAGGGGCAGGCAGAAAAGCAGAGACAGGGCTCAAGGAAGGGTGTGGCTACAGCCTGAAGGGCTGGCCAGACCCCAGAGCGTGTAATTCCACCCAAGACCAAGTTATCTGGAACAGTGTGGAGATAGGGTCATGGTAACAGGAGGTAGGAATCTGATCTTCCCTGGCCTCTCTGCTCACCCCACCCTTTGCAGCTCTCCTTTGCAGCAGTCCTGTTGGGGCTCGGAGCCCATCTCCTCTGCCTGCTACAAACCTGTTTGCCTCCTTCTCCTGCCAGGCCTCACAGGAACACTGGCCCTGCTACCAGAGCCCCAGGAGCCCCCATGAGTGCCGGCAAAGGGAGTCCTGGATAGTGAGGCCCTGGCTGGTCCAGGGGTGGGTACCCCATCATGCCACCCATCCTCCAGCGCCTGCAGCAGGCCACCAAGATGAGCCGCAGGAAAATCCTGCTGCTGGTGCTAGGATGCAGCACCTTAAGCCTCCTCATCCACCAGGGGGCGCAGCTCAGCTGGTAAGGGGGCGGGGCCTCGGTGAGGGGGCGGGGCCCGGGAGTTGGGTTCCTCTAAAAGTCATCTGCCTGGTTAGCGTTAGCAGACGGGAGCTCTCCTCGTTCCTTAAAGCTGCCAAGAGTCCATCTTCTGACGGGCTTTGCTCCTTCCCTCTGTTCTGAAAGCGCTTTCCATACATTCTGTTTAGATTCATACAACCTCCCTGGGCAGGGACTTCACTGAAAGGGTTGAGTGAGTAATCTGGGATTCTATTCCCGCTCGAGTCTTCCCTCAGCATCTCCTTTGAGTGTCTCCCTGTTGGAAGGCAGAGATGTTGAATTATATTCTCCAAAGTGAGAAGGAACTTTAAGACCAAAAAATGAAGTGGGCGACTCCATAAACTGCAACTATGAAGTTTATTGTGGGTAACTTACATACAGGCAGGAAAGAACGATTGGACAGTCGACCCAGAGGCCTCTGCCGCATTCGCCGCGGCACCGAAAGGGGTACAGGGGGATTTAAAGGGGCCAGAGCTAAAAACAGAATCTGACTATTAGGGAGAAGCACATCCGCGTGGAGGGGAAGGACGGGGTTCCTCCCCACCCCTGGGCGGGTGGGTCTCATGGCCATTAACCATCTGCATCAGCAAAAGACACTCTTGCAGTTTTCACGTGGGATGAAGGCAAGCGTAAAGGTTGGCAGGGAACTTATCGGGCTTGGACGCACCCCTTGTTCGTAGGCTAAATCTCAGTTTCGCAGAAAGGGGAGGGGGTAGGACTGTGGCCCTACAATGGAGCTGACAAGATGGAGACAATGTGCTTCAGCCACACACTCCCAGAGAACTGCAAACAACTTCTCAATACTGTTGTGCTGGCCAAGCCTCCTCACTTCTCTGAGCCCATTTGCTCATCTATAAAATGGAAATGATGTATATGTGACCCAGCCAGTCACCCTGATACAGGATACCATGCGATGACTAGTAGCAACCCTGACCCTGCTCCTGGCTCACTGTGTGGACCCAGTGAATCCTTGCACCCCTGCAGGGCCTCAATTTTGCCATCTGCTACATGGGTCTGCCCATGAGAACAGTGTGAATGGGCCCCGTCCCTCTTGCCAGATGATTTGCTGGTCTTCAGGAGCATCCATGCAGACGTTATCCTGAACCCAAACCAGCCACTGATAGGAAGTCTCAATGGTATTCTCAAAGCTGCTTAGAGTTGTCCTTGTTACATGACGCTTAGGATGGCAGAAAAGAAACAGGAGAGTGACTCAAAGTCTGAAGGGAACTCACAGGTCACCTGTAATCCCGAAGGCCCTTGTTCCAGGAATGAGGAAACAGAAATGAAAGCTTCATGAAGGCCAGGATTATTATGTTTTTTATACTATCATATTTCTTGAGCCTAGAACAGTACCTGGCACATAGTAGATGCTTAAAAAAAATACTACTTGAATAAATGAATACGGTTCCAGAGAACTTAAGAGAATCACATAACAACAGGTTGCTTCAAAGCCCATGCCACTCACCTACAATGTGAGGAGCCAGTGGAAAGAAGACAGAGAGCAAGAGGATTTGGTGACTTAATCTGAGTTGCCAGACTTATAGAAATGACTTTTCTCCTTCTGTTCCTCAGCTTGTACATCTGTGAAGTGCAATTCCTCAAGGATCTCCAAGGGCCTTTGTCCTTGTGTTATCTTTTATGTGTAACGAAGTTACCTCAAACTTAGCAGCTGAAAACATTAAACATTTATTATCTCACTCCTGTGGGTCAGGAACCCAGGTGTGCCCTAGCTGCATACCTCTGGCTCAAGGTCTTTCACGGAGCTGCAATCAAGTTGGCTGCTGGGGATGCAGTCTCATCTGAAGCCTTGATTGGAAGGGCTCCACTTATAAGCCCATTCAAGTGGTTGGTGGTGGAGCCTTAAGCTCTTCAAGCAGGCTGATGGACTGAGGGCCTGGTTCCTTGGGGACTGTTCCCACCTGGTACCTCCTCGTCCCCTGCACGAGCTGCCCTAGAGAGAGTGAAAGATACCAAGGCAGAAAACATAATCTTTTTATAATGTAATCTCGCAAGTGACATCCCAATATTTCCGCCCTGTTCTACTCCCTAAGAGGCATCAATAAGTCCCACTCATATTCAAGAGAAGGGAAATACACAAGAGCGTGAAAGCCAGGAGGTCAGCAGGGATCACTGGGGGTCATCTTAGAGGCTGCCCACCATACGCCTCTACTGTTCTGTGGGTAAAGCCCAGGATGGGCCCTGGCCCACCCCCACCATCCTTGGGGAGAGGCAAGGTCAAGCCGCACCCTTCTCATGCCCTCCTCCCTGCACACCCCCTGAACCCTGCAGGTACCCCAAGCTGTTCCCTCAGAGCTGCCCGCCTCTGCAGGACTCTCCGCCACGCCCCAAGCACATGACCGTAGCCTTTCTGAAGACGCACAAGACAGCGGGCACGACAGTGCAGAACATCCTGTTCCGCTTCGCCGAGCGCCACAATCTGACAGTGGCCCTGCCACACCCGAGCTGCGAGCACCAGTTCTGCTACCCGCGCAACTTCTCGGCGCACTTCGTGCACCCGGCCACGCGGCCACCGCACGTGCTGGCCAGCCACCTGCGCTTCGACCGCGCAGAGCTGCAGCGTCTCATGCCCCCGGGCACCGTCTACGTCACCATCCTGCGCGAGCCGGCCGCCATGTTCGAGTCGCTCTTCAGCTACTACAACCAGTACTGCCCCGCCTTCCGGCGCGTGCCCAACGCGTCGCTCGAGGCCTTCCTGAGCGCGCCCGAGGCCTACTACCGCGCGGGCGAGCACTTCGCCATGTTCGCGCACAACACGCTGGCCTACGACCTGGGCGGGGACAACGAGCGCAGCCCGCGCGACGACGCCGCCTACCTGGCGGGCCTCATCCGCCAGGTGGAGGAGGTCTTCTCGCTCGTCATGATCGCCGAGTACTTCGACGAGTCGCTCGTACTGCTGCGGCGCTTGCTGGCCTGGGACCTAGACGACGTGCTCTACGCCAGGCTCAACGCGCGCGCCGCCAGCTCGCGCCTCGCCGCCATCCCCGCGGCTCTCGCGCGGGCCGCGCGCGCCTGGAACGCGCTCGACGCCGGTCTCTACGACCACTTCAACGCCACCTTCTGGCGCCGCGTGGCGCTCGCCGGCCGCGCCTGCGTGGAGCGCGAGGCGCGCGCGTTGCGAGAGGCCCGAGAGCGCCTGCTGCGGCGCTGCTTTGGTGAGGAACCTGTGCTGCGGCCTGCGGCGCAGATCCGCACCAAGCAGCTGCAGCCCTGGCAGCCCAGCCGCAAGGTGGACATCATGGGCTACGACCTGCCCAGCGGCCGCGCCGGCCCGGCCACCGAGGCCTGCCTCAAGCTGGCCATGCCCGAGGTGCAGTACTCGAGCTACCTGCTGCGCAAGCAGAAGCGCCGAGGTGGCGTGCGCCCCCGGCCCGAACCGGTCCTGGACAATCCCCCTCCTCGGCCCATCCGGTCGCTGCCCCGGGGCCACTGAGCTCCGGATGGGAGTCTGGACCCTGCCCTGCCCACCAGGATCTTGCCTAGGGCTGCCTCCAGGTCCCACCCCATGGGGGCCCTTTCTCCTGAGAGGGGCTGCAGCAGTACTTGGGGCCGCATCTCCCTGTCTGAGCCCACCTCCCGAGGGGGAGCTGAACCCCGCCTTCGGGGAGGGTGCTGATAGGCCCGATGGAGCCCCGGGCCACCCTCTCCTCCGTCCTAACTGGTTGGTGGCTTTGCCAAGAGGTCTGAGACCCGTGCAGAACCACCCACCCTGCCTTTTTATGGGGATTGAGGACCCCCACCTGTCTTCCCCAAGTGGATGAGCCCATGCCACAGAAAGGGGCTGAGCCCTGGGGAAGGCTGCGCTGCCTGTCAGCCTCCCCGGCTCTTGCTCTTCCTGCCAGGGGTCAGAGGCCCCCCCACACTGACTGTCTTCCAGGTTCCACCCTTCCCGCAGACCTAAGCTGCTCCCAGACCCCTGGAACCCAGAGTTCTTGGGTTGAGCTTTTTGTTTGTTTGGTTTTCCTTGTTTTTAATAAAATATTTTAAAGTGTACAGATTGCATGTCACTCATGAAAAGCCAGATTCCCCACGTTTGAGGATGAGGCAGATGCCCAAGAATAGGTGTGGCTGTTACCATGAGGATGGGGGCCCAGTGAAACCAAGCAGGACCCTGTACGGCTCCTGGCACAGGAGCCTTTCCATGTCCCCCATTTCTTGTTTGCAGACTCCTGCCTCTATGACCTTCCCTGAGTTCCAAAGGGCAGATTCGAACAGTTGCTAATCAGGGAAAGGAGGGGATGCAGAGACAAGGGAGAGCCAAGAACAATAGTGCAGCCTTGGGGCGGGGTCCTGGTTCGCCTCAAGGGACACACATAACAATATCTTTTGAGCTTTATAGAACTAAAACCCCCAATAAATGGAAGATGTCAGCATTCTTCATTCCAGAGAAGACTGCCTGAGGCTAGAAGGAACCAGAGAAGCTAATCAAGAGATTACCTGAGACCAGATTAAAGGAGTGCAGGCCCTGCACACACACTAATCAGCAAGCCCACCCTTGAATCTTTGCTATAAAACTCCTTACCAAATCCTCCCAGATGGGACACAGTTTTCGAGGGCAGGAGCCTGCTGTGTCCCCCTTTGCCTGGCAAAACAATAAAGTTATTCTTTTCTACTTCCCCCAAAACTCTGTCTCCAAGATTCGATTAGGCACCGGTGCACGGAGGCTGAGTTTTTGGCATCACCAGGCTCAATCACTGCCCTTCGCAGAGGCTCACAACACTCATCAAGCCCTTGATTGACTGGGTTCACCAGACTGGCCACCACAGCCCCACTCACTTCTCTTTGAGAAGATCTAAATCATTCCTTTTCATTCATTTCAGCACCATGTATTGAGCGTCATCCCCCTAACTTAGGGACACAGGGGAACAAGGCAGACAGGACCTTTATCCTCATGGGAAAACACTGACAACCCCTCCTTGGGCAGAGCAGAGGCTGGAAGGAGGATCCTTTCAGGTCAGGAGAGGCTTAACTCAGGACTTTATCTCCACTTTGAGTCACTGACTTCACCACTGGTCTTCCTTCCCCACAAGAAGACAACATTGACTCAGATGAGGACCACTCCCTGCCTCCAATGTCCTTTAGCACAGTAATACACCCAGCACTTTCAAATGAAGCCTCCGTTAAGACCAACAGAGAATCAGGACTTTTTCTGTTACTTTCTTCAGTGCTACATTGGCATATCTGGACAAGCAATAAAAACAGTAGCTTGGGCTTCCCTGGTGGTACAGTGGTTGAGAGTCCGCCTGCCGATGCAGGGGACATGGGTTCGTGCCCCTGTCCGGGAAGATCCCACATGCTGCGGAGCGGCTGCGCCCGTGACCCATGGCTGCTGAGCCTGCACATCCGGAGCCTGTGCTCCGCAACAGGAGAGGCCACAACAGTGAGAGGCCTGCATACCACAAAACAAAAACCAAAAAACAAAAAAAGACAATAGCTAACATGGTATACTATGTGCCAACTGCTGTTGAAGGGCTTCACATGTATTAATTAATGAGATAGGTACCATTTTATGGATGAGGGAATTGAAACTGGGAGAGGTTTAAGTGATGCTCAGGGTCACACAGCCAGAGTTTGAACACAGACAGATAGTTCCTAAGTGCTCTCACACTGCCACTAGAATAAAGAAGTTCCCACTCCCCAGGCTAGGCTGATGCCCAGGATCTTCCCCAAAAGAATGATAAGTGAAGAAACCAAGACATGGCTGTCAGCTCCTCTTCATTTTATCTTTCACAGAGACAATCATTGGCCTGGTTGGGCAATGGAGATTGTAAGGTTTAGCTGGCAGGTAATATGACTCTCCCTGGGCTTGAAAACACAGCACTTTTTACAGTGGCACTCTGGAAAAGGCAAAAGACAATAATTAGAGACCTGCAAAGACATAAGTAGGCTTCTGGTGTTAAGCAGCTTTAAAGAATTGTACTAGACTCAAAGTCATCTATCCAAAAACAAGCAGACAAACATGCTGTGGCCCTCAGGCCAAGAAGATGTCTGTCCACTACCGTCCCCCGCCCCTGCTCCCCCCATCCCTAGCCTCTGGCCATACCTTTGCCAGGAACATCCTTCACCGTGCCCTGTATCCTCCTAGAAAACTCATACATACCTTTAAGGTTTGCCTTGGTAGGCCTCTCCTGGCTTCCCTCATCCTCAGGGAGGTGGGCCTCTTTTATAGACCTTGCCCCACTTCAGCAAAGAGCACAACTCTGGACTCAGAAAAATCTGGATTCAGGGACTAATTGGAATCATCTGGAATTATCAGGCCATAGGAGAGGATTTCTCTGTTTGAGGTAGGAGGAAGGGCGGACCCTAAGCAGACACTGAATCAAAGATTAGCCTTCAGTGGCTGAGACTCTGGTCTGAACATCTCCAGCTTCGGCCACAACCCAGAGGAACAGGCCCCAGCCCCTGGGACCCCAGTGCCCTGCAGAGAGCCTCCTTCCATCTGTGCCCTCTGTACATGTCTCCTCCTTGAGAAGCTCACACTCAGGTCTGGGACAGATGTGTAAGCAGCAACCTGGGTGACAGTGATTTGACAGAAGCAACTACCTCCATCAGTGCTTTGGAATTCAAACCCTGGCTCTGCCACCTACTGGTTACATGACCTTGGTCTTAGCATTTGAGCCTCACTTTCCTCATCTGTGAAATGAACCCTCCAGAGCTTTGTGAACAGTAGTTGAGATAAGGCACTTAGCACGGTGCCTGACACATGGAAATGTCCCCAAAGTGGCCGCTCTGGCATCGTCAGGGCTCCTTCGAGACAGACACCCTTCACGCTGTAGATGTTATAGGTTGGCACATCTATTCCAAGAGTTTTCCAGCAGATGGGAGAAAGCACTTTGAGGTAAGGTGGCTTTTTGCTCAAAGGCACTGTATGGACAAGCAGCAGCTTTGACTTTTATGATTATAGAAGGATGTGCAAAGCATGTGGGTGATGCCAAAAAGTCAGCCTCTGTACATCTGTGCCTAATAAAATCTTGGAGACGGAGTTTTGGGTGAAGTACAAAAGAATAGCTTTGTTGCTTTACCAGGCAGAGGGGCCACAGCCGTCTCCTGCCTCGAAAAGTGTGCGTCCCTTGGGCTTCCCTGGTGGCGCAGTGGTTAACAAGCTGCCTGCCAATGCAGGGGACATGGGCTCGAGCCCTGGTCCGGGAAGATCCCACATGCCTTGGAGCAACTAAGCCCGTGTGGCACAGCTACTGAGCCTGCACTCTAGAACCCGCAAGCCACAGCTACTGAGCCTGCATGCCACAACTACTGAAGCCCACGTGCCTAGAGCCTGTGCTCTGAAGCAAGAGAAGACACTGCAATGAGAAGCCCGAGCACCGCAATGAAGAGTAGCCCCCACTCGCCACAACTAACAACAAAGAATGGCCCCCGCTTGCCACAACTAGAGAAAGCCCACGCACAGCAACGAAGACCCAATGCAGCCAAAAACAAATAAATAAATAAATAAAATTTATATATATAAAAAAAAAGAAAACTGTGTGTCCCAACCCGGGAGGATTTGGTCAGGAGTTTTATAGCAACGGTTGAAGGGTGGGGTTGCTGATAAGATTAGTGTGTGTGCAGGCCCTGCCCTCCTTTAATCTGGTCTCAGGTAATCTCTCTCTCTCTCTCTCTCTCTTTTTTAAAAAATAAGTTTATTTATTTATTTATTGGCTGTGTTGGGTCTTCCTTGCTGTGCGTGGGCTTTCTCTAGTTGCGGTGAGTGGGGCTACTCTTTGTTGCTGTGCGTGGGCTTCTCATTGCAGTGGCTTCTCTTGTTGCGGAGCACGGGCTCTAGGCGCACGGGCTTCAGTAGTTGCAGCACGCAGGCTCAGTAGTTGTGGCTCACGGGCTCTAGAGCACAGGCTCAGTAGCTGTGGCTCATGGGCTTAGTTGCTCCGCGGCATGTGGGATCTTCGCGGACCAGGGCTCGAACCCATGTCCCCTGCATTGGCAGGCGGATTCTTAACCACTGTGCCACCAGGGAAGCCCTCAGGTAATCTCTTGATGAGCTTCTCCATTTCCTTGAATCTAGTCTCAGATGGTCTTCTCTGGAATGAAGAATGCTGACTGCATTTGTTGGGGGTTTTAGTTCTGTAAAGAGCTCAAATAAATTGTTATGTGTGTCCCTTGAGGCGGAACCAAGATCCTGCCCCAAGGCTGCACTATTGTTCTTGGTTCCTCCTCCCTTGTCTCCGCATCCCCTCCCTTCCCTGATTAGCAACTGTTTGAATCTGCCCTTTGGAACTCAGGGAAGGTCATGGAGGCTGGAGTCTGTTCCCTACAAGAAATGGGGGACACGGAAAGGCTTCTGTGCCAGGAAACCCACAGGGTCCTGCTCAGTTTCATGGGGAGCAGAGGAGGACAGGAGTGTCTGCCTGAGCCGTCTGGAGAGGCGCCCTGGAGAAGGTGATAGGGATAGAGTAGGATAATCAAATAGTTAGTTTAGAAATCCCACTAGGGGACCATAGATAGACAGGGAACTTTAGGGGGCTTTGAGAGACCACAGTAAGTTAATGATCACTGAGGAAAGCAATGGGAAAATCCTGAAACAATGTGGCCTTGCTTGACTCACGAAGCAGAGCAAGGTGCTTAGCAACAACACTAAGCAATGGAGGCACAAATCATGCCTCAAGACAATAAAACAATAGTAGAAAAATAATGCCTACATCCTGCCCAGTGATGTCAACAAGATAATGACCTCTAGGGCATACTCTCTGCACCCATAAAAAACAATAATTTAGGGAAAGGTGACATTTCAAAGTGAAAGATCCTCATTATACTGGACATGAAATAATTTTTCCATAGTGCCATGACAGTCCCAGATGGGCCATATAGGGTCAAGAAAAAACCCCACCTGACATGTCGGAGGAGTTAATGATGGAAGGTTCAAAAGGGGAACGAGGAAGAAGTTGGTCTTCTCCCCCACCCTTCTTTTCCTTTGATTATAAAAATGTAACCCACTAAGTACTTGGGGCAGTGCAGTGGGATGCTCACCTGCCCGCTTGTAAGCCTCACAAGCATCCTATTCTAATTAATCACCTTATCTGTCACTTTGCCTCTCACTGAATTCTTTCTGTGCTGAGACAAAAAGTACCGGAGCCCCTTGGAGTTCCCTGAGGCATCACCTGGCAGTTTCAAAGCTGAGAACAGGGACAAGGAAGGGTGCTCCAGGTAGAGAATGCTGGGCTACCAGTGTGGGGAGAAGCATGCCAGTATCCGGTTAGGAAAGGCCTTGAATCTCACACTTAGAAGTCCGGCTTGTTCTGCACCGGACACTGGAGTAAATGGAATGGCCAGAGATGACCAGCAGGGGGTGCTGGGCTGTCCCCAGAGGGGAGGGAGTCACCGTCTCAGCCCGTCTGTAGCCCATTCCTGGCACAGCAGTGCACCAGGTAGGGAGCTCTGTTATAGATGATGGAGACACTGAGGGAAGCAGGAGAAAGGCCTTTAATAAACTGCAGATGCTGCAGGGAGAAGGCACGGTAAGGAGGGACGTGGCACCAGCTAACGTATATTGAGCACTTGCTACATGCTGGGCGCCCTTCTCCATGCTTTCTGCATTTCAACTTATGTGCTTCTTAACAACAACCCTGTGAGGTAGGTGCTATTCTTATCTTCTTTTCACAGAAGGGGAAACTGAGGTACAAAAAGGTGATGTGCCCAGGCTCACCCACACACTCAGGGAGAGCCTGAGCAAGGACCGAAACCAGAATGCAGGCTCGTTGTTAAAGAGCCTCTTTATAAAAGCCCCCTGAGAGCGGCTCGAGTGGGAGGGAGGGGCGGGGAGACACTTTGGGTGTCAGAGGTGAAGAAAGCAGGGATCTGCCAGCGCAATTGGCTGGCAGCGTCTGGGGCTGTGCGAGAGGGGAGGGGAGTGGGAGTGGAGAGGGGCTGCAGGGCAAGAGAACCTGAGGAGAGGGGACAGCCCCCCAGGCCATCCAGAGAAGGGGATGCAGGGCAGAAGGGGAGGTGATGGGGGGACCTGAGTTGGGCTCTTCTGACCCAGCCAGGCCTCAGGAATCTGGTTGGCCATCATCTCCTTCCCAGGAATCCCCCAGCACCCTCCAGCGGGCCGAGGACAGGACAGGAACAGCGTCCTCCACCGCCCTCTCAACCCGCACCCCGATCTCATGGGATTTTCACAAAAGCCAGGCAACAGCAGCGCAGGAGTCAGACCCTAATCCCCCACTATGAATGGGGAGACTGAGTCCCCGAGAGGGAATGTGGCTCAGAGGTGGCCTGGAGCCAGGGCAGAGTCAGGAGTGGGGACACTCCCATGAGTGTCCTGCCACCGGAGCCCCAGGAGGCAAGGTCCTGGGTCCTCTTTCCCAACTTTGCATCCAGCCCAGGGCTCCCCTCCTGAGTGTTCCCGGGATTGTCAAACCCACTATGTGCAAACCGAACACTCATCTGCCAAACCAGCTCCTTCTCCAGCACTCTCAGTTTCAGGGACCTGCGCCCCAGTTCTTGAGGGTGCTCAAGCCCCAATCCTTGATGTCCCCTTCACGTGTCCCTCACCCTTTCCCCAGCACCACCTATCCGTTGTTGCATCCTGTAGATCCAGGCGCCTGAATAACTGGTATCAAGCCACCTCTCTTTCCCAACATCTCCTGTAGTCCCAACCATCAGAGTTTCTCTGCTGGTTATGCCAACAGCTTCCTAACTGACCCACCGGCCTCAGGATCCCCACAGCAAACAGACTCCTCTCTGTGTGCAAGCATACTTCTTAGAGCCATCTGATCTGATCTCATCACTGTTTGAAATGCCACCCCCCTTAACAGCCCACAAGGCCCAGCCTAGTCTGACCCTCCAAAAACCTTTCACCTGCATCTCCCATTGCCCCTCTATCCCCACCCCCCATCTTGCTCCAGTCATTCTGGATTACACACCCTTCCCTGAATGCAGTTGTATGCCAGGTCTGGCTCTTACTGGCTCTAGAATGCTGAATTTTGCCAGCTGGTTGTTGAACACAATTAAATTATATTAAAAATTAAATTAAAATTTTAATTAGATTACATAAACTTACTATTAAATAAAATATATTAAGAACAAAGGTAATAAATACAACTCATTACTTCCTAATTCGTTTACTAGATTTTACTATTCTTCCTGCTCTTAAGGTTATGTAGGTCTATTGTATCTGCCTGGTGGAAATCCTAGAGAATAGGATGCTCCTTATTGTCCATTTCTTCCAGACAGTGTTCAGCAACGTTACACTGGTAGCGTGAAATCAGCCATGGTGCAAGTAGTTACACTGCAAATCAACAAACACTATAAATCAGATCGATTTATTGTTTTGTTAATCGTCTAGACCAGGGATAAGCAAATTACAAGCCAAATCTGGCCCACCACCTGTTTGTGTAAATAAAGTTTTATTGGAACCCAGCCACGCCTATTCTTTTCCTTATTGTTCTGTGGCTGTTTCTGCACTACAATAGCAGTTGAGTCATTGCAATAGAGAGTGTGTGGCCCTGAAAGCCTAAAACATTTACCTCTTGGTCCTTCATGGAAAAAGTCTGTTACTCATTAACAAAACCAAAAAATAGCAACCAAAATTCACATCAGAACTACACATGGAGAGATAGGTGTCAAACGCTTCCCAGCACACCACTTCCTGAAGGTGTCAGGACAATTCACACCTCTGTTCTTGGCACATGGTCTTCTCTTTGCCCATAATGCCTTTTCTTTTCTGATCCACCTGTAAAGTTCCTCACCATTCTTCAAAATGTCCATTTTCCCATGCTCCTGTATTAGTTAGCAATGTGCTGTGTAACAAACCACCCCAAAATCTAATGGCTTTTAAAAATGCATTCTATGGACTTCCCTGGTGGTACAGTGGTTAAGAATCCACCTGCCAATGCAGGGAACACAGGCTTGAGCCCTGGTCCGGGAAGATCCCACATGCCGTGGAGCAACTAAGCCCGTGCACCACAACTACTGAGCCTGAGCTCTAGAGCCTGTGAGCCACAACTACTGAAGCCTGCATGCCACAACTACTGAGCCCACGTGCCACAACTACTGAAGCCTGTGTGCCTAGAGCCCATGCTCTGCAACAAGAGAAGCCACTGCTGTAAGAAGCCCACGCACTGCAAAGAAGAGTAGCCCCCACTCAATGCAATTAGAGAAAGCCTGCACGCAACAACAAAGACCCAATGCAGCCATTAATTAATTATTTAAAAAATAAAAATGCATTGCTTCTCATTAGAGTATGGGTCGTCTGGGTGGTTCTGCTGATCTGGGCTGGGCTTGACTGATCTCAGTTGTGCTCATTCTCGGTGCAGGATCAACTGCAGGGCAGGGAGGGGCTAGCTAGTCTGTGATGGCCTCAGCCCATATGACTCAGCTATGCTCCATATGGTCTCTCTTATCTTCAGCAGAGGAGACTGGGCTTGTTCTCATCGCCCAAGTGCGGGTCCAAGAGAACAACAAAAAACGGGCAAGGTCTTTTGAGGCTTTCAAGAGACACTCCATCACTTCTGCCCCATTTCATTAGCCAAACCTGTTCAGATTTAAGGGGTGGGAAAGTCGATGTTTCAAAGTCACATTTCATGGGGCATTATGGATAGATGCAGGAGAAAACTGGGGTTATTTTTACGTTCAGTCTATCATACTACCTTCCCCTCTTTCTTCAAGCAAAGGAGCTTGAAGATTCTCCTGATTCTGTTTTCATCCAGCACTCCTAAGAAGCAAAACAAAACCCAGCCTGTCATAAGCACTTTGTTACAATAAGGAAGATACAGGAAACATTGATTTATTTACCTTTGTGCACAAAGGGACAAGAGACAAGAGCTGTAAGTTTCTTTAGACACAGAAAATGGCAATTTGTGTATTTTTTAAGTTATTGGGGAATTCCCTGGTGGTCCAGTGGTTATGACTCTGTGCTTTCACTGCTCAGGATGTTCAATCCCTGGTCGGGGGAACTAAGATCCCACAAGCCACATGGCACAGCCAAAAAAAACAAAAACAAAACCAAAAAAACCCCACCACCACCACCAACAAAAAAAACACTAAAAAAATAAAGTTACTGTATCAGCCAGGATTTAATCAGAGAAACAAAATTACTGGGAGCGATTATAGGCAGTAAAGATGTATCATATGGATAAGACCCGACATAATTGTGAGGGCTGATCATATAAGACTGCCGTCTTTGTTTCTAGTACTGGAGCTAAAAGATAGCAGGCAGACAGCTGGAATGAATGTGAGGTGAGGTGAGGGAGGCAAGGATGAACTTGCACCTGTGAGAATAAGCTAGTACCAACAGGATGGACCAGAACCTGTATCAGTCTCTCACTGCATCTAAGCTTCCAACTTTAATGAAGCAGATGACCCACAGGAGAAGCTGGCACTCCACCAGGGAGCTAAACATGCACCTGAAACAAGAGTAGCAGAGGCTGGAGAAGCTGTGGACCCAGGTACTGCTCGATGCTAAAAAGGCGAGCTAGCAAATGAGGGTCATTGTGAGGGAGATGCAACTGCTTCTGGAGCCCCTGCACCAACCTTCCTAGTGGAAAAAGGATACAACTCCTGTTTCACTTCTACTTCCCAAATCTTATACAAAATGTCACTCATGGCCCACACTAAAGAGAACTATGCAGAGAAGAGAATTCTGGGAAGCAATTCCAGCTTAGCTAAAATGACACTACAAATTCACTGCAGCTTCAGATGTTAATTCGAATATTATTACCCATGGAGCCCAGTTAGCACTAAAGGCCTTTAGAGATGAAAGGTCACATTCCTGAGGCCCTCAGATTCACGCTGTGGTTAGTTCCACCATTCCAGAATTGATTGTGAGATTAGTACTCAGTAGCTAGCTGGCAGACTCTCACGTTGCTTCCCTTCCCCTGTAGTGTGGACAATTATGGTAAAAGGACAAAGTGGACACCTCTGGAATTGTCCCCCCACCCCTGCGAAGTTATAAGTCAAGTGATACGACAACCTGAAGAAACTGCAGAGATTAGTGCCAACGTTAGGGGTTTGAGAGATGCAAAAGTGGTGATTCCAGGCATATCCCCTACTTATTTGCAGGTGGAAAAGCAAGCTTAGTGATGTGGCAATGCCAATCACAGCTGCAATTCTAGATTTGAGATCTTTATTGGAGAAACTCAGTATAAACCCCAGCAACTGTTATGTGGCTATTGAACTAGTAAATGCTTTCTCTTACATTCCCATGAATATGGGAATTTACACTGTTTGCATTTACATAGCAAGGATAACAGTATACCTTTACTGTCTTGTCCCTGGATTAGGCCATCTTCCAGCAAACTGCAAGGTCCAAAGGGACGTTGATAGTCTTGACAACACAGAGAATACCATCTTGACACACTCAATTGAAGCTATTATGCTAACTGGACACTATGATCAGGAAATAGCAAGCATTAAACATATGTGTGCCAGAGAGCTGGAGATGAACCCCATGGAAGTTCAAATTGCCTGCCACATCAGGAAAGTTTCCAGGGGTCCAGAGGTCTGGGGAATGTTGCATGCCTCTTCTAAAGTGAGAGACAGGGACTTCACTGGCAGTCCAGTGCTTAAGACTCCTTGCTTCCCCTGCAGGGGGGCGTGTGTTCGGTCCCTGGTCAGGGAAATAGGATCCCACATGCCACGTGGTGCGACCAAAATAAATAAATAAATAAAATGTAAAAAATAAATAAAGTGAGAGACAAGTTGCTGCCGCTTAACACTATATGTCACGAAGAAAGAGGAGCAATGTACGGTGTGCCTTTTGGATTTTGGAGCCAACGTAGGTCCCATTGGGGCAAACTGCTTTGACTCATTTTCTGGGTAACCTGTAAATCTGACAATGTTTGATCTGGATCTAAAAAAAGCTCTTCAAAAGTCCAGCCTGTGGTGCAAGCTGCCCTACCACTTGGGCATTATGCCTAGTAGATCCAGGTGCCTGACTTAGGTGTCAGCCAAAGATGCCATGTGGCATCTCTAGCAAGCCCCAATAGGAGGATCACAGCTAAGACCCATGGAATTTTTGTCATGCTGTCGTCTGCCAACGACTATTCTATCCTCTCAAAAGCAGCCTCTGTCTTGCTACTGGGCCTTGGGGAAGACTGAATGACTGATTTATGGAACACCTAGTGATTATCAGACCCAAATGTTCATCATAAACTGGGTGTTATCTGACCCACAGAACATGAAATTGGATTTTCACAGTTGCATCCCATTAGAAATTGAAGTCTTACATATGATACTGGGGGGAGGGTATAAATTAGCAGTTTGGGATTAACAAATACACGCTAATACATATGAAAGAGGTAATCAACATGGACCTCCTGTATAGCAAGGGAGGTCTGATCCAGAAGACACAAATGAATTACATGAGCAGGCGCTTCAGCCTATCATGATGTCTGTTTCTAATGCTTCACCTCCTTTCCCTCTGTTTACACTCCAAGGCTTCAAGGGGAGGAGGAAAAAGGACAGGCCTGATTTATGGAAGACTTTGCACAGTAAGCCAGAGACAGCCAGAAGTGGACAGTTGCTGCACGACAGCCCCATTCAGAGTTGGCCCTGAAAGACGGTGGTGAAGAAAAATCCTCCCAGTAGGCAGAACTTTGGGCAATACATATATTATCCACTTTGTGTGGAAGGAAAGAGGGGCTAAGGTGCAGATTCATATGGACTCTTGAGCAATATCTGATGGGCTGGTCATTTACAGAGACTTGGAAAGAACACAACTGGGAACTTGATGACATGATGGTCTAGGGAAGAGGTCTGTGGATGGTTTCTTAAAATGCTCACAAAATGGGAAGTTACTCATGTCCCATGTAAATGCAATGTAAGGTAATCAGTGCAGGAGTCCTCACTAATTGGATGAGATGACCCATTCTACAGATTCAGCCAGCCTCTTGCCTCAACTAAATTGGTGCTTTCTCAATGGACCTATCACAAAGTGGGAAGCCACCAGATTTCTATATGTCTGTATAGGAGATGTCTGTGTTCTTCGTCCAGGTTTTCACACAGTTTTTTTTTTTTAATTAATAAAAAATTTATTGTGGTAAAATATTCATTAACATAAAATTTGCCATTTTAACCATTTTTAATGTACAATTCAGGGGCACTGAATACACTCACACTGTTGTGTAACACTCACCATGGTCTATCTCCAGAACTTTTCATCATCCCAAACTGAGACTCTGCACCCATTAAAAAATAACTTTCCATCATCCCCTTCCCACAGCCTCTGGTAACCGCTATTTAACCTTCTGTGTCTATAAATGTGCCTATTCTGGGTACCTCATTTAAGTGGAACCATATGATATTTGTTCTTTTGTGTCTGGCTTATTTCACTTAGCATAGTGTCTTCAGGGTTCATCCATGTTGTAGTATGTTGTCAGTAGTTCCTTCCTTTTAAGGTTGAATAATATTCCATTTTATCTATGGACCACATTTGGCTTATCTCTCCATCTGTCCATGGACATTTGGGTTGTTTCCACCTTTTGGCTGTTGTGGATAATGCTGTTACAAACAGGGGTGTATGAATACCTGTTTGAATCCCTGCTTTCAATTCTTTTGGTGCATACCCAGAAGTGGACTTGTTGGATCATAATCACAGGGGTTTTTTTGGTTTGGGGGAGTGGTTTGGCCACGCACACCATACCATGTGGCTTGCAGGATCTTAGTTCCTTGACCAGGGATGGAACCCGCACCCTCAGCAGTGAGACTGTGGAGTCTTAACCACTGGACTGCCAGGGAATTCCCCATAGTCACAGTTTTTTGTTTTGTTTTATTTTATTAAAAAAAAATTTTTTTGGCTGCATTGGGTCTTCGTTGTTGTGCACGGGCTTTCTCTAGTTGCAGCGAGTGGGGGCTACTCTTCATTGTGGTGCGTGGGCTTCTCATTGCGGTGGTTTCTCTTGTTGCGGAGCATGGGCTCTAGGCGTGTGGGCTTCAGTAGTCGTGGCACGCGAGCTCAGTAGTTGTGGCTCAGTAGTTGTGGCGCATAGGCTTAGTTGCTCCACGGCATGCGGGATCTTCCCAGACCAGGGCTTGAGCTCGTGTTCCCTGCATTGGCAGGTGGATTCTTAACCACTGCACCACCAGGGAAGCCCAGTCACTTAAACATGCTTAAGTTAAGTCTTTGTTTCATCAAGTTAACCATTTTGCAGCAGCATTCTTTTTTTCATCTCCAAGAGTTTGTGACACCTGTACCTCCCTGTAAGGAAAGTAGTGTGTGTGGCAACAATAGGTTTTTGTTTGTTGGGTTTTGGTTGGTTTTTTTTTTTTTTTTTTTGGTCCCGCCCCGGGGCATTCAAGATTTTCCCCCGCCAGGGATCCAACCTGAACCCCCCTTTTGTTTGTTGGGTTTTGGTTGGTTTTTTTTTTTTTTTTTTTGGTCACGCCACGGGGCATTCAAGATCTTCCCCAGCCAGGGATCGAACCTGAACCCCCGCCTGTAGTGGAAGCATGAAGTCTTAACCACTGGACTGCTGGGGAAGTCCGGGTTTTGTTTTTTTATAACAGCAGTGAAAACTCTTATGGAGCCAACTTTTGATGGAAACACCATCAGTTCAAATGCCAAGACAGTTCTTCCAAGACAGACCTTTTGATTCTAGATATGAAGAAAACATTAATCATATCTTGGCTGTTTCTATGTAAAAGCTGTTTGCCGCAGGAAAAAAAAAAAAGTCTTGATTACCAGAATCATTTACAAATCTTAGAAGTGGCATTTATCAGTGCCACTTCTAAAAACATGGCATTTATCAGTGAAATCTGTTGACTCATCAGCCTGGATAAAGAATCTGTTGTTTTTCAGCTAATTACCAAGAAAAAAAAAAAGTTCTTCAGCATCACGTGACATCAATACGTTGTGTTGTCACTCTCTCTGAGAGTAGAACACTTATACTCTTTTGATGAGCATCTTGCGCTAACACGTCACTCATATAATTTTACATGCCAGCATTATTGGGTTCTTTTTCTGGACAATTGGTCTGTTACAAATAACTTGCTCTTTGAGCCTTTGTACTAAATGTAGCCTATAAAAGCCTTACCCTATTTGTTTTGAGATACGATAGGTTAAAAATTAGCACATTTATTTGTCAAATGGCTGTAATTTGTAGTTTAGTTCTCTTCAATTTTCCTGAAGCCATTGCTACACTTGTAAATTGCAATTCTTCATCGCTAACCCTACCAGATTTGTCCACAGTCCTAAGGTCCTCCTCTTTCACTTCACACCTTATGATAAAACAGCATCACGTGGAATCGCCAGACACATTTGTAAAACACAAACGCTAATAAGACATAAATAGAAGGGCATCATATATAACTAAACAGAAAACTTGCAACAAGATATGAAATCATGCTGAAATTCACTTCTAACCTGCATAATTCATGTTTTACAGTGTTCGCATCAACAGCAAAGTGGCAGGGAGGCCGCTACGTCGAGGCAAAAATGATCTCCTTAGAAGAAAAATTTCCTCTGATTTTCTATCACACCAGAAAGAGTGTTTGCGCCCCTAAGGGCGCAGTCATCTGCGTCTAAGGGGAGGTGGAGGGAGGTAAGCAGGAGGGCGAGGCTGAGGTCACCGTCTTTACCACCTCCTATCCGGGCAATACCGTGTTCACACATGATCGACAGACTTCCTGATCTCACGCTGAAAACTGAGCAAAGCCCCACCCAATGAGCACTGCAGACGGGGCTGAACAACGTTTCACAAATGGTTTCCGAGGCTGCTCGATTACTGTCCATCACTGAAAGCGCTGGCATCGCACAGCACATGAGTTTCAAAAATAATGCTGAGGTTTTTTTTTTCTCATCACAAGACAGAATCTGTAAACTAGAAAGATCTCAAGGCTAATTCCGTGGTTTTGCAGAACGCAGAAATCTCTGCCCTAGAATATCGATCCTGTCTGCTTGTTGATCCACGCTGTAGCCTATAGGAACGGTGGGAAACAGAGGTTCCCGGCCCAGTGCTTTAAATCCAAGACCCGGAAATTCTCACATTACTTCTGCTCTCACCCTTTGGCCACGCCTAGGTGCAAGGCACACTGGGAAATGTCATCTCTAGCTGGGAGGCCACATGCCAGGAAGAGGAGGAGAATGGATCTGTGGAACAATTAGTCCTACCACAAACTTTTCCTTGTCTGCTACTGGCGACAGACACTGAGCCCTTTGAGGGCTTTCATCACTGAGAACCTGATACCCAGTGCTGCTATGGACTTGGCTGTGACCAAGCACTCAGGAAGCAGCTCTAGTCAAATGAGGGACCTGAAAGCTTCCAGAAGATTGAGCAGCTCATTTATACTCTTTGAGCCACAGTACCTTCCTCTGTAAAATGGGGGTGAATAATATCCATCCTGTGAGGTTATTGTGAGGATTATATTAAAAGTGCATACAAACCCATAGAATATACAACACCAAGAGTGAATCCTAATGTAAACTATGGAATCTGGAGGATGGTGCTGTGTCATTGTAGGTTCATCAATTGTAATAAACGTACCACTTTGGTTGGAATGTTAGTAATGTGGGAGACTATGCATGTGGTCGGGGCAAAGGCATATGGGAAATCTCTGTACCTTCCCCTCAATTTTCCTGTGAACCTTACATTGCTTTAAATGAAGTCTTGTGGGCTTCCCTGGTGGCGCAGTGGTTAGGAATCTGCCTGCGAATGCAGGAGACATGGGTTCGAGCCCTGGTCCGGGAAGATTCCACATGCCGTGAAGCAACTAAGCCCGTGCGCCACAACTACTGAGCCTGCTCTCTAGAGCCCACGTGCCACAACTACTGAAGCCCGTGTGCCTAGAGCCCGTGCTCCTCAACAAGAGAAGCCACCGCAATGAGAAGCCCGCGCACCACAACGAAGAGTAGCCCCCGCTCGCCGCAACTAGAGAAAAGCCCGCGCACAGCAACAAAGACTCAATGCAGCCATAAATAAATAAATAGATTTAAAAAGAAAAAAAAGTTCTTAATGTAGATCCTCAGTAAATAATGGCTGATGGTTTTATTTTAGTAATAACCCAAGAGAGGTATTTCCTCTTCATCCCTGTCAATGATGAAGGAGAGAATAACGATACTAATTAACATTTATTGTGCTGCAAGTATAAGTTTTACATATCTTAACTTTTTTGATCCTTTGAGGTAGGTGTTATTATCCCCATTTTACAGAGGAAGAAACTGAGGCATAGGAAGATTAAGCAGCTAGCTCAAGGCCACACACCTACTTACAGTGGAGGTGGGCAGTTTGAACCTTAGAGCCAGTTGGTATCTAGGTACAACTGGGGACTGGACCATTTGGCTTTTTAAAGTTTTTTCCAATAACAGAGCTAAAGTTGCTAAAGCAACTGCTGGGGCCTATGGTGTCACCCCAGAATTCTCTACCCAGCTTTCCCATTGACCTGCTGGTCACCTTGGGCCAGTCCCTTCCCCTTTCTTTTTTTTTTTTTTTTTTTTTATTGGAGTATAATTGCTTTACAATGTTGTGTTAGTTTCTGCTGTATAACAAAGTGAATCACCTATATG
>NW_006789022.1:802301-809208 GCF_000442215.2 Lipotes vexillifer
CCCGTGTCCCCTGCATCGGCAGGTGGACTCTCAACCACTGCGCCACCAGGGAAGCCCCCCTTCCCCTTTCTTGACCTCAGTTTCATCCTTTTACATTGAGGAGGTTAGACACACTGATCCTTGATTCTGGACTGTAGCCCAGGAGGAGGCATTTGGGAATTAGGCCTGCTAAGGGGCCTGTTTGTGACATCATAGAGGGGAGAATTCCATGAGAAGTCAGGCTTTCCTAGAAGCCCCAGTGCCACGGCTTAGGCGAGAAAGGCAATCCAGGAAGGGCTCTTAGGCCCACACCTTGAGCTTTCCTCATTCCGTGGTTCACAGCATAGTCATGGATCAACCCTCGATGGCTGAAAAGGCTCAAAGTGAGGCAGACACTGATGACTCGGACGTGTTCTCTCACCCCAGCTCACCAACCACACACCACAGGCCAGGCCATGGTGGAGTCCACCGCCATCACCAAAGGGTGTCCCGTCCCGATGGTGAGTCCCACCATCATGGCATATCCCCTCATCGTGATGGATCTCAAGACTTCCATGACAATGCCTTCTCCCGCCATTCCCACCGCTCCCACCACTCCTCATTCCTCTTCCCGGATACTTCCTGTGGCGCTTTCATGTCCCACCATTCCTATGGTGAGGACCACTTTGATGATGAGCACCACCATGGTAGCAGGAAACATCATGGGAGGCCCCACCAACATAGGGAGTCCTACCACCATGGGGGCCTCAACAGACATAGGGAGTCCCACCACCATGGTGGGTTTCACCACCACAGTGAGGTTTCCCACCATAGTGGGCTTTATCACCAAGGTGCGCCTTACAACCATAGAGACTTCTCCCACTCTGGTAGCCCTGCCCAACACAGTGAGGCCCATCACCATGGCGGGCACCACCATCATGAAGCCCATCACCACAGAAGGCCTGCCTCCATGGGGTCCTACCACCGTGATGAGCACCTCCACGGCCACCGTGATGAGCACCAGCACAGAGAGCACCTGCAGGGTGCACATCCTCGTATTTACCTCCACCGAGAGCACCGCTATGGGGAGGACCGTCGTGGTAGCTCCCAACTCTTTGGCCCATACACGTCCCACAGTGTGGCCTCAGCCTCCCTCGGCTCTGCCTATTCTCGTCAAGTAGCCCCCCAACCTGGCAAGCCAGAGAGACAGAGCTCGGCCGTCAGCTTGGCTCGTTCCCTGAACACAGCGCACTCACACCCTGCCCAGACCTCCAGCAAAGTCCATCCTCAGGGCTCCTCCTCTAAAACCTCGGAAAGCTGGCCCGAAGAAGACGAGCAGATTCAGAAGCGCAAAAGTGAGTCTTGGCTTGCCCCCCACCCCCCAACTCCAGCTGCCTGGCCCAGATTCCAGACCTGAGTCAGGACCTGAACATCCTTCCGCAGATCATGAGGCTTGCTCTCACCTGCAGGTGTCTCCCATTGGCTATTCCCTCGCCTGACTGTTCATCATCCAATCTTTTATTTCTCGAATTAGGCACTTCTCCAGACTGTCGGTTGTTGGTTCATGCAGTCACTGCTTTATTCATTCGCATGTTCACTTCTCGAACATTTCTTCTCTAGTATGAAAGCTGGGGGTGATCACTTATACAACCAATCCCAGACTACCCAGTGAGAGGGGTCTATCATCCATATCAGAACATTTACCACTGTGGATTCTGTTTGTCCATGTTTCCCCCACTAAACTGTGAGCTTCTTGAGGCCAGAGGCTGGAACCAGTGCCTGAACGAGGGCCTGGTTAGAGGGCAGGGAGGGACTTTGGCTGCTAACATACGATCCCCCAAACTTGGTCCCTGGTAGTTCCGGAAACACGGCATCAGCCTCACAAACAAGCAGTGAGGGATGAGTGTCTAACTGTTTGTGGGCAGAAAAGTCAGCCAACAGGGGGAGATGTTTCAGCAGAATCTTGGAGGGAGAGGGAGAGTTTACCAAGAAGGTGGGGTGGCGAGGAGGATGGGGTCTTCCGTGCGTAAGTTGCCATGTGACTTAAAGAAAAGCATGGAGGTGTAGGAGCGTGAGCTCAAGCAGACCTCAAATCCCAAGGAAGCTGGCATCTGCTGGGGAAGGGGTCAAGCCTGTGGCTCCTATACCAGCCCAGGACTAGCATGGAGGCACCTGAGTGAGCTCACGGCAGGCAGGCCTGGGAGGGAGACCGGATCCCCGTGTCCCCTTCCCCCATGGGCTTGGCTTTCTGGCCCTTTTACAGCTGGCCGAGCCCCACGAACCCACAAGAAGCTGCACACTGTGGACCTCTTCTATTTGTTGTGGGAAAAATTAAGCCACCTCATTTGGGGCCTTTCGAGAATGCTCAGGAAACTGACTGACTCCCTGGCCTTTGAAGCCTTCGTTGTCTTCATCGTCTGCCTCAACACCATCATGCTCGTGGCCCAGACCTTCGCTGAAGTCGAGGTCCGGGGTGGTAAGAGCCAGGGAGCCCTGTTCACATGGAGAAGGCCACTGTTGTTGTCCCAAGCCTCCCGTGGGCCGGATCAAGTGCCGGGGGATTTATATCGCTTATCCCATTTGATCCTCACCCTGGGAAGTAAGCGGCATTGCCCAGCAGTAGAGTGAGGCTCAGAGAGTTTTGCTGAAGTCAACCAGCCCGCCAGAGACAGAAAAGCCCAATAAATTTGAGGTTTCCTGTTTTGGACTATAGCCACCAGGTGGCGCATCAGCTCTAAGTACGCTGCTTTGCGGGAAGGATGCCCACAACCCAGGTCGGCTGGAAGGGCCAGGAGACTGTGCAAGCAGGAGGCCCTGGAGGGATGAGGGTGGGAAACCTGGGAAGATGGTCCCTAAAACCCTGGGAGCAGAGTGAAGGTAAGGACCTGCCACAGGGCCCATAAACTAAGGAGATAATAAGAAGAGTGATGTTTCTTGCAAGCTGTTTCAGGCTCCATTCTAAGCCCTTTACTATGTGAAAAGCATTTTTTTTTTTTTTTTTTGCGGTACGCGGGCCTCTCACTGTTGTGGCCTCTCCCGTCGTGGAGCACAGGCTCCGGACGCGCAGGCTCAGCGGCCATGGCTCACTGGCCCAGCCACTCCATGGCATGTGAGATCTTCCCGGACGGGGCACGAACCCGTGCCCCCTGCATCGGCAGGCGGACTCTCAACCACTGCGCCACCAGGGAAGCCCGTGAAAAGCATTTAATGCTTGTGAAAATTCTATCAGGCAGACTGTTATTATCACCATTTTATAGGCAAGAAGAGTGAGTCACAGAGCAGTTGAAACACACAGCCATTGGGCAGAGTCAGGTTCTCCCTAAATGGCTGAGTGTGAGGTTCCAGTGGGGAGGAGGAAGGAGAGGCTGGGTTGCTGGGGAGACCCCTGAGTGAGACCCCCCTCCCCCGTGTCCCCCACAGAGTGGCACTTCATGGCCTTGGACTCCATCTTCCTCTGCATCTACGTGGTGGAAGCTGTGCTCAAAATCATTGCTCTGGGCCTCAAGTACTTTTTGGACCCCTGGAACAACCTGGGTGGGTAGGGATGGGACGTGTGTGTGTGTGTGTGTGTGTGTGTCTGTGTGTGTGTGTGTGTGTGTGTGTGTGTGTGTGTGTCCAGGGTATATATGCCCAGTAGTGGGATTGCTGGGTCATAGGGTAGTTCTCTTTGTAGATTTTAAAACAACCTCCATACTGTTCTCCACAGTGGCTGTATCAATTTACATTCCCACCAACAGTGCAAGAGGGTTCCCTTTTCTCCACACCCTCTCCAGCATTTATTGTTTCTAGATTTTTTGATGATGGCCATTCTGACTGGTGTGAGATGATATCTCATTGTAGTTTTGATTTGCATTTCTCTAATGATTAGTGATGTTGAGAATTCTTTCATGTGTTTGTTGGCAATCTGTATATCTTCTTTGGAGAAATGTCTATTTAGGTCTTCTGCCCATTTTTGTATTGGGTTGTTTGTTTTTTTGCTGTGTGTGTGTGTGTGTGTGTGTGTGTGTGTAGTGGGAGCCCCTGAACTGCCCAGGGGCAACAGGAGCAGGGGGTGTTGGCACTGGGAGGTCTGTTAGCCTGTGCAGGAGCCCATTACTCCCAGGTGGCCCTGTTTCTGTAGATTTCTTCATCATGGTCATGGCTGTGCTGGACTTCATGCTCATGCAGGTCAACTCTTCCTCCATGCGCGTGGTCTACAACCAAAGCATCTTCCGCATCTTCAAGGTCTTCAAGAGCCTGCGAGCCTTGCGAGCTATCCGGGTCCTGCGGAGGCTCAGGTCAGCAGACCCACAGCTGCCCACAAGGAGGCTGCAGACTCCAGCCTGCTTTTCCTGCCATCCACTAGGATCAATCTCTTTATTTTCCAGAGAGGGTCTGGGACACCCCCCGCCCCAAGTCACTAGCAAATCAGGGACCTCCCACCCCTGTAATCAGCAGTCTGAAACCTGTAATCAGCTCCGGCTGCTAGACACAGATCCCCACCCCACTGACTCAGCCTCTCTCTCAACCTCTGCCCACAGCTTCCTGACCAGCCTCCAGGAAGTGACCGGGACCCTGGCCCGGTCCTTGCCGTCCATCACCGCCATCCTCATCCTCATGTTCACCTGTCTCTGTATCCTGTGCCACGGGGGCTGGGGTGGGAGAGTGAGGTGCTGCAATGGATGGAGTTGAGGGGGAGGGACCAGGAACTGGGGGTGGCAGGGAGAGAGGAAGAAGGGGAGAGAGGACCCTGAGAGCCTGGTTTGGTCCTCAACAGCCAGTCCTGTTCTCTGTGGTGCTCCGGGCACTGTTCCGCTACTCTGACCCCAAGCGCTTCCAGAATATCTTCACCACCATCTTCACTCTCTTCACCTTGCTTACCCTGGACGACTGGTCCCTCATCTACCTGGACAGCCGAGCCCAGGGTAGGGCAGGCCTCAGGCTGGGTGGAGGGCAGGGGCTGGCTAAGCGGGCAGACCCTGAGGGCTCAGTTACCCCATCTGCGAAGTGGGGCTTCTGAGGCTTGCTGGCAGGGGTGTGCTGAGGGCCGGCAAGGGACTCACAGCTCGAACGACCCCTCCCCCCAGGCGCCTGGTACATCATCCCCATCCTCATGATCTACATCATCACCCAATACTTCATCTTCCTCAAGTGAGGCCCCCGCGCCTGTGCTCCCCAGCTGCACCTCCCCCAGCCTAACCCCGGGCCATCCCCTCCCCTCCCCTCTCGCCACGGTTCTGCCACGATGAACCCAGAGGAGGGTTCAGGGCCTCCCCTCCAGCTTCCTCCTGTCTCCCGCCCCAGCCTGGTGATTGCCGTCCTGGTGGATAACTTCCAGATGGCCCTGCTCAAAGGCCTGGAGAAAGTGAAGCAGGAGGTAGTGAGGGAGCGGGGCAGGGGGGCAAATCAGGAAGACGCGGGGAGGGGGACACAGAAGGAAGGAAGGTGCTCCAGGGATGGGCAGACATGGGACGCTGGCAGACTGAGGCCTCTTCTTTGCAGGAGGCCTCCCAGATCCATGAGAAGCTACTGGATGACTCACTGACAGAGCTCATCGAAGCAGGTACCAGCAGCCCGCTTCTTCCCAGGCAGGCACAGAGCTCCAGGCTCAGCTTTATTTATTTATTTATTTATCTGTCTACCTATTTATTTATTTGTTGCCACGCTGCGCAGCTAGAGGGATCTTAGTTCCCCAACCAGGGGCCAAACTCAGGCCCAGGCAGTGAAAGCGCCAAGTCCTAACCACTGGACCGACTGCCAGGGAATTCCCGACGCCCAGCTTTAGAGTCTTAGAACCTGCCACTCAGGAGAACTTTCAGAGCTTAGAACTTTGGTCCAAAAAAGCTCTACGACTAACCGCCAACAACCAATTAAACTGATAGTCAATTCTTGAAAGACCCATTTGCAAAACAACTAATTAGCCAAATTATGATTCACCAAACGTTCGTTTCTGTTAATAACTTACAAAGTTTATAGAAGTTGGTCTTCTATGAGGTGGCTTCAACTGTCTTTGAGGCTTTTGTCAAGGTGTTATACCCACTTGTCCAGAGCCACTCAAAGTGTCTATAAAAATTGAGTCTATAAAAATGAAGTTTTCTGTACATGTTCATCTTTACACACCTGACTTTCTGGGTAAATAGACTTTGAGCCAATTGCTTCGCCTCCTTCTTAAAGACCTTCAGAACTTTAGAATCTGAGCTCCAGAGTCCCACTCTTAGGATCATCAACACCAGAGGACTAAGGGCCCTCAGGGCTCACCTGGACCCCCACCTGCCCTCTCCATCATGAACACTCAGTGCAGAAAAGCTTAAGCAAAAAGAGGAATTAACTATCTTAAATTATTAGCAACTTGAGAGTTCATGGGCTTTCGGGAACAGATGGATCCAGGACCCAATGATGGTTGAGATTTGGTCTCCTTCCAGTTCTCTGCTCTGTGGCTCTCTGTGTGGTTTTGTGCTTAGGGTGCTTTTCCTTTGTGGTGGGAAAGTGACCACCTGCAACTCTAGTCCCAAATCCTCACAGTTTAAGTATCCCAAGCTCTCCCAGCAGGGGTCCTCTTCTGCCGGTGGTTCGAACAACATCCCAGAAATGAATCTCCTTGGCTCAGGTTGGTCACCTGCCTATTTCTGAACCAATCTCTATAGCTGAAAGGATAGGCTATTCTGCTTGGCCAGTCTTGAGTCACATGTCCTTAGAGCTTGGGGGTGGGGTCAACCCCAGCTAGGCAATGTGCACCGAAAGGGGTGGGAGTGGTTCCCCAGGAAAATTGGGAAACTTTTACCAGAAGAAGCGGGAACGCATGCTGGATGGGCAAACAAACAAAACACACTCCATGCCTGGAGAAACAATCTCTTTGGGGTCATCCTGGACAAAAACCCCTTTAGCTCCTGTTTGACTATCTCCATGACACACGGGGTTTCCTCCACCTTCTCTCAATCCAGGCAGCGTCTTGACCTCCCCCTTCTTTCCC
>NW_006789022.1:809279-820649 GCF_000442215.2 Lipotes vexillifer
TCCCTACATCCAGAGCCTGAAGAGGTGATAAGTGGACACACTATACAGAAGCAGCTCATTGAGAAAAAATTTAGAGGCATGACTGAGAAGTAAGGAGATGCAAAGGGAGGGGAGGCCTCAGGTCTAAGGGGAGAGGTCCGGGGGCCAGACCGGTGGGCCGCCGTGGGAAAGGGGCATTGCCCGCCTCTCTGGAAGGGCGGTAGAGCCCTAAGGCTTATGTAGAGCCTGTGGGTGGGATGTGGAGGCCTTGAGTGGCTTCTGCTCACTCAGAGTCACCTGGTACCACCAAGAGAATCCCACCAGCAGCACCTGAAGGGCCACGAGAGCCCCTCTGAGGCCGAGGCTGCAGGAGCAGGGGTTCTGCTCATCTTTTTGCTCCAGAAGCATCCCTGATCCTTGCTCTGGGCCGGGTTCTGCGAGGACTCCAGAGGCCCAAAGCGGACACAGACTAGCACCTGCCCGTGAGGGCCCCCCTCTAAAGACCTTGGCGGCGCCACGTAGAGTGGGTGGACTCCAGCTGGCTTCAGGGATGGGGAGGGTGGGTTGGGAAACAGCTTGGTAAAGGCCTGGGAGGCAGATGTCAACGTGAGTGGCCGGCTGGGCCAGGACAGCTGGGGACTTGTGGCTGTGCTCATGGCCAGGGGTCCTTGGCACAGACTCCTGCGCCCTGGCTCTCAGGCCTGGCTCCCCAGAGAACCAGCCTGACTGCTGGCACCTTCCAGGCTCTTCTTGGCCACCGATAGAGCTTGAGCACCAAGCCCTCCATGATCACGGCCCCGCCCCACACCTCCAGCACGTCCTGGCTTTACGCACAGCACAGCACATACTTCTCCACCTTCAGGCCTTTGCCCACACTGTTCTCTCCGCCTGGAATGTTCTCTGGCTGCCAACACCAGGCTCAGGTGATCAAGAGCTGGAAAAGCTGAGATCCAATCCTGCTCGTTTCATCTCCCGGCCGCCCTCCCAGCTGCCCTCCACCCTCCACGTTCCAGATGCTGGTACCGTGGCCTGGGCTCCTCTGTGACGCTTTCCCTGGGGGTTTCTTGGCCTCCAAACTCTTCTCCGCTGGCCCGCCTCCACCTGCACTGAGAGTGGTCTTTGTTTTTGTTGTTTAGTTTGTTTGAATCTTTTTTGTCTTCCTTCCTTTTTCTTTTTAATGATTTAGAGACTGATCTTTGTTAAAAGTAGTTTTGGCTTTCCCTGCCTTCCCCGAGTTTACAGCCCTACAAGGCCTGCTGTCTCCCTTAGCTTAAGGTCCGGGCGCCCTGCTTTGACCTCCCCTGGATGTCTCCACCTTGAATTCAGCCGTCCCAAGGCGCACCCCGGCCCCCAGTACACTCCCTGCTGCTCACAGACCTTGGCGCACCAGAAACCCGGTCTGAGCTCAGCAAACCCTCAAGTGTCTTTCAAGCTCAGCTCAGTGACGCTTCCTCCAGAAGCCTTTCCTGATTCCCCAGTACTTGGGTGAGGTTTTCCTCCTATGGGCCCCTCAATGCCCTCTGTTTATACTTATCACAAGTGTGAACACCCTTGGTTTGCTTTCCTGGCTCTGCCACAGAGTGAGCTTCTTAAGGGCAGGGGCTGTTTCTTATTTGTTTCTATGTCCTCGGAGCACCGTGCAGTGTTCATTGATTTCAGGGTTATGTGGCTGGATTGATAAGACAGGCTGGCAGTGAAGGAGTTAATGAATGGGTAGTGGGTGGGGCTGGGGGTTTAGGTGGAAGGCTGACTGTGAAGGGGTGGGGACGGGCCCGGGAAAGAGCAGGTGGATGGAGGGGTAGGTGAGTGAGGGAAAGGGCGGGGCGGCCCCATGGGTGAGGAATGGCTAGATAGGCGGGCGGGGATGCGAGTAGGTGGTTGAGTGGGTGCAGGAGTTGAGTGGGTGCAGGAGTCAGCATGGGGTAGCTTGGACGCATGGAGGTATGGGCGGTTTGGAGGTAAACAGTTTAATTGTCAGAACCCTCTGTGGTACCGGCAGCTGGTGGCAGCAGGGTGGCAGCAGGGGCGCAGATATGTGGAAAAGGAAATATACCATGGAGGGCCACACACAGAGAAGTGGCGCCTGTGGCTAGAAATGGAGGCATGGGGTGCTGTGAGTTGGGGGAGAAGGGGGCTCTGGGGGCTGAGATGGCCTAGCTTTGCCTCCCCACCCTGCCTCTCCCCCCGCCCTCAGGCAGCGGGAGCTCCTGTTCCACTTCTTGCAGCTGGTGTCCGGGGTGGAGCATTACCAGCAGAAATTCCGCTCCCAGGCAGCTGTCATCGATGAGATTGTGGACACCGCGTTTGAGGTGAACCAGGCAGGACCTGGGAGGAGCCAGATGGAAGGGGAGGGCACGGGGAGGCCGGGCCTCGGGGGCTTTGCCTGGAAGCCGCCCTGAGTAACAGTGGTGTGGGCCTCCGGGAGGCAGAGGGCTGGCGCCATCTCCTGCCACCCCACCCCACAGGCTGGAGAAGAGGACTTCAGGAAGTGATCCCCAGAGTGGCAGCCCGAGTCCAGGCTTCAGCCTCTGGCAGGCTCTCCCCCGGGTCGGGCCAAGTCCCCATCTCTGCTGGAAAGATCACTGGGCCTGCAGGGCTGGGCCCCAATAGAGCTTTAAAACCCCAGGTGGCTCCATGTCCTTCCTGGCTGGGCCGAGCCACAAGGGAACCTGTGGGCCTGCACGCATATGCATCCTCGAGCACGTGTGTGCGAGTGTTTCAGGTGAAAGGCTCTGTCCTTTGATCCCTCCCTGCCCCACTGGGGCCTGGCATCCTGGCCTGGCAGGGCCTTAACAGCAGCCAGTGGGGTGACGTGGAAAGTGGGCCAGGCTCAGTGCTGGAGGGAGAGGGAGCAGTCACCCTGCTTTGGGGAGGGAGGCCCGTCTGGCCCAGGAGACAGGAGAAAAAGAACAGGACGGTTGTCAGGGCCCGAGGGACCAGGATGCTCCAGAAATGAGGTCTCAGAGCCCAGGCCTACCGGCACCGTCAGCATCCAGCAGAAGGGTGCCAACTCGATGAGGACAGCCTGAGCTCAGAAGGCAGAGGTCATCGCCATACCCTGCCCTGCCTGGGGTCAGGCTAAAGAGCCTCAGTGAGGGGAGGGAGGGTGGAGGCTGCTCAAGTCCTTGTGGCCTCGGGGTGGGGGGCCGGGTGTGTGTGGAGTGGACAAGCCTCTGTTAGAGGGAAGCAAGGGATGAGTTCCCCTGCTTTCAGCCTGAGCCTGGGCAGGATGCCCAAGAAGGCAGCGGGGCACAGAGCACTAAGTCAAGCCCAGCCAGAGGGAGGGAGGCCTCCCACCAGATGGGGAGTGAAGCTAGCAGAGTGAAGCTGGAGGGGATGAGGACAGAACCCGCAAGTGGGAGCTGAGAGGTGACAGACAGTTTTGCCAGCCACCCCCCTACCTCCAGTGCGGACCAGACAGTGGTGACGTCTCCGGGCCCCTGGACAGAAGCAGTGCGTCTCCTCCCTGGCCCGGCCGAGGGTGTGGGGTGGCCCAGGGCCCGGGCATCGACTGTGCGGAGGAAATGCCATCTGGGATTTGGGCACAGATTCCAGGGGTGGAGAGGCCACCCGGCCTCACCTCACCCCACCACCTCACACACTGATTCAACAAGCATTTCCTGCCACTTCTCACCCCGTGGCAGCCACTCAGGAGGCTCCTGCTGGGTGGCACATGGGAGCTCTTCCAGCGGCTGCCCCACCGCAGGCCCCCGGGCTGTCTGCGCGGCCATATCCGACAGGCTTGAGCCACTAGGAGGCTGGAAGTTTTCCCTCCATCCCTCATTCCTGTCACACTCAGCCCCTCAAGCTTCCAGGTGGGAATCAGTTCATTTGCCATCTCCCCATCCCCACCCCATACGGCCTCCCAGGGCTCTAGAGGGCAGGGCCTGGGAGCTGGGGCTGTTCCTCATTAAGTGCCAGCATCGGCAGGGAGCCAGGCAGGCATGAGCAGGCACGAGGACTGACCAGCCAGGCCACAGGGTGCTCTCCACAGCCACCCTGTCCAGCCGCCCAGGCCTAGGGGTGCCCACACCTTGTGCTCCCACAGGATCTGCTTCCTGCCCATCCTGTCTCAGGCATGGGTGTGTGTCTGTGCATCTGAGGAACAGCTCCGGCTGGGGCAGGTGTGTACCTGGGGCTGTGTGTTTTGGGGTGTATTCTCCAGGTTATCCTCGGGATGGGGGTGTTGCTTCTGTGTGTGTGTCTGTATTTCCGGTTTGCTAGGTTATGTGTGTCTTTTTCTGGATATATGTGTGGTGTCTGGGAGCAATCTGAGGGTGCATGGTGGGTTTATGTGTGTTTCTGGTGTCTTGCGAAGTTCTGGATGTGTGCGTGTGCATGTGTAGTGAGCGTTAATTCCAGCCACAAATTCAGGTGAGCAAAAAATGTTCCATCTCTTCTTTAAATGACATTGAATTGCATCTGTCCCCTTATCCCTCCTACAGACAGTGGATTTGACCTCGGTCCCCTTGGCGCTCCCTGCCAGCCCCTTGCAGGTGTCTTGCTCAGGACAAAGCACTGGGGAGTCCTTCCGGCATGTGGTCCACAGGGTCCACCCTTCATGGTCTCTTGGCCTGCAGGGGCTCTGCCATGTCTGGGCCACATGCTGGTATAAGAATCTCACAGGCTGAGAGCTCAGTGCACTGGGGCCAGGCTGGCTAAAACTTCCACGCGCCACTCTGAGTCGTCCTGGCAACTGAGAGGAAGCAGAACTCAAGTGCGGCTCAGAGCCTTCACTGGCTCCCGTCCCCTTCCAGTCTTGGGGCATCATCCCTCTCCTGTGACTTTGTCTCCGAACCCATAACTCTGCCAATATCGGGAGTCTCAGAGGTTCATTCCTCTAGGTCTGTGATGCTGGGGTGTTCGGAGGACCCCAAACTTGGGAGCTGAACTTTGCACCCTTAGCACCGTCTGGGCTGAGACAACAGAAGCTCAGCTGTGGGTGGTGCGGGCGCCCTGCCAGCTGGAGGGGGTGTTGGGAGCTGCCGAGAGTGGGACTGGGGAACAGGAGAGGGAGGAAGAGTGAGGCACTCAGAAGAGACCAATGCAAGAAGCAGTGCTAGCAATTTATTGCCACACATAGGGTCCAGGAACTTGACATGCCCTCCACCGATGTGCTCGCTCCTGCCCAGACCCGCCCGCTCCCTCCCTCCCCCAAGCCCACAGGGGTCTACTACAGGGTCACACAGTCATGCTTTAGAAGTTGGAAGGAGTTCTGCCAGGGAACCGTAAGGATCTCAAAGTCACAGCGCAGCTTCTGCAAATAGATCATGAGGAAAGAAGGAGGGGTGAGCCCAGGCCCCAGGCCGCCTGCTGCTAACAGTCAGCTCTGTGCCTGCAGTGCTCCGGGATGCAAGAAGGAACATCAAGTTAGATGCCCAGGACCAGAGCCCAGATCTTTCCAGCCCAGCCCCTCACTCCAGGGGAAGCCCCAGTCTGCTCCTCTCTGCACCCTCACACTGGTCTCAAGGCTGAGTCATCCAGAAGGCTCAGGTCCAGCCAGACGTCAGCTTGGCCACAGCCAGACCAATTCAAGCCGTACAACCTGAGGGCCTGGCTGCTGGCCACCGGGTGAGCTGATGCCTGGCTGGGGGCAGCGCTGTTACCTCCTGCTGCACCCCTGCGGCCAGGGGGCAGGCGGTGAGGTCTATGTGGTCTCTAGCCATGGCATTCTTCCGGCAGGCCGTGCTCCCCATCTCCACGGTCAGGTAGTACTTGATGCCCGCCACCAACTGAGGCAGAGGTGGGGGCAGGTCAGGGGTGCCGGGGGACAACCTTTGACCTGGACCTCTCACTTCCCTCCGTTTGCTCCCATCTGCCATTACCTTCCCTAGGACATATCCAGCACACTGCCTTTGGGATTCAGGTCTGGGAGGGGGGAGAGGAAGGGCGGGGAGGGGGCGGCAGGCAGTTCTAGTGGGGAGCCCTGGGGAGAGGGGCAGAGCCTGGGCCACGCAGGAGGTTGAGCCCCAAGTCCACACAACTGCCCCATCTCCCTCACCCCCCTCCCCAACTCACCCATCCCGGGAGGGACTAGTGTGAGGCTAGTGAGGTAGCCATGCGAATTCAGGGTTGAATCTTATTCGAAATTTAGATATTCTGTTCCGCAAGAAGTTCTGGCATGAATTGGATTTTGAAAAATATGTTGTATTAAAATGCCATGCTGATTATTCTTGTGTCGCCCCCTCCATCTGCGGCCCGGCTAGGGCCACGCTCGTCTCCCACGGCCCCGCCCCGCCCCGCCGGCCGGGCGCACCTGGCTCTGCGCCCGGAGGATGGTGGTGTCGCGGAAGTAGTAGATGCTGTTGCTGCCCATGTTGTAGCTGGTCATGGCCGCCTGCGTCGCCTTCCGCACCTGCGGGTCGCTGGGCGACAGGTCCTGCCGCTCTCCGACCTCGCGATCCCCCGGCCGGGCCCGGGAGTCGCGGGGCAGCGCCAGGAGGCAGAGCGCGAGCAGGGCCAGGCCCAGCGGCAGCAGGAGGCTCGGACGCGCCATGGTTGCCGGCGTCGGTGTCCAGCCGCGGGCCCGCGCCGCTTTTACGGGCTGCGCGGCCCCGCCCGGCCCCGCCCGCCGCGTGCCTCCACCGGCGGGGAGGGATCGCCGGGCCTGGGCGAGGCCGCCTTCCGGGCGCCGAGGGGGACAGCGGACAGCCCCGAGCACACCTGTGTATCACGACGCTGCGTGCCCTCCAGGCACACCTAGTCCGGTGAGGGAAAGGGCAAGGACAGCTCCCAGCAACAAGTGCCACCAGTGGGACAGTTCACAGAGGCCCATCACGTGTGAAATACCAACAGCAGCTACCAGCAAGCTCTTAACTGTCTCCACTGTGTAGCCTTGGAGAAGTTACTTAACTCTCACGGCCTCAATTTCCTCCTCTGTGAAACGGGTTGCTGTGAGGATTCAATAAGTAAAGGGCTTAGGGGAGGCCAGGAGCTGTATAAACAGCAGGTAAGTAGATGTTACTGCGCCGAGTGGGGCACTGTTTAACCCTCACAACCAGCATGATGTGATCAGTAATGTTTCCACTTTACAGAGGAGTAAACAGGAGAAGGAGGGAACAACTGATTTTGCCCAAGGACACCGACTGGTAAAGAGTAAACGCTGACGCTGGCTTTTGAGCCCCGGCAGAGTCTAACCCAAATCTCTGCTCTCAAGCCCGACTGAACCCAGAGAATGAGAACTGGCCAGAAGGAGGTGTGTGGGTGGTCCCAGCTCTGCCATTTACTGCCAGGGGGGTTTCCAGCAAGTCCCTGGACCTCTGGGAGCCTCAGTGCCCTCATCTGAAGAAATGTGACAACTCTTGTCTTCGAAGGTTGTGCTGACAATAATGGCCTGAGACTGGGTCACCCACAGGTAAACTGGGCCTGTGCTGGAGGTACCAGCAATATAGGTCTATGATGTTTTTTGTAATAATCTGACAATTAATCTATAAAAAACAGCATTGAAGTAGTCAACACGGGAAAAGTCTGGCTTTTGTTGGAATTTTTTAGAATTAGTATTTTAGAGTTCAGGGTCGTTTGTACTTTTAATCACTTGTTGCCAGGGGGAGGTGGGGCTTTTTGCTCCTGGAACACAAAGATCTTATTAGTGCTTAGGGCTTCCAAGGATCTTACCTGGGGTTTGGGACAGGCTGTGGTTTTCAGTACCCAACAAAGTGTTGGTGCTTAAAAGTGTTGGTGCTTAATAAGTGGTAGCTATGATTGTGATGAATATTATGAGAAAGCAACCAGCCCCCCCCCCCCCCCCCCGGCACTCCCGCCAATTCTCGGCCTCTCAGAATCCCAGGGCCAGGAAAGGCACTGATTTCTCCCAGGGAGACCAGGACCAGTGTGATCACTGCCCAGTCCAGCTACTACCCCACCCCCTCAGCCCAGCTGTGAAAAACAACCTTTGGATGCCAAGGGACAGTCTCAAGTTTGTTGTGGGCTCAGGTGTCTGCCTTAAAGGGACAGACCCATTTGTGTGAGAGCTGGCAAGAGCTTGGCTTGATGAGGAGGCCAAGGTCAGGCAGGAGCCCAACCTGAGAGAAGCTGGGAGTGGGGGAGTAAGAGGCCCAAGTCCGCAGCCCAGGGGAGAGATGGAGAGGTAGCCCCAGGGGGCCAGGAGTCTCCTTGGGTTCTCCTGGATCTGCTCTCCTGTTACTTGGAACTCAGCTGTGGCCACACTTAAACTCCAACAGCTCCCTGGGAAATAAGCCAAGGCCCAGTCTCTGACTCACCAAGGGCCAGTGGGCCCCCAGCTCACTTGCCCCTACTCTACCTGTTATTCCTTTGTGCCGACACCAGCAAATCTTTTGCATGCCAACCTAACAATTTTCAAAGACTTTTCACCCACTGGTCTGTTCTCGTAAGCACCCTGAATAAGCATCATCCTCATTTTGCAGATGAAGAAAGTTAATCAGAGAGGTCAGGACACTTGTCTAAGGTCACTCATTCAACTAGAAGTGGTGTCCTGGTGAGAAAAGAGGGATGGGGAAGGGAAATTAACAATTATCGGGCTCCTGATATGAGCCGGGCCTTGCACCAGGGACTCAACATATGTTCTCTCATCCTCATAACAGCTCTGCAAAACCAGTGATTATTACTTCTTTTTATAAGGAGGAAATGCAGGGTCAAAGGGGAAGTGTCAGGGGTGGGGGCTGGGGGGCAACCATGTGCCAGCATCCTAGTGTGTGAGCTCTGGACCACTCCACAGGGATATGAGGTCTGCTGTGCAGAGGGAGGCTCCCTGGGGGTGCGGGTGCCCCGGGAAGGGTTTTCCCAGGGCTGGGTCTCATCTGGAAAAGAGTCTTAGCCTGGACTCCATTCATGCTTAGTCTGGACCACTCTGGCTTCCAGGAGGCCTGGGCCGTTTGAGCTTGGATGGGCCATCCCCACTGGCCACAGGACACAGCTTTCAGTTTTGCTGTGACCCAGACATCCCAACCCGGCTTGCCCACGGCACCCCTCTCTTGTCCTGGCTGATGGGTCTTGCTGACCAGGGTGGGCCCTCGATATCCCCTTCACCCCAGGATCATGTCACCCCGGGCCTTCACGTGACTCCCAGAACCCTCTTCCTTGAACCTTGAGCTGGGCCGCAGTTATTCCCTGCCCAGGGCTCGTCTCCCCTTTCCTGATGGATCACGTCCTGGAAAAGGGGCTGTGTGGCAAGGAAAGCTGCGATCCGACCGTGATTAAAGCTGCCCTCTGGGGAGAAGCTCTCCCAAGTGCCCTGGGTTTTGCGTTCATTAGCTGGTTGAATCTTCACAAACCTGCACCAGCTGACAGAGGAGGAGACTGAGGCTCAGAGCAGTGAAGCAACTTGTTCCAGGTCGCATGGAAGGAACTGAGCACAGAGCCAGGCCTGGCGGGCTCTTTCAAGCTACCATCCTTCAAGGCCAGAAGTGACAGTAGCGAGAGCCCTGGGTGCCTGCAGGGAGGAGGCAACACGGAAGGGGCCTGCACGTACTTCACACCTGCTGGGCTGCCACTGGGGCAGGTGGCGAGGTCAGTCTTGGGTTTGGGTTTGCCCTGTAGCCTCTCCCTACTTCCTCCCCAGGGGCAGCAGGACCCCTTCAGGACCCCGGAGTTCACAGGTTGGGTCCACCTCAAGCTTTGGGGCAGATCTGAGAACTTGTGATAGACTGGCTCAGGGCGTCAAGCTCTGGCTCGGGTGCAGCAGGGAGGGGGAAAACCGGGTCAATATTTGCTGACTTCCAGGCCAACCCATGTCTCCGGCCAGGCACATCCTGTCAGGCAATGTGGGCTGACATCTAGATAACCCACCTCCTACCCATCCCCACCCAGGTCTGCTTTCTCCAACGTTCCAGGCCTCGTTCCCTTTGTCCTGCTGGCCGAGGTGGGGCTGGGTCTCTGAGAGGCTGCTGTCACAAGGAACATTCCAGATGCCACTGGTCTCCTACAGCTCCAGGACTGATGCGGGAAGTTGGGTGCGACGCACGAAGAAGACCAGATTGAGGGTTCGGGGCCCACCAACCTGTCACAGATACTGCCTGGGCCCGAGGCTGAGGTGAAAAGGCAGGCTTCAGCCCCTTCACAGACAAAGCCTGTGCATGAGGCAGGGAAGCCTGTCCCACAGGGCTCCGCTGGGTGGCCCCCAGCAACCAGAAGGGACAGGAGCCACAGGAAGGGTGTCGTGGAAGAGGAGGGAGTCTCCATTACCTCACAGAGTGCCAGTAACCATGTGGCAGTACCAAGGCTGAGCAGGGAGAGGCCGTGGCCCTGCCCAGCCCCTGCCTAAGCACACCAGGCCTGTGTGACAGCATCACAGCACATGGGTCAAGGCTGAGGGGACTCCAAGGTGACCCTGGACCCAACGAGAGTAACATCAGAAACACAGTATGGCCTGAAACTCCAGGGACAGCCCACATTACCACCTCAGTCTGGTCTTCAGACGGGCACCCTCCCAGGCAGCAGCCTGTTAACACAAGCTGGGCCCAGGTCCGGCTACCTGGTGACCTTCCAGGGGGGCTTCTCACACTTCCCAGACCCAGACTTGCACTGAACCTTCATCTCTACTAATAACCATCATACTTTCTGAGTAATCACCTAATTGCTCTATCCTCAGGTCTTTTTGGTTTCCCCTTTATCTTTCTTCTACTGTTCTGAGACATAGCTAATGTGCAGAGAGGTACACAGAATGTATCCGATCACCACCACACAGGCCAAAGAATGGAAACTGCCACTCCCGGCCCCAAGTGCTCCCAGGCATTACACCTGCCTCCCTCCCCCAAAGGCAATCACTCCCAACTTCTTTTTCTTTACCATCCACTTTTGCAATAGGCATTTTTTTTTCCCTCTAGTTTTACCACCCACAGAGACCCCTACATAGGGATCCAGCTGGGGGCCCTTATATACAAAGCTGCTGTGAACAGTCGCTCAAGTGCTGGTACAGGTGTGCGTGTCCTCAGTCACAACCCTGGGAGCGGAATTGCTGGCTCACAGGGTGGGTCTTCAGTTTTACTGGCAAACACCCTTTTCCCCAACTGTTCATACCAATTTACGCTCCCATCAGCTGTGTATCTGTTCCTGTTGCTCCACTTCCTCATCGGCACTTGGTATCGTCTGACTTACAAATATATGTGAGCGTATAATGGCATCGTGTTTGCATTTCTGACTACGAATGTGATTGAACACCTTCTAACAGGCTTATTCACCACTTGGGTATTCCTCTGTGGCTGCCTTCCACGTCTTTTACCCATTATCCTGTTGTGTTGTCTGCTTTTTCTTGACTGCAGCTCTGAACTTGCTCTAGAGAGTCCTTTGTTGTCGACGTGTGTTGCAAATATTTCCAACCGTGGGTTAGGCTCCTCACTCGCTTTATGGTACCTTTAGATGACGAAAGTTTCTATAATGGAGTTGAATTTATCAACTTTTTCTTAATCTTTCCCT